>NW_025999869.1:25670551-25824487 GCF_001458135.2 Marmota marmota marmota
CCCATCCCCTTCCTTCTCACCCCCTCCCCTCCTCCTTTGATTGAACCCAGGGCACTCAGGCACTGAGCTACATCTCTAGCTGTTTTTGTTTTTTTGAGGCAGGATCTTGCTAAGTTGCTGAGGCTGGTCTCAAACTTGTGATCTTCCTGCCTCAGCCTCCTGAGTCATGGGAGGCTTGCACTAAGAGCCCAGCTTCATGGAATTGTTATGTGTCATAAGATGTTACTCTTCTGATTTTTTTCAGATGTTTAAAAATATTGGGCTGGGGGGTATAGCTTAGTGGTAGAACATTTACCTAGCAGTGGCCTGACACCA
Source organism: Marmota marmota marmota (assembly GCF_001458135.2). Classification (NCBI taxonomy): domain Eukaryota; kingdom Metazoa; phylum Chordata; class Mammalia; order Rodentia; family Sciuridae; genus Marmota; species Marmota marmota. The sequence goes on from NW_025999869.1 coordinate 25,670,867, forward strand.
TAAAAGAAGAGGGGAAAAATCATTCTGAATTAAAGGATCATACCAAATTGAGCAGCAGACCAGGTTTGGACTGTGACTACAGTTTGACAACCCCTGGTGTAGATCTGTAATGTCCAATAGCCGCCTAGCCCTGTGTGGCAGTCTTGATCACTGGAAAAGTGGTGAATCTGGGTTGTGTTCCAAGTGCTCAGTATACACTGGTTTTCAAAGACAGTCCACAAAACAAGTAAAATATCCCAATCATTGTTTTTGTGGCTTATATGTCAAAGTGATAATATTTTTGAATAGATTAAATTAAAAATATTACTATAATGAATTTCACTTGTTTCTTTTTTACCTTCTAATTGTCTCTAATAGTTTTTGTCTCACTGTGTTCCCCAAGCTGGCCTCTAACTTGTAGGCTTCAGTGATCCTCCCACCTCACTCTTCCAAGAAGCTGGGACTACTGCCATGTGGCTGGCCTAATAATTTTGTAATGTAGCTACTAGAACAATTTATTTATTTAAAAAATTTGTTTTGAGCCAGAGCGGTGGTGCACACCTATAATCCCAGCACTCAGGAAGCTGAGGCAGGAGGATCCCAAGTTCAAGGCTAGTCTCAGCAGTTTAGTGGGCCCCTAAGCAACTTAGCAAGACCTTGTCTCAAAACAAAACATTAAAAGACCTGGGGATGTAGCCCAGTGGTAAAGCACCCCTGGGTTTAATCCACAGTACCAAAAAAAATTTGTTTTTTCTTTTGAGATAGGGCTTCACTGTGTTGTCCAGGCTGCTCCTGAATTCCTGGGCTCAAGGGATCCTCCTGTCTCACCTCCTGAGTAGCTGGGACTGTAGGTGTGTGCTGTGGTGCTGAGTTAGAACATTCTAAATTGTTCACATTTGCACTTGTGGCTTGGGTACTATCTCTGTCATATAGGGCTGCTCCAGAAGTGAAGCTGGAGGGCCGTGCGTGATAGGACACCCCTCATTTCTGTTGGGAGAGGTAGGTGAGGCCATCTGGGGACAGTGGATTTCATTAAAGGGAGGTGAAAGGATGGTGGGGTGGGGGAAACACACAAGCCATGGAGGTTACTATAGGGTTGGGTTTCAGGTGGTGGTAAAGGGCTGGGGTGGCATCTTAGTGGGAGAGCACTTGCCTCCCTTGTGTGAGGACCTTGATTCAATCCCCAGCACTGCCCATCCCCCAAAAAGAGGTAAAAAATGAGGTTTCAGAAAGTAGGGGGATTGAATTGGAGGTACTATGAGAGGCTGTGCAGCCAGATGAAGGGCAAAAAGCAAGAGGTTTCTGAGCCATTGGGCAAGTGAGTGGGCATGAAAGAGAGGACCCTGCCCTACGGAGTTTCCACATCTTGATTCACTCGGATTAAGAGAGAGAGAGAGAGAGAGAGTGTATATTTATCTTCCATTCTAAGCCTGGACCCTGCCTCCTCATTGGAGAAGTGGTTTGGCCAATTCCCTAGCTGAATGTGGAATCAGAATGCTAAGATGGAGCATTCACAAGAATCCTTTCTTTCACAGCAGAAGACTTCTGGCCTTTTCTTCATGGTAACCTGAGTCTGCGTCTCTGCCCTCCACACTGCTCCTGCCTCCTCTGCCTGCCTAGGGAGTCTTGGGGGTCTGGCTTTGTGCTAGAAACAGCTAGAGCTGTGGCACCTTGGCTTGTGTTCACACCCAGAGACCTCTGTGCCTCCTCCTCTGCTCTGTAGGGAGGAGGGAGGAGGGACCTTCCCAGGAGATGTTCCCTGCCTATCATTTTCTGTTTCTGAGCTTCTAGGAGAAAGAAAGGCGGGGTTTCTACTGTCCATTATCTCCGTGGTCTTTATATTCATATTCAGTGTTCCTGTGGGAGGATGAAAACCTTGGAGGGCCTCTGTTCTCTTTCTCTTGGGTCTGATCACACCAAAAGTCCTCTGCTTCGGAGGAGCAGTGTAGGAGCTGAACTGCCATGCACAGGGAAATTGGGGGTTGGTACTGTTTTTCAGATTTCCCTTTGTTGATATTTGGTTTTTCTTTTGTGAATGAGGGTTTGGACTTAATCTTTGAAATGGATCCTCTCTCTCTCTCTCTCTCTCTCTCTCTCTCTCTTTCTTTGCAGTACTGGGTTTCAAACCCAAGGCTTTGTGCATACTGAGCAATTGAACCCAAGGCTTTGTGCATTCTGGGCAAGCACTCCATGATCAATAGCTCAGGCTACATCCTCAGCCCCTGAATTGGATCATTCCCCCCCACCCCCAATACTAGGGTTTGAAACCAGGGGAACTTTACCACTGAGCTACATCGCAATCCCCAGACCTTTTTATTTGTTTTTTACTTTGAGACAGGGTCTTGCTGAGTTGCAGAGGCTGGCCTTGCAAGCCTCCTGCCTCAGACTCCCAAATTGCTGTGATTATAGGCGTGTACCACTATGCCTGCTCTGCATCATCATTTTTTTTTTTTTTTTTTGGGGNGAACTGCAAGTTGATCCACATGATACAGAGGAGCGGAAACTGTTGGGCTGGGCAGGGGCATCATGTGTCCTGGCAAAGGGTTCAGATGTGGCCCACAGAAAACCAGAAGTCAGTAAATACTGCAATGGCAACAGTTCGGGGGAGAAGACACACAGGAAAGGTTAATGGAAGATAACAAGGAGGTGAGGTGGCAGAACTTTGTGTGTGGTTATGACCCCAACTCTTTTTATTTTTTATTTTAAGACAGGGTTTCACTAAGTTACTCAGGGCCTCACTAAGATGCTGAGGCTGGCCTTGAATTTAGGATCCTTATGCCTCAGCCTCTGGAGTAGAGCTGCTGGGAATATAGGTGTGCACCACCACACAGAGCTGGATCATCTCTTGATCCTTCTGTAGCCTCTAGAAACTGATGTACTAGACAAAATGGATGGAAGTATGACACCAGAGGCAAGTATAGCCAGGAATTGAGGGGGGTTTCATCTGGGGTACATTTTTTTCTTGTTTTTGAGGTGCTAGGGGTGGATTTTCTTATGAGGCCTGCAGTCAGGCATGCCAGGTCTTCCACTCTGTCCAATGTCCAGTGTTATTATCCATCCTGCCCCTATGCAGAGTTGGGGTCATAACCACACACAAAGTTCTGCCACCTCACCTCCTTGTTATCTTCCATTAACCTTTCCTGTGTGTCTTCTCCCCCGAACTGTTGCCATTGCAGTATTTACTGACTTCTGGTTTTCTGTGGGCCACATCTGAACCCTTTGCCAGGACACATGATGCCCCTGCCCAGCCCAACAGTTTCCGCTCCTCTGTATCATGTGGATCAACTTGCAGTTCTCTGTCTATGCCTTCTCACGCTTAGAGCCTTTGCTTACTGGGTCTCCTCTGTCTGCACACCCTTCTCTCCCATCTTGGCCTGGAGGAGCACTGCTCAGTCTTTATGACACAGCCTGGGCTCCTCCTCTTTTGGGAAGCCTTGTCCTATCCTAGTACTCTCCCCAACTTGGTTCAGTGTACCTCCTATGTGTTCCTGTTCCCTCTGTGCTCCCCTCCACCACATGGCAAGTCAACCGAGGGCCTTGTAGGCTGGCTGATCAATGGAAAGCTTTTCTCTACCATCTCCTTTCATTGTTACCAATACACTTAGTGAAATCTTATGGCAATGAAAACCATGTACTCAATCTGTTTTTGCCTGCCTTATGCAAGCAGTGTCCCTGGCAATAAAGCAAGGTCATGTGAAAGATTTCTGGCCAATGGTATGTGAGTGGAAGTGATGAGTGCTGCTTCCAGGTCAGCCATTAAAACTCCCACACTAGCTGGGTACAGTGGCAAACAGCTGTAATCCCAGTGACTTGGGAGGCTAAGGCAGGAGGTTTGCAAGTTTGAGGCCAGCCTCAGCATTTGATGGGACCCTGTCTCAAAATAAATATAAATAAGGGCTGTGGAGCATGGTAATACATGCCTGTAATCCCAGTGATTTGGGAGGCTGAGGCAGGAGGATCCTGGTTTTGAGGCTAGTCTTCGAAACTTATCAAGACACAGCCTGGGCTCCTCCTCTTTTGGGAAGCCTTGTCCTGTCTTAGTACCCTCCCCAACTTGGTTCAGTGTACCTCAAAATAAAAATAAAAAGGACTAGGATTTATCTCAATGGTATAGTGCCCCTGGATCCAATCCCTAATAATGCAAACAAAACAAAACAAATTAGTAATACCTGCTGCACTAGCTCCTCCACGCTTCTTTCCCTTTTGCCATCTACATGTAGAGGACAAGGCCTGTAGTGGTTAAACCATAAGATGGAAGGGACTGGGGTCTTTAGGAGACCATGTGGTGAGAGCCACTCCTCCAGCCTGAATACTCACCCAGTACTGGTAATCTGCAAAATAAAATAAAATAAAAACACTCTTCCATTTTGTTGTGTGATTGGATATTTAGGTTTATTTTGTAGCTTGCTCTGATTAATAGTCTCAGTGTTCAAACCTGAGTGCAGGAAACAGAATAAAACAAACAGCCTGTTGAAACTGGGCACAGTGGCACAGGCCTATAATCTCAGTGGCTCTGGAGGATCCCAAGTTTGAGACCAGTCTCTGTTTCATAACAAAAAATTTAAAAAGGGCTGGGGATGTAGCTCGGTGGTAGAGTGCCCAGCCCTGTGATAAAAATAAATTTAAAAAATTTTAAAAAGTACCAGGCATGTTTATACTTAGGTGGCAAATTCAATATGAAGAAGGTAAAGGAAGAGCTATCCACCAATTTTTCTTGCTTACACGGGTGGCTAGATGGCAGAGGCATTCTTGGGGTACCCAAGAACCCCAACTGAGGGTCTGGATTCAGAGAATGTCACATAACTTATTGTTAATTTATTACTATTATCATCATCATCCTCCTCTTCTCAAAAATTTAGAAGACAGAATCTCACTATATTGCCAAGACTGGTCTTCAATTCCTGAGCTCAAGTGATCTTCCCACTTCAATGTCCAGAGTAGGTGGGACAATAGTTACATGTTGCCACACCATGCCACATGCTCAGTTTCGGGTATAAGGAGATTGAAATGTCTTGAAGACAATTCAGAAGAGATGTTGAATTATAGTTGTGCACGAGGATTTAGAGTTTAGGTAACAAGTCTGTTCTGGGGTCGTGGGCATGTTGATGGGAATGAAAGCCCCAAGAATTGAGTTGACTAAATGATCAAATAGATGAATAATCAGAAACTGAGGCTCAAAGAGAGTCCCTTGGGTCCACCCTGACTTAGTGACAGTGTAAAACCATTAACAAAGAGTCTTTAAAGAATGGTCTCTTTAGGAAGCACCTCATAGAGGGGAGATGGGCATTTCTCAGTTTTTTAGGCTTTTTTCTACCTGCAGTAGTAGGTCCCAAAATCTGCCCCTGTGCCAGTCCACTGAGCCTTGCACCTGGAATGATTTATTAAAGTTGAGTGTCTAGGGCTGGGGATGTGGCTCAAGCGGTAGCGCGCTCGCGTGGCATGCGTGCGGCCTGGGTTCGATCCTCAGCACCACATACAAACAGGGATGTTGTGTCCGCCGAAAACTAAAAAAATAAACAAATAAATTCTCTCTCTCTCTTAAAAAAAAAAATAAATAAATAAAGTTGAGTGTCTAAGCCAGGCATGGTAGTACACATCAGTCCCAGCTACTTGGAAGATTAAAGCAAGAAGATCACTTGAGGTTACAAGTTTGGGGCCAGGCTGGACAACATAGCAAGATTCTCTCTCTCTCTCTCTCTCTCTCTCTCTCTCTCTCTCTCTCTTTTCTGGTGCTGGGGATTGAACCCAGGGCTTTGCACATGCGAGGAAGATCCTATCTCTTAAAAAAAAAAAAAAAAAAACAAGAGTCCAACTCTAGGAACCTGAACTCCAAAGTAGGATTTTCATGGGACAATCTTGCTCTGTTTCCCAGACTGGTTTCAAATTCCTGGGTTCAAGTGACCTTCCTCAGCCTCCTGAGTAGTTGGGATTATAGGTTTGTGCCACCACATCTGGCTCCAAGTAGTTTTAAAAGCTCTGTAGGGGTCTGGGGACTTAGCTCAGTGGCAGAGGGCTTGCCTGGCCTGCACTAGGCCCTGTGTTCCATCCTGTGCATCTCAAAACGAAACAAAGATCACGCAGGGGATCCTGACATGAAAGCAGGCTGGGACCCTGTGTGTGTGCTCTGCCCACTGTAGGCAATTTGTACATTCCTGAGGGAACTCGGAGGTTTAAGGTTCTGTATGTGAATAACATATTCCATTGAAGTCTGATTCAAGAAAGAGGTTCTAGACATTTCTGTTTGGAGTCTGGTGGGCAAGAGGCTGCCTCTCGGACTCGAGCAGAGTGCAGGGTTTGCTGTTGCAAGAATGTACTCTTGGGAGGTTGGCGGCTAACAGAATATCTCCAGATCTTCTGTTTTGAGGACTCCATTTCAGACATATTAGGGGAGCACAGTAGGCAGAGGAATCTTGTTCTTGATGCTTCTATTGTCATTATTGGTGTGAGTAGTAAGAGCAGCTCTCATTTACACCTATTCTGTGCCAGGCACTCTCCTGAACTACGTTTTTTTTTTGGCGGGGTGGTGGGGGCAGTGGTGTGTACCAGGGATTGAACTCAGCCACTGAGTCACATCCCCAGCCCTATTTAGCGACAGGGTCTCACTGAGTTGTTTAGCAGCTCACTTTTGCTGAGGCTGGCTTTGAGCTCCCAAGTCATTAGGATTACAGGTGTGCACCACTGCACCCAGCATATGCTGAACTCTTGGCAGCCATTCTCTCTGATTCCTGAAGGACTACTGAAAGACAGGGTTAGCATCCTTGTTTTAAATATGAAGAAACTGAGCTAGGGGCTGGATATATAGCTTAGTGGTATAGTGCTTGCCTATCATGCACAAAGTTAGGTCCTCAGCACAGAAGGAAAGAAAAAAAATGTTGAGCTAAATGCAGGTCTGCTTATCATTGACATCACATACTTTCAGTGGAAAATAAGTTTAGGGGGCCCAAGAGGAATACATAGGACACAGTAGGGGTCAGAGTTATCTAGACAACACTTGCTTCATCTGCTATGGAGCAGTGTGACTCAGCTCTCATTGATTGTGGAGATGGGGGACTGTGATCTAGTGTGATTCCATCCAACAATTTCCCAAAAGTAACTGGATACATTTTGTAGGAATGTCATAATTTTTTTTCCCCAGGGGACAGGTACCAGGAATTAAACTCAGGGGCACTCAACCACTGAACCACATCCCTAGCCCTATTTTGTATTTTATTAGAGACAGAGTCTCACTGAGTTGCCTAGTGCCTCGCTAAATTAATGAGGCCGGCTTTGAACTCATAATCCTCCTGCCTCCGCCTACCGAGCCTCTGGGATTACAGGTGTGCCACTGCGCTCAGCAGGAATGTCATAATTTTTACATGTTGGCAAAAAAAAATTTTTTTTCAATGCTAGGGATTGAACCTAGGGTCTCATGCATGCTAGGCAAGTGCATTCCCACTGAGCTACACCTCCCGACCATATATATACACACACACACACACACACACACACACACACACACACACACACATGTAGGGCAAGCAAGTATGACTGTGAGTCAGATTCAGCCTACCAGGTACCAATTTGTAACGTTGGGTGAAGAGGTCTTTGATGTATTCTGCAGGTATTGGAATGCTCACTGGAGGCATCAAGGTGGAAGAGACCTGGTACAGGATCTCTCTCTCTCTCTCTCCCTTTTTTCTTTCTTTCTTTTCTTTCTTTTTTGTACAGAGAATTGAACTCAGGGGTGCTCTACAGCTGAGCTACATCCCAAGTCCTTATTTTTATTTTGAGACAAGGTCTCACTAAATTGCTCAGGTTGGCCTCAAACTTGTAATCCTCCTGCCTCAGGCTCTTTAGTTGCAGGGATTACAGGAATATACCATTATGCCTGGCCTGGTATAGGATGTCATTGAGCTCATGGTCAATTTCAATATTGTGTGGTCCATGCTTTCAGAGGGGCCGTTCCTTGGAGGCATGGCACCTGCTTCCTGGGAAAAGTGAAAATTGATTGATGTTGTATTAGTTTTTTTTTTTTAGAGAGAGAGAAGAGAGAGAATTTTCTTTAATATTTATTTTTCAGTTTTCGGTGGACACAACATCTTTATTTTATTTTTATGTGGTGCTGAGGATCAAACCCAGCGCCCTGTGCATGCCAGGCAAGCAAGTTACCATTTGAGCCACATCCCCAGCCCTGTTGTATTAGTTTCTTAGGACTGTTGTAACAAAGTATCATAAACTGAGTGTCTAACAGAAATTTATTGGTTCATAGTTGTGGGGGCTAGACATCCCAAATTAAGGTGCTGGCAGGGCCATGCTCCCTCAGAAATCTCTAGAGGAGAATCCTTCCTTGTCTCTTTCTTAGCTGTTTTTTTTTTTTTTTTGGTACCAGGGTTTGAAGCCAGGGTGCTTAACCACTGAACCACATCTACAGCCCCTTTTATATTTTATTTTGTTTTGAGACAGGGTCTTGCTAAGTTGCTTTAGGACCTTATTATGTTGCTGAGACTGACTTTGAATTCGTGATCTTCCTGTCTCAGCCTCCTGAGCTACTGGGATTATAGGCATGCGCTATCGCACCCAGCTTTTAGCTTCTGATATTGCCAGCAAGTCTTGGCATTCCTTCGCTTATTGATACATCACACCGATGTCTGCCTCCACTGTCACATGGCATTTTCCCTGTCTATTTCTATGTTTCTTTTCCTCTGCTTTTAAGGCCAGCAGCTATATTTAATTAAGGGTCCACGCTAGTCTAAGATGACATCATCTTAACTTGATTATTATACCAGTGAAGACCCTATTACCAAACAAACTCACATTCAGAGGTACCAGGAGTTAGGACTTTAACAAATCTTTTTTGGGGAACACCATTCAACCCACAACAGATGTATAGAACAGGAAGTTGAAATTTGGGGTATAGTATTGCAGGTAAGGAGAACAGCAAATGTAAAGCCCCCTCCCCCTCCCCCCCCCAGACAGGCAGACATTGATGAGTTACAAGAAATAAAAGTAATCCAGCAAAGCTTGAGTGGAGAGTAGCAATGAGATGCAGCCAGGATGGCCATGATGGGCTCCATAGGCCATATGGCATGATCAAGTTAGGTGAAGCTGCAGTTAGGAAAAAAAAATCCCAAATCTTTATGCTGGGCACAGTACAGGTTCATTTCTAGCTGTGTCAAGTCTAATGTGGGTTGAACATCTCTTCTTGGCTCTTCTCTGCCGTGCAAAGCACATGGTGTCCCGGGAAATGAGATGGGAAGAGGTCCCAGTCTCAAGTTCCCAAGCCTGGAAGTGACCCTTGTACTCACAGATCACATAACAAGGAAGGCTGGCAATTAGGGGCACTGTTTTCAGAGTCCTGTCTCACTTGTATTCACCCAAGTCAGGGTTAGGACTTCCTTCCCAGAGTACTGGGAAGGCAGCCAAGGTTTTCACACAGAGTAGTGACAAGATCCAACCTGCGTTTTACAAAGATTTCTCCTGCTGGAGTCAGAGTCAGCCCTGAAGTGGGGGAGTGGCAAACCATCTGGTGGCCTGTGGGAAGTGGCCAGAGTGGGAGTTGGTCACAGCAGAGGCACAATATATTTGCAGTTAACTGGTACAACTTCCACCTCACAGGCACAGCTAAAAATAATAATGATGATAATGTGAGAAAAATTAGTTCATGTAATTAAAAAAAAAAAAACTATGCAAGTGCATTTTGTGTATATCCTCATCTAAACTAGGAGTTTTTGGTTTTGTTTTTTGGTGCTGGGGATTCAACCCAGGACCTCACACATGCTACATAGGAGCTCTACCACTGAGCTACACCTCTAGCCCTAGATTGGAGACTCTCTATATATTTAACACATATACTACTGGGCAGCCTGAATCCCTAAAGCCAGGATACTGTAGTCTATGAGCCTCTTGGGGTCCTTCCTGACTTGACCCCATCTTTAAGACCCCTTGCTGCCTTGAAAACCTCATTGTCATGGAAAATGCCTTCTACTCAGAGTCCTTAACTGGGACCCAATAACAACAGTGAGGACCCTTGTGTCAAAGGGATTTCATGGTCAGGCTCTGCCTGTTATCATAGCTACTCAAGAGGTTGAGGCAGGAAGATTGCAAATTCGTGGCCAGTCTGGGCAACTCAGGGAGATCCTGTCTACAGTTGGGGGGTGGTGCTGGGATGTACCTCAGTAGTGGAGTACTTCCTTAGCATGCAGGAGGGTTAGGGTTCAATCCCTACCACTACAAACAAAACAAAACCAAAACAAGGGATTTCCTACTGCTTCCAAACATCCTGATGCCCTGCCTCTGTCAGACTGGGGGCATTTTTTTGCTGAGTCTGACTCCCACTTGCCTGTAGTTCTTTATATTTTCTAAGCTGTTTCTTTATTTGAGCCTTAGAATCTGATGAGACCTAATTTAGATGAAGGAACTGAGAAGTCAGAGATAGCTTGTCCCATGGTAGCTAGGATCCCTGGCAAAAAACCCTGATGGGGAGTTGGAAGTGAATTGTGGCCTTGTGGCCAGATTAATTTATTTACTTATTTTTTACTAGGGATTGAACCCAGGGGTGCTCTATCACTGAGGTATACCCACAGTCCTTTTTATTTTTGGAGACAGGGTCTTGCTAAGTTGCTGAAGCTAGCCTGAAACTTGTGATCCTCCTGCCTCAGCTGCTTGAGCAGCTAGGATTACAGGAGAGTGCCACTGTGCCTAGCTGTGGCCACATTTTAGCTGTATAATTTCAGTACTCTGATATGGATAAACTGAATATAGGTGTTATGTTTTGGATGTAAGGTGTCCCCCAGAAGCTCATATATGAAACAATGCAAGGTTTAGAGGAGAAAGGATTGGGCCATGAGAGCCTTAATCCAACCACTGAATCAATTCCCTGATGGGATTAACTGAGTGGCAGCTGAAGGTGGGTAGGGTGTGGCTGGAGGAAGTGGGCATTGGGGACATGCCATTTGGGGTATATATTAAAAATATAGTCTTCACTTATATCTGGCAAGTGGAGACTCTGCTTTCTGATCATCATGTGAGCTGCTTCCCTCCACCACACTCTTCCACCATGATATTATGCCAAGGAATGGGGCTGGCTTTCTATGGACTGAGACCTCTGCAACTGTGAGCCCCTGAATAAATTTGTTCTCTTCTTAAATTGTTCTTGTCAGGTCTTTAGTCACAGTAGCAAAAAATCTGACTAAAACAGCAGCTTTCTGAAAAAAAGGTCTCACTCAGTTGTTGAGGATGGCTTGAATTTGCAATCCTCCTGCCTCAGCTTCCCTGTCTACACAAAGCTATTTTGAAGCTCCAACGTAGCAATGTTGGTGGGAGCATTTTGCAATCTGTGAAGCATTGTCTAAAAGGTATCCTCAGATTTTGTATGTCATTGAAAGTTTTTGAAGGTAGTCATGTCAATGCATGCCTATAATTCTAGCTACTCAGGAGGTTGAGAAAGGAGGATCTCAAATTCAAGGTCAGCCAGTTCAAGGAAATTTATGTCTCAAAATAAAATAACAAGGGCTGGATATAGCTTAGTGGTAGAGTGCTTGCCTAGCATGCAGAAGGCCTTGGGTTCAGTCCCCAGAATTGTGCATGCACGCGCACGCACGCGCACACACACACACACACAAAACAAAGTTTCTAAGTCATGCTGAAGGCATACATGTGGAAAATTAACAACTGAATGAGTGTATGCCCTCAATTATTATGTCCTGAGGCTACTCTTACACTCTTTGAATTTAATTTCTTAAATTACCCTTATTTTTTGGGCAGCTTTGCTCCATTTCCTGCTGACCATATTCCTGGCCCTTATTTCTTTTGGTGGTGAGACCTGGGGTGGAGGCAGAAGGACATTTAGTAGAGACTTTTCTGTAAGCCTTACAACTAAATTTCAGTGACATGATTAAAGGTGAGTGGAAATAAATGAATTCAAGGTATAGAACCTAGACTGAAATCGTGAAGAGCTTAAATGGACCTTGAAGTGAACCAGTGGACATTTGCTCACCTAGAAAGTGAGGATGCCAGCTCTGGTTTGATTGTTGCCTTGGTGGCAGCATGTAGTGCAATAGCTAAATATTCAGATTTTTGTGGAAAAGTCTGAAGTCATAATTTTTTTGGGGTACTGGGGATTGAACTCAGGGGCACGCAACCACTGAGCCACATCCCCAGCCCTTTTTTGTATTTTATTTAGAGACAGGTTCTCACTGAGTTGCTTAGTGCCTTGCTGTTGCTGAGGTTGGCTTTGAACTCTTAATCCTCCTGCATCAGGGATTATAGGCATGATCCACCGCACCCAGTCTGAAGTCATTAAATGTGAAATTGTCACATTTTTCAATCTCAGAGCAACAGCATACTGTCTGTAGTTTGTACATGAGTCTGTTGATTAGCCTGGGATCACTGCTCTGGGCTTCACTTTTGTCATTTATAGATCAGTGATGATTCCATCATCCATAGGATAGCAGACCAGATGAGAACAAAATGTCCAGCCTGCCACACCACACTGGGCCTGGTTTTGGTAATTCAGTGGGAAGTGTCAGTTTATGTTCTGTTAGTAGGACAAGTAATCCCCAAGCTTCTGAATTTGGAGTTCTAGTCCATCTGGGGCCTGCCATCCATATGATTATTAAAGGAATCACGGGATTACCCAAGCCTTTTCCAGTTTGGTGATAAAGGTTTTCAGTATTTTTCTGGAGGTACTGGGGATTGAACCCAAGGGTGCTCTACCACTGAAATACCTCCAGCCCTTTTTATTTTTATTTTTTTAAATTTTGAGATAGAGTTTTGCTAAATTGCCCAGTCTGGCCTGCAGTCTGTCTCCTTCACCTTCCTGAGGCGCTGGGATTACAGGCATGCACCATCGCGCCGGGCTGGTTTTAAAATTATTTTTAAGTTAGGAAACGAGAACTAGTTCTTCACCCCCAAAAAACTCATTTAACGGGAATGAAATATTTTTCTCAAGAACGAATTCAGCAAAACTAAGGAAATGTAAGGAAAAATGTTAAATAACACAAGGTAAATGTGATCTTAATCATGAGTGGAGCCAGGCGCCCAGAGACTGGGAAACACCATGGTCCCACCGTTCTCGGTGCGAGACACCTGGCGAAACCTCCTAACCCCTTATTACTGGGAGAGAAGGCAGAAAGGGCGAGAGCGCAGGTCTTTCCGATCACCAAGGTTCAGGGGGTAGGTGGGCTCCATCCCAATCACTCCAAGCGGTGCTGAGCGCTTTCGAGATAGCAACACACCCTATCTCGGAAGCTCGTGTTCTGCTACTTCATCCGGGCGACCTTGGGCTTCGAGACTTCTCCCGCTCAGTTTCCTCTTGGGAATCGGGACGACCTAGGCTGCCAATGTGTGTGGGGGTGCGTAAGAAGGCAAGCGATTTGAGCTCCAGAAAGTAGAGGGTCCGCCTGGAGCCTACAAGATTTTGGACACAACGCCATTCCCCTCGACACTCCGAATCCTCAACCGAGCCCAGACTCGCGCGCGTTCTAAAATGAGGACAAAGCCCTCCCCTACCTGGAGCGCGCGCGCTGTCGTGGCCAATAGGAAGCCGAAATAAGGGTGAGTGATGGGAGGAGCCAGCCAATGAGCATGCCTTTTGTTGCGAGGTGTCTCCCCCCGGCTCCAGTATTATAAAGAGCTCCACGAGTCGGCATTGTCAGGCGGCGGCACCGCGCGAGTCGGACCTGGGCTGTGGTCCGTGCGTTCTGTGTGGCGGCGGCCGAGGAGGAGGAGGAGGAGGGAGCTCCATCGGAGCGGCTCCGTCAGTGGACGGAGGCGAGGTCCCGGCAGCGCGAGCTTGAGCGCGGCCGAGCCCGCGGCGCCTTCCCCGGCGGGTGGGGACAAGTGGGCCCCGCGGCGTCATCGGCGGCGAGGTGAGCGACCGGGCCGCGGGAGGCGGGCGGGAGCTCGGGCAAGAGTCGTGCCGGCCTGACGCGCTATCGCCGCGTGTGGTCGCTCATTGCAGGAGCCGCCGCGGCCTGCCCTACCATGTCGGAAACGGGTGAGGAGCAGCCCATGGAGACTACGGGCGCCACTGAGAACGGACATGAGGCCGCTCCCGAAAGCGAATCGCCGGCAGGGGCTGGCACTGGAGCAGCCGCGGGGTCTGGAGGCGGGACCGCGGCGCCCCCAAGCGGGAATCAGAACGGCGCCGAGGGCGACCAGATCAACGCCAGCAAGAACGAGGAAGACGCGGGGTAGGTGCGGTCGCGGGCGGACGGGGGCGCCGCCTTTGTTCCGGGGCCGCCTTTTGTTGGCGCCACGCGGCGGGGGGAGGGGCGGTCGGACCGGACCCCGCCACGCTCACTGCTCAGCTCTTGAGCTGCTACTCGCTCTGGAGTTTGTAGGAGTTTGTTGGGTCGACTTTGGCGCCGCCCCGGGGCCGCCCGCGCGCTGCCGGGCCGAAGTCGGCTCCGGGGCGGGCGGCCCGGAAGAGGGAAAGCGCTCGGACCAGGTGCCCGGCCGGGTCTAGGGCTGCGCAGGGGCTGTGTGGGCGGAGTTGGCGCGCGCCGGGGCCCAGGCCTCCCTCCTCCGCCTCTTCCCGGGGGCGGAGTCATGGTCTGAACTCTGGGCGGTCTCGGCCCCAGGAAGCTTCGAGTTCCTTGAAACAAGTTCTTGGAGGTGGTGAAGACTGGAAGGGACGCTAGCCCATAGATTCGTGGTGGTTGGATACCTTATTTTCAGTTTTGAGTGGTCTGGGCCTATACCCTTGGCAACGTTTCCGTTTTCGCTCAGAGCCTGGGACTGCACGGTGTGGTTAAACGTCACTGAGATCAGAGGGCAGTGGGGTCCAAGTTGAATTGAGATTGGAGGACAATAGAATTTAACATTCCTTAAAATGTAGTGCCCTTGTAGACTCTTAAGGGTGGGTGTAGACTTTGTCTACAGGATGTTGGCTTTATAATCATTTCATTGAAAGCTTAAAATCACAGCTTTCTTACAAGATTTGTTGCCATGCATCTCACTCTACCATTTCAGAAAAATGTTCGTTGGTGGTCTGAGCTGGGATACCAGCAAAAAAGATTTAAAGGACTATTTTACTAAATTTGGAGAGGTCGTGGATTGTACAATAAAAATGGATCCCAACACTGGACGGTCAAGAGGGTTTGGGTTTATCCTCTTCAAAGATGCTGCCAGTGTGGAGAAGGTAAGCTGGGTATCAGCAGTCTCAATGTATAGGATTTGAAATCTAAAGATACTGTTGTACAGAATGTTTAGCTTGTGTGCTGTGCAGTTGAGTGCTTTGGGACAAGTAGGTTAGGACTGTCACATTCTTGTTTTTGAGGGATTAATACAGGTTTAATGGGAAGTAAGTGGTGAAATGGTTCAGGAAGAGTATTGTTGGTGTTTGTTTCTTTTTATGTGCGTATTTCTGGGCACCATGCTGAACATTTTACTGTGGGTATTAGAACTGAGTCTCTCAGATTATTATGAGGATAAGCGTTTAGCTCCATATAGGAAAAAACGAAATCCTAAGCCTCAAATTTTAGTGGAAGAGATCACGTAGTTACAGGTAGAGTGAGAATTCCAATCCCTAGCAGCCCGACTCTTAAGTCTGCTCATAATCACTGCTCCTTTATTGGAAAGAAATGGGCCCTACATTGGGACTTCTTGGGCAGGGTGGGTAAGGGCTCAGTGGACTATTACTGACTTTGGAGAAGTCATTGACTATACAATTAAAATGGATCCCAGCACTGGATGGTCAAGAGAGTTGGAGAGGAGAGGAGGGGACTGATTTATAGGTGTTTAGGTGAACCAGGTGTATTGGGAGCTTGGAGAAAGTGGGTTGGAAGATGGGCTGGGGTGGAGTTTGGAGGGCATGAAGCACATTTTGTGTACCTGTGTGGGAATCTTGAGGCTTAGAGAGAAGGGCCTCCATGGTCATTTACTGAATAATAATCTGATCCCTTCTGTTTGAAACAGGTCCTAGACCAGAAGGAACACAGGCTGGATGGCAGGGTAATTGACCCTAAAAAAGCCATGGCCATGAAGAAGGACCCTGTCAAGAAAATCTTTGTAGGGGGTCTGAATCCTGAAGCCACAGAGGAAAAGATCAGGGAGTACTTTAGAGAGTTTGGGGAGGTGAGTGTGGTGGCCTCATGAGTGGCCTGCCAGCTGCTCTGAGACTGCTTGCTTCCTTCTTGGTCCATCCTTGATAGTCTTGACTAGTTGGAGCCCTCAGTAGGGCTTTCTTACTCTCTGGCCTTTTAATGGGTCTTCTCTCCAATAGTTTATACGCATTGGTAGGAGGGGTTTGGTCCTGAGCATTGTTTGTTTTTACAGATTGAGGCCATTGAGCTTCCAATGGATCCCAAGTTGAATAAAAGACGGGGTTTTGTTTTTATTACTTTTAAAGAAGAAGATCCTGTGAAGAAAGTTCTGGAGAAAAAATTCCATACTATCAGTGGAAGCAAGGTATGGTGTTTTAGCTGTGTGTGCTCATCTTTCTGTTCCTGGAAAGTTGGCTCTTGCAGGTGTGGGTTAGGTTGGGCTATGTCAGAGATTAATTAGCAAGTTAGTTGTTCTCCAAAGTACGCGCTTGACTTGACTGGAGCAGGTGGTCTTTTAGAACTTATGCAATTCAATAGACTACCTTTTATGGTGAGGATTTTGAGGATTTGCCCTGTTCCTGATGACCTCTTTTTGTTCATCTTGGGATATATCCCTTTGGGCACTGCTCTAGACAATCCTTCCACAGGCAAAGATCCTAAAAGAGCATCTGGGGACCAGGCCAGCTTAAATCCAGGACCAGTTTTGCCTTCATATGTGGAGTCATGTGTAGTGAAAGGTGCACCTCCTCCCCTGAACTCTGGTAGAGGAGAGAATAGTTTAAGCTTCAGGATGGCAGTTAGCAGAGTTAAAGGTGTGGCCCTCTGTGGCTGGGTGTGGCAGGCTGTATGTCTCAGCAGGAGTGGAAGTCAGGTGGGACAGGTAGGGTGGGGCTTCTAGAAGTCCCCATCCTGACTAGGAGTTTAGAAAGCTCCAGATAGGGATTAGGTCCCTAAATGTTTTATAAAATAAGCAGGTGAGATGTGAGTTGTTCCTATAGTGGACAGTGACAGACTGCTTTATGTGCATGCGAACAAAGCAGTGGTAAGAGCCTCTAAGCTAACATTTTAATGGTGGGTGTTACAAATAAGTATTCAGTTGAGTGTAATCAACTCAATTTTTAATTAAATGGGTTAGAAAACAGACATCACTTAGCAGGTTCAAATGTCAATTAAATGTATCTTATGTGGGGACACACAATGTGTAGTGATTTTTACTGTTTTTAATGGAGGTGTCTGTCAATATTTTCCTTAAGTACCACTGATTTACTTTAACGGACACAATCCCCATCCCCTTGCCCAGTGCAGATGTTGGGCAGGAAGGAAACTGACCCTCTGGGCCTGTGGTGGGGATGTAGACATGGTCTTATCCCAACGGTTAGTGCTTGGAAGAGCAGAGGGATGGGTGGCAGTGTGGTCTCAGGCAAAGCCCCATGCTGAGCCTCAGAAACTGTGATGGAGGTCAGGGTTTTCTCAGTAGAGTATTTGGGTGGGATGAGTTTCTTCTGTAAAAAGAGAAAAGAAAGAAAAATGAAATGTCTCTAGTGCCCAAGACCTCTCTGAAAAGTCTCTGGTCGTCTTGTTCAGCAGGACAGAGGTGGTGCCAACTCCCAGGCCATCTGTCCTCTGTTCCCCTGATGTCTGGTGTGTCTTGCCCTCCTGGGCTGTAGTTGGTCCAGTGCATTTTCCTAGGAAAGGTTCTCTTAAAGAAAGGCCCTGGGTTTTAGTTGGTTTTAGGAGCTTTTAGCACACATGGATTTCTGCCCCAGCATATTTTGAGCAAATTGACATGCCCAGTCTGCCATCTGAGTGTTACAGTGAAAGTCTTTGTCCTGAGCTAGCCTCACTGGCCTGACCCACTGTCTTTTTGGCTTTTAGTGTGAAATCAAGGTGGCCCAGCCCAAAGAAGTCTATCAGCAGCAGCAGTATGGCTCTGGGGGCCGAGGAAACCGCAACAGAGGGAATCGAGGCAGTGGTGGCGGTGGAGGTGGAGGTAAGTGAAACTTCAGTGAAGATGGGTCCTGTTTCCCTGCCTGTAAGATGCCTTCTGTGCCTGTTTTGGGGTTGCCTCTGGTGTTCTGTGCAGCATGGGTGGGCAGGCAGGCAGTGTGTGAAATGGGAATGGGGCAGGAATAGGAATGGTTTTCCTGGGTCAGCTGTGTGCTTTTGCTGCTGTGGCTCCTGGAATGGAAGAGACCTGTCTGTCTTCACTTGTGCGGCTTGGGGCCCCAGGGCAGAGGGAGCATTTGCATTGCATTCTGGGCGGGGCATGATGGGTTGTGCTTGGCTCTGTGGCTGTCCTCTGAGTCTTGGTACACACAGGGGCCAGTGGGCAGAAGGGTAGGGCAGAGCTGTGCCAGGCGCTTACCTCCTTCCATCACAGGCCCTCTGACTCCAAAGCCTGAACTGCATCTTTTTCAAGGCCAAGCTGCCAGGGAGGGGTGGGGGTGATCAGAGGGTGACTTGAGTAAGCCACTTGTACCCCAGGTGAAGTTAGCATCCTGGCCTCCTGATCCGGTCTCAGGCCCAGAGCTGGGCCCAGGGCCCTCTAAAAACAGAAAGCAGCCCCATGGCTTCTGCCTGAGTTGCCATTGTAACCCCGCCACCCAAAGGGCAGGATTTCCTCCATCCTAGCTCCTGCGTGTGCTAAATGGTCCATGGGCCCCTGTGCCCTGCTCCCCCCACAGGTCAGAGTCAGAGTTGGAATCAGGGCTACGGCAACTACTGGAACCAGGGCTACGGCTACCAGCAGGGCTACGGGCCCGGCTATGGCGGCTACGACTACTCGCCCTATGGCTATTACGGCTACGGCCCCGGCTACGACTACAGTAAGTAGGAGAGGGAGGCCCTATCCAATCCCCCACCAGGGGGGCAGGTCAGACAGTGCAGGGGCCACTGGCAGCAGGGGCTTTGGAGTCAGATAGGCCCTGGCTCAGGCACTGGAGCTACCCAGTGGAGTTCTAGCTCCAGGGCCTCAGTACAATAGAGGTGATCCCTACTGTACAGGGTTGAGGATCCTGTGAGGATGCGTGTCAAGCGCCTGGCACAAGGTAAATGCTCAGTAAGTAGTAGCTGCTACGTTGTTCTTGTCCCTAGGTCAGGGTAGTACAAATTACGGGAAGAGCCAGCGACGCGGTGGTCATCAGAATAACTACAAGCCATACTGAGGCGGCAGCAGGAGCAGCTGACTGACTGACCGCACACGCTTTGTTGGATACGGAGTGAACGCAATTATGTACCAAATTTAACTTGGCAAACTTTCTATGGCCTGTCCCATGTGCATCTTATTTAAAATTTCCCCCCCGGAAATCACTCTCCTGTTTACTATTTCCAGAGCTCTAGTTTTAGGCAGCGTGTGGTGTCTCAGGCCAGAGCGGCATTAGGGGTTGATTTTATTACCAGGTTACCTAGAACCAGGTTGGAGGGTCTGCTTCCTGCTGCCGCTCTGCAGCCTGGACCTGTGGACCCTGGTTGTAAAGAGTAAAATGTATCTTAGGAAACCAGTGTCACCTTTTTTCCCACCTTTTAATTTTATATTATTTGTGTCATACATTTCCTGTAATGGAAGTGTTAATTTTACTGTACTTTTTGGTACCTTTTGGGAATCTAATGTATTGTAAGGTATTTTACACGTGTCCTGATTTTGCCACGACCTGGATATTGAAGCTATCCAAGCTTTTGAAATAAAAATTTTAAAACCCTCAAGCCTGGGTGAGTGTGGGATATGCCGTGAGACCTCTTACCCAGAGTATGGGTGCCAGGTGCTCTGGGGCTGGGGCCTTCTCCCATAGCGAGGTCTTTCAGGTGCTGACCCAGTTGTGGGTTACAGCTTGGATGAAGGACCTGACTACTGACCTTTTGTGAGCTGTTTTGGGTCTATATCCTCCATCTCTGGAGAGCATCCTGTCAGGCATACACACCCTACACATCCTTGGTTGGTTTTCTCAGCATAGAAAGCTCACTGAGGGAGGAAATGGCTATTCCTGCCCTCTCATCCTAGCCAACAAGTGCAGGCCAAGTTTTAGAGACTTTCTGGTGGGGATGGGTAGATAATACCCAGGGAAGTAAGAGCTTCCCACCTTTGAAGAAAGTAACCTGTGAGAAGGAGCTATTAGAACAAGAATGTTTTAGAAGGTTCATTTTGCTAAGGATAATGGCTGTTGATGGTAAGAAACAATCTCTGGGTCTCTTAAGAACAAGAGGCAAGGCCCACTCACCTGGAGGATGTTTGACTGAGCAGCGCTGAAGTCTCAATGTTTCACAACTTCTCACTTTCTCTTCCATATCTGAAAAAGACCACAAAGCCACCCCAATGGAACACCTTTCTCTGGAGCCTTCAGTGTCCAAAGCTGCTTGGATAGCAGTTTAGAGACTGGGCCCACCTACATGGCCAGTTTCATACCTGACCCTTACTCACAGAGGTGGGCTAGCAATTTCTTGGAAGGAAACCATACATACACCTGGAAAACATAAGCCAGCCCTCAGTTATCTTGTTACTTTCAGGCTGTGTCCAGGAGTCCTAAACCACTTCTGTAGCCAGTTAGCTTCTGGTTTGTTAGGCTCCCCACAAATAACACTATCCATCAGAACCCCTACCATCTCAAATTGTCTAGCAGGGATTGGACTTTGTTCAGCTCCAGGGCCCTGGGCATATGTGTATTCTGCCTGAGTTTAGCACACGCAGGAGCTAGGATGGAGGAAAGAAGTAACCCAGAGGTGGAAAGGAAAGATTGCTTTTGACATGTTCCAGATAATTTTGCCTATATGGGGGTCTCAAAGGTCTTCACAAATGGTATACAGCCTCAATAGGGCTTAATCTCAGTTTGGTAGAGATGTAAGTAGATTGAGGGGGATACACTGGGCTTATTTTTGACCATTCTAAGTGATTGGGGAAGAAGTTTATTGTTGTCCGGTCTCTGAACAAATCTCATTTCAGCCACCCCCCAGCTAGGTGAATGTGTTCCTAGCTTCCAGTATAGAAGGAAGCTGCTGCCATCTGTATCTCAGGGTGACTTTAAGCACATGTAATGGGGTCTAGCCCAGGTAGGTGGGTCTTGATGCCCAAAGGGCTAGAAAGCTCTTTTAGGTCCAGGCAGGAATAGGAGAGGCTTGGGCTGGAAGGCCCTTCACAAACTTGGTGTGTGTCTAAAGGATATCCTGTCTTCTTCTTCTGGGCTCTCATGCCCCTTAGTGCATGCTGGGGGCTCTAGATAACATGGTCAGTTGCTGTTCCAAGCTCACCTGTCAGAATGGCATCCAGCTTTGTCACCACCAGTTGTGCATTGTCCAGGCTGAAACACATTGGGGGCTTAAACTTCAGAATGTTCCTTCCAGGGCCATCAGCACTTAGCAAAATGTAGTTTTCCTTCAGCCTGTGAGGACAGGACACCCCTTTGACATTTAAGCCTTCTTCATCCTCACTTTGGCTTAATGTCCAGGATTCAAGCTACACTGTCTTCAGAGTCCTTCACCAGTCACTTCCCACCAAGACACTGCCCTGTTCACCCTGCCAAAGTCCTGCTCATCCTGTGGCCCAGCATTAATGGCCCTTGTCTGGAATGCACTTGCTCCTCTGAGTCTGCTGCCCCCCAAATGGGTCTGACTTCTCCAGTCTATACCAAGCCAAGACTGACCAGGGTTATCAACAATGCCTGCATTTCCCTTTTTTTGTGCATGGCTTATGGTGTGTAGTATGTCCCCTTTCTAATGAAACATGTCTAACATGAATGGAATGAGAATTCTGTAACATTTGCCAAGCTTCAGTAACTTCCCTCCCCATGCCTCCTAGGGTAACTTGTCATCCCAGACAGGACTATTAATTTCCCATTCTTTTTGGGAAGATGAATAATTTTTAATATTCCACATTAATATTTGGCCACTGACAAAAGGGTCTCAAATGATTTATTTGTGTTTTGACTTATGCTCCCATTCTTTTTTATTTTTTATTGTTAAAATATTACCAGGGGTGGTGTGGGGCTTGGTTTTTCAATTTGTCTTCTGGCTTCTTTTTCCTGTTCCATTCTTTGCAGCACATTGGAAAGAATAAAGTTTGAACTGTGGATTCTCCCCTGGGCCTAATCTAGCTCTGCCACCTAGCAGGGTCACTGCAGGTGGAACACCTGTCCCATATTTACTGTTGTGAAGGTGTAAGAATTAACCTGGTATCTGGCTTCTCTGCCACCTGACCATTCAGAATCCCCAAGGCTCATTGTGAAGATGTTGGGTGAGCTGGCAGGGACTGGCCACTGCAAACATTTGAGGGAAAGGATTTACATTAATATGGTATAGGGTGAAATAGCACACAAGATCTTGAATGTTTCATAATTTGAATAAAGGCATACCAGAGGGGGTTTCTGTTGGGGGGGGGCAGGTAGGAATGGGGAGTGGAGATAAAGAGGACAGTAATAGGGGAAGAGGTCCTGAGGCCTTAGGTCCTGCCTGGGGTTCAAGTGAAAGACCCCAGGTTAGGAGGCTGATAGAGTGAGCCCCAGCTGCACATCTCCAGTCCAGAAGAGGGGGAAACCATTCCAACAACCTGGCACTCTGGGAATGGGGAGTCCCCCCAGTCTTGGTGGTATAGTAGCCCTCAGATGAAGCTTTAGGAAAGCTATTTCCTTCTCCAGCCCTGTGTGAAATGTAGGGCTTCCTGGCATTGGGTACATGGCTGACAGCTATAATTTCCTGTCCTGAGAGCTCAGTTGAGAGGGTCAAATCAGCTGCCTCTGCCCCTCAGGCCCAGATACTATAGCTGTTTAGCCAGATTTTTGGGAACAGGGTGGACAGAGGGAGGCTCCCTCCTATTCAAGGCCTTAAGTTGTGCAAAGAGGCATCATGGTGATTTCTACTTTAGAAGGCAACTTGAAGGAAAAAAATACCTGGTTACCACATAGTCAGCCTCTTGGGTTGCTGGCATCCTCGTGGCCTCATCTTGGACCAGATCCACACCAATGAAGAGTCCAACACCCCTGGAAAAGTTGACATCTCAGAAGGCCAGGTCTAAAGGCCACCATCCCTACTCATATTCTGCCTGGGCCTCAACCAGACACCCCTGTTGGAACTATCTGGGACTGTCCCTGTGCCTCCTGTGGAGGCAGAGAGCCTAGGAACCCTTGGAATGGATGAAAACAGTTCTGGGGAATAAACTGGGAAGGGATGGGGGCTGGGTTGTGGACAGAGGAAAGAGGGTTGGGGTCAGCCTGTGCTCAGACTGAATCTGAGCTTTCTTCCCTAGAAAGTACAGTGTTGAGTAGCAGTTCCTCTGGAATGTGGACATAAAAATTCTTACCATCCATATTAGGTTGAATAATATGGACTATCCTGGGCCCTGGGAGGTCCTTGGTTATTGGGGGGTTGACTGCTGTCTCAGAGCCTTACCTGACATCACCAATGATAGGATGTTTGGCTTTTTGTTGCCTGAGAAGCTCCATCAGAAAGCTGCCCACACAGGTAGCATGAGCCTGTAGTCGCTCCTTCTCTAAGACATCCAGGACTGCCAGCCCCACAGCACAGGACACTGGGCTGCCCCCAAACTGAGCCAGGGGACAAAATATGTCAGATACCCAGTAGAGTGGGCCACACACCGCACAGAATTGCTACACTTCCAAAGGAAGCGACTGGAGCACAGGTCCTGAACCCCACAGGGCTCAGAGCTCTCAGTAGATGGAGATCTCCTGTGGTCCCACTGGATGTCCTACTTTCTGTGGCTTCAAGCCAGGTCAGGTATCCCTGGAAATGCAGTTAGGAGCCCCACAGAACCACTGGAGAAGGTGTGTTTCAAAAGAGCTAGTGCTGTCCCATCCTCCTTCAGAGGCCTTAGGGTGGCAAGTCATTGGCTGTGCCCAGATCCACAGCTCTGGACTGTACCCATCACATTTGTAAAGGAGGGTTCATAACAGCACACCACAAAGCTTACCAGGGAAAAGTCACTCTGGGTGGCATAAATTCACAGCTCTGTTGGCTGAGCCTGTAATACCCCTGCATTTTATTTGGCTTGTATGGCATTTCTAAAAGCTTGTGAATTGGGTTCATAAATTCTTGCAAGAGACTTCATACCTTTACTTCTGATAAAACAAACATGGCCTATCTGGCCACACAAGGACCAAGCAAGATCAGTGGTTCTCTTCAGGCAGTGAGTGCATTAGCTTGCTTTTCCTGTCCAGCCTGACCCCACAGGTGTCTGAATGGGACCTGTGTTTTAAAGGATCAGAAGTCCAGTGACTCCTGAGGTAGGGAGATCACAAAAAGGCCAGCCTCAGCAATTTAGCTAGGCTCTAAGCAACTTGATGAGAACATTTCTCAAAAAACGGACTGAGGATGTGGCTCCATGATAAAGTGCTCCCCTATGTTACAAAAACCAAGCTTTGGGGCTGGGTGTGTAGCTCAGTGGTAGTGTGCTTGCCTAGTTTGTGCAAGGCCCTTGAGTCAATCCCCAGTACTGCCAAAAAACAAAAACCAAGAAATTTAGGCATAACAATAATGATTTTTTTTAAGTGTAAGGTTGAATGAGATGCAACAAAGGTATGTACTTGTGCAACTTTCTCCACGATGGCTACAGAATATTTCCATCACTCCTCCAAGTTTCTTGTACTCTCACTCCTTCACTATTAGCCCCAGGCAACCATTGACCTGCTTTCTGTCATTCTAGCTTTGCCTTTTCTAGAATGTGATTTAAATGGAATTAAAGAATTATATATCCTCTTGTGCCTAGCTTTTGCTCATTGTTTTTGGAATTTGTCCATACTGTTATAAGTGTCAGTAATCTGTTCATTTTGTTGTATAATTATTCCATTTTATGGATCTGCCATAATCTGTTTATCTTCTGTTGATGGATCCTTTGGCTATTTTAATTTTTGGTTATTATGAATAAAAATCCTATGAATATTTGTACACAGTCCTTTTGTAAAAACTATGTTCTCATTTTGCTTAGGTAAATAGGTGTGGAACTGTTTGTTGGGTTTTAAGGTAAATGTATATTTACGTGAAAAAAACTCCATTCCCATCAGTCTGTGAGACTCCAGTAATGTCTTACTCGACATTTCATTATCATTTGGAATTATTATTTTTTTTTATTTAACATGAACTACAGGTTGATTAATCCTTATCCAAAATCTGAAACTTTACCCCACTCCCCATATTAGGGATTGAATCCAGAGCCTCATGCATGCTAGGCAAGTGTTCTACCATTGAGCTACAACCTCAGCCCTTTTTAATTTTGTATTTTGAGACAGGGTCTCGCTACGTTGTCAGGCTGAGAACTTGAGATCCTCATGCCTCAGCCTCCTGAGTTGCCTGGGATTACAGGCATGTGCCACCACACTTGGCTACAGCTCAGTAATTTTGAATTTAAAGACCAGAGTGAGAGGGCTGTGATTGTGGCTTAATGGCAGAGCACCACTTGCCTCACACATACGAGGCAATGGGTTTGATCCTCAATACCTCATAATTTATCTACAACTAAAAAAATATTTTTAAAAAAGCCAACTTGTTTTTAAAAAAAAGAAAAAGACCAGGTGAGAAAATTCCCAGAGGAAAAAGTGGGGGAAACAAATATAAAATGTAAATAAATCTAAGTTATATGGAAGATGGATGGAAGTGCTAATATCTGAATAATAGAAGTCTTAGAAGGAGAACAATGATATGAAAATGTGCAAGTAGGGGCTGGGGTTGTGGCTCAGCGATAGAGCACTTGCCTAGCACATGCGAGGCCCTGGGTTTGATCCTCAGCACCACATATAAATAAAATAAAGTTTTGTGTCCCAACTACAACTAAAAAATAAATATTAAAAAAGAAGAATGTGCAAGTAGTTGAAATAGATCTGGAATTAAAAAAAAAAAAACCTACCTCAGATGTAAAGAATTCACAGAGTATCAAAAGGAGAAAGGTGAAATGCATATATGGACATTATAAAATTTAAAATAAAGACAAAAGAAATTTTCAAGCTGGGTATAGTGGTGCATGCCTGTAATCCCAGCAATTTGATGGGTTGAGATAAGAGATTGCAAGTTTGAGGACAGATTTGGCAACTCAGCTAGACCCAGTCTCAAAAAGAGCTAGGGATGTGGCTCCCTGGCTCAGTGGTAGAGTACCTGGTGTTACTCCCCAGTACTAAAAACAAGGAAAACTGCAGAAATTTCCAAAAGAGCCAATTGCATAAAAAAGGAACAAGAATTGATGACTTAAAGTGATAGTGATGAAAATGACAGAATAAGGTCCCTGCCTCCCCGCCCCCCCTTTCCAAAATTCTCTCCTCCATAAAAGGAACAATACTAGCAAAACCCATCAGAACTCAGGAAATGGGTTTGAAAGGTCTTTGGAAGCCCCATTCTTTTGAGAACTCGTTTGATCTTCCTGGTGGCTCCCTGGAAGACCTCACACAAAAGGGGGAATTTAGTTGACATTGGAGGAGTTTGCCCAGTGTGAACAGCCTTTTCTCCAGTGTATTTGTTGATCAGAAGCAATAGTTTAACATCGTGGCTCACTATTGGGACAAACAGTAGATTAATAAAAAAATAAAATAAAAAGTTGGGAAATGAGATGTCTATAGGGACTCTGAAAAGCTAGCTCTGACATATTCCTAGTAATTTAAGGGGCATGCATATACTTAGGAATATGCTCAAGCCAAATATATGTGTATGCTCAGAAAGAACTGAAAAGCCCTAAACTCACCACTGGAAGGATTGCTCAAGTCCAGGAATTCAAGATGATCTGGGCAACACAGCAAGATCCCATCTCAAAACCAAACAACAAAAAACAAAAAGCCTGTAGAAACGTCTGGACACAATCAAGTAGACTAACATACAGTCCCAGAGGGGGAGAGAAGAGGCAGAAAATATTTAGTAAAAAGTCCTGTATAACTTAAAATGGACAATGTTTTGTTGTCCCCTCAAAATTCTTAGGTTGAAATCCTAACACCCAATGTGATGGTATTAAAAGGATAGGTAATCAGGTCATGAGGGTTGAGCCTTCATAAATAGGATTAAACTTTTTTAAAAAGACTCCAGAGAGCTCTCTTGCCCCTTCCATCATATGACGGTACAGTGAGAAGTCAGTTTTCTGCGACCTGGAAGAGGATCCTCGCCTGAATTCAACCATCATGACACCCTGATCTTAAGACTTTCTGCCTCTAGAACTGTGAGAAATTTTGGTTGTGTTTGAGCTACCCAGTCTATGGTAGTTTGTTATAACAGCCCAAACTGACTAAAACAACTTCAAGCAGCAATTAAGGCTGGGAGCAGTGACACTCCTGTAATCCCAGTAGCTCAGGAGGCTGAGGCAGGAGGATTTCAAGTTCAAAGCCAGCCTCAATTCAGCAATTTAGCAAGGCCCTAAGCAACTCAGTGAGACCCTTAATCTAAATAAAATATAAAAAACGGGCTGAGGGATGTGGCTCAGTGGTTAAGTACCGTTGGGTTCAATTCCTGGTACCAAAAGAAAAAAAAGCAATTAAGTTTCTTTTCACAAAACACAAGGTTCAGATTGAGTTTTTACCAAACTTTCAAGGAACAGGTCATTCTAATTTTATGTAAAGGGAAAGAATACTTCCTAATTCATTCTACAAGGCTAGCAAAACCCAAGTTACAAGAAAAAAATTCTAGTTAAATTTTACTCCTGAAAATAGATGCCAAATTATAAATAAAATATAAGGAAGTAGAATATAATAGTGCATAAAAGTGAGAGTATCCCACACTCAAGCTGGATTTGTCTCAGGTATATAAAGATGGTTTATATAAAAAATACAGCTGGGCACTGGTGCCACATGTCTGTAATCACTGTGATTTGGGAGGCTGAGGCAGGAGAGTCTCAGGTCAGCTTTAGCAACTTAGACTCTGTCTCTCCCACTTATGTATGACCTTTGGTTACTAAATGGAGGTAGCATATCATATATATATATATATATAGGGTTGGGAATGTAGCTCAGTGGTAGAATGGCCCTGGTTCAATTCCCAGTGTTGCTAAAAACTAAAAAAAAACAAACCCAAGCAAATATTATCTGTTTATTTATTGAGGTGCTAGAGATGAAACCCAGGGCCTTGCATATGCTAAACATACATTCTGCCACTGAACTACACACCCTCAGGCCACAAACATCATCCTAAATGGATGGATACATGCATTCCCATAAATTGAACAAATATGCCTCATGTCCTATTATTTATTTTGTAGTGGAAGCCTCTCATCCTGTGTAATTAAACAGCTGACATTATTTGGTGATAAGATTATTTATACAGGAAAAAAAAAAAACTTCCTCTAATTCTTAGACATAATAGAGTTTAGCAAGAGAATGTGGATAGTCCATAGTTTTTCTTTTTTGGTATTAGGGATTGAACTCGGGCACTGACCACTGACCCACATCCCCAGCCCTGTTTTGTATTTGTTTAGAGACAGGGTCTCACTGAGTTGCTTAGCACCTCGCTTTTGTTGAGGCTGGCTCTGAACTTGTGATCCTCTTGCCCCAGCCTCCTCAAGCCTCTAGGATTATAGGTGTGCACCACCGTGCCTGGCTGATTTTTTATAACAGAACCAAACAGTAAATATACACACAAGTCACCATTTATGATGGCGAATATATTCAATAAAAAATCTAGCAGTGTGCACGATTTTTTAAAAAAAATACCTTTATTTTTATGTGGTGCTGAGGATTGAACCTAGTGCCTCACATGTGCTAGGCAAGCACTCTACCACTGAGCCACAACCCCAACTCCTATATGTAAGATCTTTATAGGGAAGATTATAAAACATGGAAAGTTACACCATGTTCCTGAATAGGAAGATTCAATATTGTAAATAAAGCTTTTCAAATTGACCTATAGTTCAAGCAGTTTCCCTAACAAAATTCCAACAGGGCATTTCTTAAAGTGTTTATAAAGTGAGAGAGAAAACATTTCTTGAAGTTTATAAAGTGAGAGAGAAAAAGTGGTCAGGAATAGTCAGAACTCTTCTGAGCATGAAAAAAAGGTAAGAGGGACCTTCTTTATATCAGATAAGAACATATTATGAAGCTCATAACAGTAATAAAGTAACGTGATACAAGAAGAGAGACAAGTTAATCAAAAGAGTAGAAATAAAAGCTCTGAAACAGACCCACTTATGTATGTTATGTATGACCTTTGGTTACTAAATGGAGGTAGCATATCAGTGAAGTATAAAGGGATCAGAGAAAAATGATGATTCCTGATGTACACCCTACATTAACTCCAGACAGATTAAGGACTTGTATGTCAAAACACTTAAAATATTGATAGTATATTTTAGATATTTAGATCTCGAAGTAGGGAGAGATTTCTTTGACAATAAATGAAAAACTATAATAGAAAAGATAGGTCAATGATGTTAAAAATTGAAAACTGGTTTATCATAAATACAAAAAGTTGAAAAGCCAGGTTATTAACTGGATGAACATATTTATAATATACACATTGACAAAGAATTAGTTTCAAGAATATATAGAGGGGCTGGGGCTGTAGCTCAGTGGTTGAGCGCTTGCCTAGCATGTGTGAGGTATTGGGTTCGACCCTCAGAACCACATATAAATAAATAAATAAAGGTATAAAAAATACAACATTTAAAAAAAGTATATAGATATGTTTGTGTAGGTATACACACAAACATACAGACACGTGTACACAGATATACAAAATTCCCACAAATAAGAAAATCATCAATAATTTTAAAATATGAAAAAAACATGCATTTCACAGAAGAGGAAATGCATGGTCAATAAAATTAGGAGATGCTTCATATAATTTGAAGTTAGGGAACAGCATACCAAGTCCATATTGGCTACCATTCTACATGGTTCTTAACTGGCAAAAACTAAAAGGTGTTGATGAGGACATACATTGCCAGTGAAGGGTCTTGTGAACTATTTTGGAAAATGGATGCCATTGTCTCTTAAAATTGAGGGTGGATACAACCTCTGTGACCTGGCAGTCTTACTCTTAGGTTAATTCATAACCTATCCTTTCACTTCTAAGAAAAACTCGGCACAGGAGCCCAGTTCATAATTGCCAAAAACATGGAACAACTTCAAAGCACATTAATGGGAATGGATGAATAATCTGTGGTACGTTAACACAGTGAGTATTATAAAGCAAATTACAGTGAAAAGCAATATGGATGAATCTTAGTAATACAATGCTAGGTGAAAACAACAAAATCCAACTAAATTCAGCAAACAACTAGAATAAATAATGAACTTAGGATTCAGAGTGATAGTTATCTAGGTGATGGAGGCAATGAGATGGTTTGGGGCCAAATAAAAGAATAAATGTAGGTTATCATCAAGGTCCTAACTTTTATTTGAGATGATGTCCTCCCAAGTTGTTTGTAACATCAATAAGGTAACGCAGGGACAGATGATGAGAGTATTTTATGAAACAAGGGTTATACTTAAATCTAGTTATGTGCACTTGATGTTCCAAGTAAAACACGTATATGAAACAAAAACTCCAGGATCAAGCTTCACTGGGTCATTGTCTTTCATCAAATACAACACTTCCTTTTTACACAGCAAATACCTGCTCATTATTCCAGATTTGGCTTTGGGCTCATCTTCCACACAATGCCTTCACCACTTGTCCCACACCACTTGGCCTACCTCCTGTCTGGGGCGCCCCCTTTGCTCTCACAGTGCCATGAACACTATTTCCATTAAGTCATCTTCCACTGATATCATGATGGTACCATGACCCTGTCTCCCCTGACAATGAGCTTGTTCAGAGGGCACAGGCACTGTTTGTGTCACCTGGGCACACAGTGACAGTCTGCTGAAAGCACCAGCCAAAATGTTACTTTTTTTTTCCCCTTGTGGTACTTGGATTGAACTCAAGGCCTCAAGCATGCTAGGCAAGAATGGGACCATTCTTTACCACTGAGCTATATCCCATCCCTTTTATTTTAATATTTAACCCAGGGGCTCTCTACCACTGAGCCACAGCCCCAGTTTTTTTTTCTTTTAATTTATTTTGAGATAGGGTCCTGCTAAGTTGTCCAAGCTGGCTTCAAACTTATGATCCTCCTGCTTCAGCCTCCCCAGTTGCTGGGATTACTGGCTTGCACCACTGTACCCAGCATTTCCCTCACTCTCAATGACCTTCTCTGCCTTATTTAGCCATCCTGAAACTGGTTTAAGCTCTGGAATGTTTTGATCTCTAGTTCAAACTGCCTCTTTTTGACAGTTTAGTGGATCTTCAGCTCTGTCCTTTCCTGTTCTTCCTGTGGCCTAAGCACAGATTTGGGCCTCCTTTCCTGCCTGTTACAGTCTTCTGTGATTCTGTCTGCATCTTTCCAAAAATTACTTCAGACCTCATCTTCCATGATTAAAACCCTCTCACTGGAACTCCAGGTGTAGCTTAGTGGTAGAGTGCTTGCCTAACCTGCAAGAGGCCCTGAGTTCTGTCCTCAGTACTGCAAAACAAACACACCCTTCACAGTTCCTCACTGCCTTTGGATCATTTTAGATTGTCTCTGCAATGAAACTATGGCTGACCACCATGCTCTACTTGCTTACACTGCAATCTCCATCTTGGGAGCCATTGAACAAGCTATTGGGTCAACTTCAGTTAGAGAAAGCTCTTGATCCTGTATCACAAAGACAGGAAACATAAAGCTACCCTCTGACGTGAAATCTGTTCCTGGGTTATCTGTTTCCCTAAAAAACTCAGCTCCTCATGCAGCTGCTCAGCTTTCTAGCTCCAGCACCTGCCATAGGGCCTAGCACACTGTAGGCAGCTTTGCTGCTCTTTCTTAGAATCTCTGCACTGGGCATAGTACTATCCCTGCCACCTTTACTATGGGTAATCTGGAGTCTAGTAAAGCCCATGGTGTTCCTTTGCCCTGGAGCCTTCACTCACCGTGTTGAAGTATTCGACGCCGGTGGCTTCAAATGCCCTTGACACAGCTTGGGTGGTGGCCACGCAGGCAATTGGGTGGCCATTGCCAATGGACTTGCCCATGGTGACAATGTCAGGGACAAAGTCTTCCCCCTGCAGCTGGAAGGCCCAGAAGTGCTTGCCTACTCTGCCAAAGCCAACCTGGATCTCATCTGCGACAAAGACCCCTCCAGCCCTGTGGATGTGCCTGTGGTGGAGGACAGATGGCCATCGGGGCTTTGGTGAGAGGAATTTAACCAGGAGTTGGGAGGTCTTAGGGCTCTGAAGCTGGATCTACCAGCAGAAAGGTGGGGTGGTGGAGGGCAGGGGGAATGGGCAATGGCTAGCCTTCTCTAGGCCATCATTTCTTTAAAATATTCTGGCAAGCAGGTCAGGCTGTGGTTGGGATTAGGAACACAGTTTTCTGCCCTCCCTCTAGCAGGTGCTGCCCACCTACTTACTCTGCTACTTGGGAGAAGTAACCAGCAGGGGGAATGATCTGCCCTCCCACGCTGGGCAGAGACTCCACGAAGAAGGCTGCAATCTGTGGATGAGACACATTGGGAACACCACCAGGCAACTCGGTGTGCCCTGCTGATGCTGGCTCAGCGGTAGTCCCCAGCAGGACCAGACGCCATCACTGATGTACCCTCCTTTGGAGCCCAGAGGAGCCCATGTCACATCTGATGGTTTGAGACTCGGGTTTTCTTTTAGGTCTCAAACCAACACTTACATATGGATGCCTCCGTCCCCTTGTTCTTGGTGTGTCCCTAACTATAAATTCACTGGTATGCCTGTTCCTTTCTTCCCCTCTCTGGTGACCAGTACCAATCTCATCCCTCCAGCCTTGGACAAATATGGTCCCATTCTTGATTGCCCCCTCCCTCATCTAATCAGTCATGCTGATATGGATTCTACTTCAGTAACATCTCTGAACTCACTACTTCCTGCCTCCCAGAGGACTTGCCTGTTTCTGCCTTGGCCTCATAGTTGTCATCTACTCAACTGGACACTTCTACAGTGTCTCTCTCACAAGACCACAGGGGTGACACTACAAGCCAGAAAGTTGAACTCTTTGCTGTCCTGCTTAAAACCCTTTACTGACCCCTCTGCTCACAGCCATGACTTCCCAACTGTGTTCTGCCTGGGAACTGCTTCAGAGGCCATTGGTAGGATGTGGGGAGGGCTGATTGGGTGGGAAACTGATCCTCTACCTCTGCTGCAAACAGAGCAATGTTCTTTCCAGGTTTTATGGAAGTGGCTGCACAGCATCTGAAATCTACAGGTCAGACTTTCTTGGTCTGATCCTGCTAACCCTTCTGGTCCCACAGCCCACCTTTCTTTGCCATGTATCCTGTGTTTAGCTCTGTCACTCCTTCAGTGAAGTATTCCAGAAAGTCTTCACCCCAGTCACCAAAACTGCCCTTTGTGGGTGCTGTTCTGGGTCACAGCACATTTCTCCTGTCTCTGCTTGTCCACTTCATTTCCACTATACTGCCCTGGTCAGGCTTCCTCATTGCTCACTTAGAACCAACACAGCCTCCTCAAGATCCCTCCTCTCAGGATATCCCATTCACATCCATCCCACACAGCTGGGATAGATGAGAGAACAGCTCAGCCCTGTTATCGCTCTCCCTCTTAAAGCCCTTCACTGACACTCATGGTCTCCAGTGCAGAGTTCCAGTCACTCACCACAGCATTGGGATCCCCTGGCAGATGGGTCCTGTCTGCCTCTTCAGGCCCACCTATCTCCACACCCACAGTTCCTCACCTCTGCACAGGCTATCCTGTTTAGGAGGCCCTTCTTCCCCTGCTCCCCGCCTTGAGTAGCTAATTCCTACTCACCTTTTACTATTGCAGTCAGGTAGTACCTTCTGCAAGGACCTGCCTTCGTGCCCACATAAGTCCTCCCTGGGCCTTGGATGCCTATAACATCTAGGATGTTCTCACCAAAATTCTTGGCTGGGCACCTATTAGCCCCACCTCATGCACACACTAAATTCCAAGAGGGCAGGGCCTCATTCTGCTTTCCCTCTAGGCATCTAGCACAGCGCAGGTAACAGTGGTGGTGACATTCACTAGACTGTTGAGGGTGTGGTTACCTTCCTGCCCTTCTCCTGTGCATTGCTGACAACACGTTTCACTTCATTGGCATAGGCCACAGCTGGATTGGGATGGTCCTCTCGGTAAGGGCCCCGGTAGGTGTCTGGGAGAGGTGCCTGTAGGGAGTACAAGCACTTTGTCATTCTGGCTTTGGGGTGGGCACCAACCTGTTGCCATTGTGGGTAGTGCATACCACATGGACCCACTCCTTCTGGCCATCCAGGTACCGGAACTTGTATGGACTGATGTCAATCAGGGAGCTCAGGTGACCGTGATAAGCACTGGGGAGAAAAAGGGAGGGCTCAGGCCCCAGTAGCATGTTCTTATGATCTAACCCTGACCACTGCCTATCCACTGCCAAAGGCAACACAAAGACCCCCAGCTCTTGGGCTGGGAACAAGCATGGGCCTTGTAGTAAGACTTCCTACAAGGCCACTAACTGGCCATGTCAAAATACTGATTGCTTAATCTCTCTGGGTCCAGTTTTCTCCTCTGTGAAGTGTGTTTATGGCGTCTCCTTCAGGGTATAATGTATCTTAATTGGGCTAATGCTCTAAGCCCAGGCCTGGGTCTTCTGCACATCAGATACTCAATACATAGGAGCTATAGCTGGAACAGTTTGAATATCTAAATGAAGGACTTTCAATTCCTTACAAAGCATGTCCTCCTCCCCAGGAGCTGCCCTCCCGGGACAGTGGCCTGATGATAGAGTCCCTGGGAGGTATCTTTGGGGCATAGTCCTGTGCCTGTCATGTTTCAAGGCTTTCATCCTCTGTCTAAGGTAGCCAAGGTCAGAGTCTCACTGATCCTCAATAAGCCTATGGGCCTGAAAGTGGCAGGCAGGGCTATGAGTTTCACTTACTGGTCTAATACCACCACGTCCTGGTGTCCCGTGTATTGGCGAGCCAGCCGCAGGGCCAGGTCATTGGCTTCTGACCTATAACAGTAAAGGTGGGCACGGCTTGGACAGTCACTCAAAGGTTCTCCACAGAGAAACCATGTGAACAGAGGAACCCTTCCAGCAGCAAGAAGATTCTTGGACTTCATTCATTTAGTCATTTGTTTGATAGACATAAAGTGCCTCCTATATGCTCAGCCCTGTTATCACCCTCCCTCTTAAAGCCCTTCAGTGACACTCTGGGGTAAAAAGAGTAGGTAAAACAGGAGGCCCTGGCCTCCTTGAAACTTACATTCTGATGTGTCATGAAAGCCAAAAAAACAAAGAGTGATCATTTTTGTAAGTGCTAGCTGTGGGTCCAGCATACTAAGGGAGAATCGGATGGGCGCTACTTTAAATAAGAATGTGTTAGGGGTTGAACTGTGTTGCTCCAAAATTGTTATGTTGAAGCTCTAACTCCCAGTATCTTATATGTGACTTTATGTGGAAATAAAGCTTTTGAAGAGGTAGGGTAAAAGAAGGGCTTCAGTGTATCCTGATCCAATCTGACTGGTGTCCTTAGAAGGAGAGGAAATCTGGATGCACAGAGACATCAGGGATGTTTCCACACAGATGAAAGGCCACATGAGGGCACAAGAAGGAGGCAGCTCTCTGTGAGTCAAGGAGAGAGGCTTCAGAAGAAACCAATCCTACTGACACCTTGATCTTGGACTTTTTGCTTCTTAGAAATATGATATAGTACACTTTATTGCTGAAGTCCCCTAGTCTAACATTTTGTTATGGCCACCCTAGCTAGGGTCAAGAGTGGCTCTTTAAGGAGGTAACACCTGAGTCTTGAGGGAGACCATTCCAGGCAGAGGGAGCAGCATGCACAAAGGCCCTGATGGAGGCAGGAACCTGTGTCAGAGAAGCAAGAGAAGCAAGGCCAGAGCCTAGGGAGGGCAAGCCAGGAGAAGTGCAGAGTGCTGCAGGGGCCACATTCACAGGACTGGGAAGGAGTCTGGGTTTTCTTTTCAGTGACAACAAAGCCAATGAGGAGTTTTAATCAGAGAAAGCACATGATTCAAATCCCATTTTAGGAGGCAGTCTGTAGCTATATGTCAAAAGGGAATGAAAGTGGAAGTGAGGAGACCTAGGAGGTCCAGGTGAGAGCAGGGGATGGGGAAGTGCTTGGAGTAAAGGGATTTTTTGGAGACAGACAAGATGGGACTGAAGCAGAAATGCATGTATTTAGTTTCTGCCTTGAGCAGAGATGTGGATAGTGATGCCATTTATGAGGTGAGCTGATGTGAGGATGGCAGTGGTGGGGCTGGGAAGGCCGGGAGTCGGTGGCTGGGAACATCAGGGAGAACCAGTGTAATGGTCTCACACTAGGTGTCGCAGAAGACATGTCTTGATTGTTTCTGGATATGTGAAGTTGGAGACGTTTGTCAGATGTCAAATGGACAGTTAGAACCTTGAGTCTGGAACACATGGGAAGCATCTGGGCTTGTGATATAAATTGGGAGTCAGCAGCACACGGATATTTAATACTGAGGGAATGGATGAGATCATGGAGCAAGAGGACTCAGAGAGAAAAAAAATGGCCCAGGACCAGTCCAGAGGAATATAGCAAGAGGTATTGGCAAAGGATTCAGAGGGGAGTGGCCAGAAAAGCTGGCAGGATACCAGGAAGGCACCAGAAACCAGAGGAAAAAATTTCCAGAGCACGGTCACTCTGTCAAATATTGCTGGAAGACAGATAAGTCAAAGGTAGCCAAGATTACTGGATTTGGTAACATAAAAGTCATTGGCACCTACACAGAATGAATTTGGTGGGTTAATAAGCCAATAGGAATAGCTCTTCCTCCTCTGCTGAGAAAGTACCAACCCTGCACCAATTCCCTGCTCTTCCAACTGGGGTTCCAGTTTAGTCTGTCACTTCTTAGCTCCTTTCTTTAACTGTTTCCTTATCTGTCAAATTAAGATTGTAAATTTTACTTCCTAGAAGTAATTCAGGGAACTGATGAATGATAAATGGCAATGGCAATAATAATCATCATTACTAGGCTGGGCAAGTGCTCAGTGGTAGAGAGATTGTCTACCATTTATAAGGTTCTGGGTTGCTTCCATACCACCATAAAAACAAACAAAAATCACTACTATAATCCAAATGCCACTACCTACAATTGTTGGAATATTCTCTCTCAGATATGCCATGATCATCTGCCTGATTCTGCTGTCACTGCCACTCTCATTGTAAGCTACAATCACCTCCTGGCCCCTGAATTGGCACCAAACCCTGTCAACTCTTGCTTTCTGCCAGCCCTGATGACATCACTTCCCTAACTAAAACCCTCTGATGTCTTCCCAGTGCTCTGAGGATACAGTGTCCTCACTTGATGGATAAGGTCCTTGGGTGATGGGCCCTGGGTCCCTCTCCAGAGTTAGCTCACACCCTTTCCTCTTCCTCTTTCAGTTCTTCAAGTGTGCCAGGATGCTGTGCCCCTTCCTATGACAGGGCCTTTGCACAAGCTGTTCCGTGTGGTAACCGACCTAGACAAGAGTATTTGTGGTGGAGTAGGCAGCACCCTTCCTTCCTTTTCCCCTAGTTTTCTCCTGAGCTTTTAGCTTAACATTGTTTCCTCAGGGAAACCTTCCTGACCTTCCAGAACAGGTCAGGTCCCCCCAAATTTTTGGGCCTCATTATACCATATGCTTTTTCTCCAGACAATAACTTTTCTTGGTAATTTTATATTTCTTTGAAGAATCATTTGATGTTTCTGCTTCTACTAAGTAGGGGTCTTTGGGCCTTATGGAAGGCAGAAATAAAGGAACACATTAATTCATCAAGCCCCAACAATGATCCTGGAAGAGAGGCAATGGCATCCTTTACTAAAAGAGAAGAAAACTGGATCCAACAGAAAAAGAACCAGGATCCACACTTAGGAAGCACAGGAGCCTTTCCCTGAAGCCTACACCATGCTGTGCCTATGTGAGTGATTCTTCTTTGGTGCCTCACTCTCTTGCTAGGGGCTGGCTGCAGTTCACTTACCCGGAATTCAGGAAATAAAACACACAGAGCTTCTCTGGCAGGGTCTCCGACAGCCTCTGTGCATAATCCACGATGTTGTCGTGAAGGTATCTGCTGTTGGTGTTGAGCACCTGGTTCTGTTCATGTGCAGCTTGGACCACGAGAGGGTGGCAGTGCCCGACTGCAAGAGGGCCACCTCCATCAAATGGCCGACTCCACTCGGCCAGTCCCACTGGGCCTCCCTCAGCCCCATTCTGGAAATCCAGCCAGGGGAGACGCAGTTACAAAGGGAGAGGTGGAAAAAGATGAGTTTAAGATGGGAGCGGGGGTGGGGTGGGGGTGGGGGTGGGATGGGGATGATAGATCTGGAAAGGAAGATCTAGAAAGAAGTTCCTGGGATTCCAGCAGAAGGAAAAGATTCTCTAGCAGAAATCCTATTTAGACAAACTATGCCTTTAAGGAGGCTTCTGTAGGCCTTTTCCTTGAGAGGCAAGGATCAGAGGTGATTGTCACATGGCTTGACTTGACCAGTTGGTGGGGGCTGGAGGTAATCTTGATTGCCAAAGGCCAAGGATAATAACAAGGAACATGCACTAGAGCTTGCCTAACATCAGGCACATTCAAAACTAAATTTTGTTAGTTAACACATATTTCTCCAGAATACTTGGAGGTGAATGTCTAGTAGTACATGGTCTATTATGCAGACGAGCAAACAGGTATAGAGAATGAAATAACTTGTTCAAAATCACAAAGTTGGTAAGTTAGCAAAAACTAGAGCCCTGGCTTTTTAAAAATATATATATTTTAGTTGTTGATAGACCTTTATTTTATTTATGTATTTATACGTGGTACTGAGAATCAAACCCAGTGCCTCACACATTCGAGACAAGCCCTTTATCGCTGAGCTACAACTCCAGCCCTGAGCCCTGGCTTTTAACCTGTTTTATTCACCTCCATTTTGCCTCCTAATTCATGGACTCCTTTTCTTCCATCAGTTCTGGCAGTCCTAGCTGAGTGACTGAATTTCTGCTTCAATTTCCTTACCAGCACCTGAAATGGTCAATGTAGCTGAATCCCTGCCATAATCCCTGCACTTGGCGATGACTGTGCTGCAGTGCTGTTCATGGCTGGGCTGTTTGTCACCCTCTGAGCTCATCATCAGTCCCAGGTGGAACTGAATCCACACACCTAGACCTCTGACTCCTGCCTGAGACTTCTACTGCTACTTGACAAAGACTCGGCGTTCTCTGCACATGGATGTGAGTCAGCTCAAGCCAGGCTCTCTACAACTGGCATCAGATTCACAGCCTCAGCCTCCTCTCCTGCCCCACCAGCCTGAGGTGATACTGACCATGAGCCACATTGTTGATGCAATCGATGTATTCTCCCCCTTGTTCATCATACAGGTATTGCCCTTGGCCACGGACAATCTTAACTGGATCCTCAGGGAAAAAAAGTCTGCAGGAAGAGCTGTGGGGACAGACCAGAGGTGGACAGCCATGTCTGAAGACCTGAAGGGACCACCTACCTCCTCACCTCTTTCTGGTTTCTGGAAAGAACAAAAACTTTAAGGACAAAGTGCTCTTTCCTTGCTGCCAGGCTTCTCATTCCATAGTAAAGAAGGAAAAAAATGGGGCAGGAAGTTGCTAAGACTTAAAATTGTTTAAGTCATATTAAGCCTCAGTGGCCTTGCTCATTTCCCTGTGTGCCCACATCAGTTGCTTAGATCCTGGGAAAAGGAACTGCCCCAGTCAGACCCACGGGGACCCTGTATGGCTGTATAAGGAATGGCACCCTTAGGTAGCTGTCTCTCAGCCCTAAAGATTCCTTGCCAGTTAAGTGGCCCTGTTGCCCCAGATGTGTGCTAGTCTTGAGCTCTGGCTGGAGGATGCCTTCTCCTCCCCTGCCATGTCCCACTGAGGGCCCCTCTCGCAGGTCAAGTGCATACTTCCTCTAACGCTGTGAAGGACTCCCCACCCCACCCTCCGTCTGAACTTTCAGCCCTCCCAGGATCACTCTCAAGTCAGGTCCTGGTCGTGCTGACGGGCCACCAGTGGGCGAGGTCCGCCCAGGTGCTAGGGCAAAGGCTGTCTCCCCAGGCGCCCGTGGCGAGAGCTGCGGGGAGGGTGACATCGGTTCCCGAGCCTCAGGGTGGGCCCAGGAGCCGGCGGGAAGCCGCTGCGAGGAAGCCGCTGCGGGAACCGCCTGCCCAGGACTGCAGAGCTTCAGAACACGAGGGGTTGCGGCCCAGATAAGGCCGGGAGGGAATGGGAAGTCGCGGGCTCTGTGCCGAAGGCGCGCGCGCGTCGTGCGTGCGCGCGCCTAGGTACCTGAGGAGCCGCTGCCGCAGGGACAGAGTGTCTGCCTTGGCGCGCTGATCGGTGGCCATGGCGCTGCGCTGTCAGTCGGTGCAGAGACACAGCGCAGAGAGACTAGGCCGCGCGCGCTTGGAATCTAGGGCCCCGCCCCGGCCCCGCCCATGCCTCCCCCGAGACTTTGGCCTCAAGTTTGCATCTCGGGCCCCGCCCCCAAGTGGCCCACTTCGCTTTCGTTCTTTCATTTTGGCAAACGAGCTTCGCAGGCTTCCGGCTAGCGAGTCATTCCTTGTCCTTCTCCCGCCGGGTCGGGTTTGCGTCCGCCCTGCCGAGTGCTGTCCTGGCTTTGGTTCCGGGACGCGCTTTTGGCCTACCTGCTTCACATACCCGTGCCGTTGTCTCCCCTTGTCCCGAAGAAGTGTCCCCAGGTGATCCCGCCGCTGCTCCCAGCGCCCGATTGAGCAGCACTCAATCCTGGCAGGCTACGCTTGGACGAGTTGCCGTCTCCGTGCATAAAAAATGATGCAGTGTGAGGATTAAATGAAAAATGTGCAAATGATATCCACTTGGGGCCTGGTATGCACCAGGGGCGGCAGAGTAGAAGACAGGCCTCTCCAGCTCCTGCAGGAGCAGCAGGAAAGTAGGGCACAACGGGCATTACTGGGGCTAACTAAGGGCTGGACCCGTTTCCTGCTGGAGTCCAGGCGGGGTGAATTTGAGATGATTCAGTGTTTAGACTGGAAGAGAGTTGGGAAGTCTCCTGAGCTGTGTTATATTGTCCAGGAAACTGAGACCCAGGAAGGGAAAGGCCTTTGCTAAAGGCTTGACTCCAGTTTCAGGGAGTGAGAAGAAAAGATCTCCAAGGGATTGGAAGCCTGGAGAGCAGAGAGGTTCTTCCTCTTCCTGGGGGCACGAAGACTTCCTGCCTTGAACCTTAGAACAAGGAAGAACTTGGGACTGCCTCCTGAGGACGCTGGGAAGGAAGGCTTACACTTACCCTTGCTGGTGTGTATCTATCTTCTCATGATTCCCAGCTCTCTGCTTGGCTTCCTGATTGCTGATTTCTTCTTTTCCTCATAAAATTGTAGACTGCTTAAGGCATTTATTAAAGAACATTCTTATATTCTTTTATTCCTTATGTTTTTTATTGTGGTAAAATATACATAACAAACTTTACCATTTTAGCCATTTAACGGTACAATTCTGTGACAGTAAGTCCATTCCCATTGTTGTACAACCATTGCCACCATCCACCCACAGAACTTTGTCATCTTCCTGAACTGAGTTTCTTATTTGTAACTGTACACGATTCTTGAAAAAATTCTAAAATTAACCATGAGAGGTTAATTGTTTATGGCACTTACTTCTTTTTTGAGGGTCAAGGCCCCTTGTGTGTGTGAATGGGACTGCGGTCAATGGTTTTCTCAATGTACTGGCTCCTCTTCTTTGCTGGAGAGACCCATGTTCCTCTATGCCCTGCAGTTTCAGCTTTTAATGTTTTTTTTTTTTTTTGGTGTATGTGTGGGTGTGTGTGGTGGGGGGGTGTGGGGGGAGGAAGGGAGAAAGGAGAGAAAGTCCTGCCTGATTTCCATCTTCAGTGTTTTGTCTTACAGCCTAAGGTCCAGCCACAGGCATAGCCTAGGGCAGCTCAGAGCAGTCAGGTTGGCTCAGGGGCTTTCCTGCCTTGGGGTAGAGGGCAAGAAGGCTGTACCCAGGATCAGCGAACATCTTACCTGCCCCTGGTTATCTAGGGTCAGGGGCTGATACAGTTGAAGGTCAGACCAGACTGGGACATTTCCTGGTTCAGATGATCTATCTATAGCTTCACTCTCTCCCTGCTCAGAAAAAGTCCATTCCTTTCTGCCTCTAGCCCATGCTAAGCATTTTCCCATCCGTTATCTCATGTGTGTCCTTCAAAGCTACACTGGAAGCAAGAGGGCATGGGATAGGAGGTAGGGGCTGAGCCAAGACTTGAACCTGGGGCATGGTGTTTCTCAACTGGCATTCTTAGTGAGATGATTCATTGTTGGGCAGAACTGTCCTGTGCATTTCAAATGTTTGCTGTCCCTGG
The DNA here is from genome assembly GCF_001458135.2 of Marmota marmota marmota. Taxonomy (NCBI): domain Eukaryota; kingdom Metazoa; phylum Chordata; class Mammalia; order Rodentia; family Sciuridae; genus Marmota; species Marmota marmota. The sequence continues at coordinate 25,713,138 of NW_025999869.1, forward strand.
CTCTGCTTACTGAATGTCAGGAATGGCCTCCAATAATTGTGACAATCCAAAGCCTCCCCTGCATTTCTAGTGGTATCATAGGGATGAGGAGGAAGTAAACTGGGTAAGCCCCCCTCTCCCAGGCCTCAGATTCATCTGGAAAAGGGTATAGTGGTCCTTGCTGTTAGTTTAGCTCTCAGTAAATATGCTTTTCTGTCTTTCGGAAGAGAAAAGATTGAAGCAGAGCTGCCCTTCTTGGCAGGGAGCCCTGAAGCCCCCTTCTCAGTCCTTGAGGCTCAGCATTGAGGCAAGGCGCTCTGCAGTGTCTCAGCTGGGACCTTGAACTAGTCATTCAATCTCCCATAGCCTCTCCTCCTTCACCCGAGCTGACTCAGCAGTTCTACATACTGATGTTGGCAGTTGAGTTTGTATACTGGAGGATAGGAGGAATGGGGACACAAGGGGGCAGCAACGAGCCAAAAATGGTCCCATCCAGTCCAATGGGGTAGTAAATTGACCCCCATAGTTGTCTGAGGAAGAAAAAAGTGGCTTCTATCCCCACAAAGATTACCTGTCAGCCACCCAGCATCATGGGGATGCCTAGCATTTTCCATTCCTGCTAAAGACAAATTGGAGAATACCCAAGAGCCTGGGTCCAAGCCTGCCACTCCATCCTGGCCGTGCATCCCTGGGCAGGTGAGAGTCCCCTCTGATGCTCAGTTTTCCCATATGGAAAATGGACATAGTGTCACCTACCTCATGAGCCCCATCCCTCACAAGTCTAGGGAGGATATCAAGTGAAGTTCCTGGTTGGAGGGAGGAGTGAATTGCTAACTGTCAAGTGTAGATTTAGTAGGTTATGGGGACTCAAAAGGAGGCATTGACACCCAGAAGTCTCCACCAGTCATCAAGTTCACTGTGTTTCTCCTCCTTTTCCTACTTCTGGCTTCCCTGGTGAGCCAGTAGACTGGCTAAGCAGCATGGCCTGCTACTTATTACCAGCTCCTGAAGAGGTCAGAGATAGGGACTTGACATATTCCTCCTTCCTCACCCTGAGTATGACTGGGCTGCTGTGCTTAGCAAGGAGGGCATACATTTGGGGGTCTTGTGGTGGTGGGGGGGAACTACCCATACTGTAGCCCTCCTTAGGCTCCAGACCTTGGGGAAAGGATGTCTGAGACACTCTACCTATAGGTCCCTTCTTTTCTATACCACCATGGATGTGCTTGGTTTTGTCCTCTGTAAAATGGGCATATTTGCTGGGTCCTTCTCTTAGGGATATTACAAGGCCCAGTTGACATTAGAGCTATGGAAATGCTTTGCAAGATTGGCTCTCGCTTGGTCTTAGAGTGGGGAGAAGAGAGGAAAATCTGAGTCCCAAGTGCTTCAGAGTGTCTGATCAGTCAGTCCTAGATTCTTTCTGTATTCCACAAAGTTGATCCTCATTGAACCACTTAGTGATATGTAATGCTATCTCCTTTTGTAGATGAGGTGGTAGGTGGCATTATCAAAGATGGCTGCTACATATAGTGTCCCACATTTTCTCCTTAAAATACGATGTTGCCACTTTTTTCATTGAGAGGGTGGGTCTACCTCTCTATTTTCAAATTGGGTGAACCTCTGACTCTGGCCGAAAGCAATACCATATAACTTTGGAGGTTTGGGCATAAAAGGTGACACAGTTTCTACCTGTCTTATTCACTTTGGAATCTAGCCACCACGCTGTGAGGAAGCCTGGACTACACATAAAGTCCAGATAGATATTCTGGCCATCTTGGGCAACATCAAGCAACAAATGTGGGAGACTTTCAGTGAACCACCCAGCCAAGCTGATTTACCCTCAGAACTGTAAGAGAAAAACAGAAACAGTCAATACTTTAAGGAAACAAGCAAGTTTCAGGGCAATTTTTTATGCAGCAGTCACTGCTAGCCACAGCAAAGAAGCACACAGGGGTTCCGTGACATGAAGTGACTGGCCTGAGGACTCTGCTGGTGTGTGGTAGGACCTGACCTTGAGCCTATGTCCTTAACTCCCCACATGTCTCCCACCTGATCCTGAGCTACCTCCTTTGTTTTCGGAGGTGGCTTCAACCTAGGAACAGTCCCTTTCTCCTTCCCCAGCTTGCAATGTCCACGGTGAAACCTCAGCCAGAAGTGCCTGGGGCCAGTCTGCAAGGACAGGCACACCCAGACACACATCTGTGGTTTGTTACACATAGTGATGCCCATCTACACAGAGAGGAGAGGAAAGTAGCTAGGACAGAGCTGATCACTAGGACTCTTGGTTAGATGTGGCAAAGGCTTTCATCAGAGTGTGGAGGACTCAGTCACAGGCCCCCTGCTCAGTCCTGCTGGGAACACCAGCTTTGCAGTTTGCCGAGTCTGCACAACTCACTGTGAGACCCATTTCTACCAGGCTGATCAGTATTTTGAGCAGGAGACTTTGAGGCCAGTGAAACCCAAACTGAGCTGGAGGCTTATCTCTTCAGGGCCAGGAAAGTCCCTTCCTGTGGTGAGATGACAGGAAGTGGCAGCCAGTACAGTCTGGGTATCTCTGCACACTCAGGGACAACAGGCTTCCCACTGCTGCTGGCTCCACATTGTGCAATCGCAGATTTTGGCTACTGCTGATGGCCAGAGGACACATATTCTCACAACAGACTGGCTTCTGAGGGCTACAGAAGTTGGTGGGGGCTAGGCCCTCTTGGAGTGCTTTACATCGACAGTTCCCTAGGGTCCAACTGTAATTGCTGATGGTAGTCTTGTCCTGCCCTGGGAAACCCAGGGTCTGGGGGTAGCGGGTAGTGATTGAGTCTGGAGGCTGGAGAGGCCAGAGCAGCTGCAGATGCTGTCCGAACATCATTGGGTACAGTGTGACCAGGGCCTCCGGGGATTAAGGGGACAGTAGTGAGTCTTGGCTAATCAGGTGACTGAAGGCCCAACCCAGTGTCTTTCCAGGCTCACCTGAGCCAGGCACTTTCACCTTCGTCTCCTTCCCAGGAAATCCAAGCCCCGCAGGTGCCCCTCAAGCACACAATTCCCCTGGATTGGCCTGTCCGCATTCCTGTTGGCGTCACCTGCTGATGGTTCTGGGGCTGGGTGGCACACTCTCGATTGTTAGAAGGCCACAGGTGGTGCATCCCATGAAAGAAGATCAATATATTACTGTTTTGTTTTTACAAAAATTAAAAATGTCCACACGGATCTGTACAAGTTGTGAGCTGGACCTGAGGATCACTGGAAAAGGAGGGAAAGACTACAGGTGATGAGGGGCCTGGAAGGTCCCTGGGGTCTTGCCTCTGCTTGGGCCACCCTGCTTTGGTAGCCCTCATCCCACTGTATTTGGGCATGGCCCCATCCCCTCTTCCTAGGCCCTTCTTAGTGGGTCAGTTTGGACACTGTGCAGTTGGGCAGAATCAGAGTTCCAGGAAGCACTGACAGCTCTGAACTGGCAGGCCAGGTGTCCACTAAGGCCTGTATGACTCAGTAGGGTGGGTTATACATAACCAGCCAGGACCATAGTCCCAAGCCTTGGCCACGTGATGGGAGAATCAGAACCAGGGTCACCACAGGGAAACCTGGCTATTCAGTCACTGTGTGGGATGCAGCAGATATCCAGAACTGTGAGCAATGGTGTCCAGCCCCCAGGGCCCTCTCTGACCCTCCGTTTCTCCCCCCACTCTTCCCTGCAAGGTACCTTATGCCAGCATCCAGGCACTGGCAACCCATCAGGGCCCTGGAAAGGAAGAAGGTTCCAGTGATGAGAACGGTATTCTGGCCAGCCATCCACATTCCACACACTCTGAGTCTGTGTGGAGATGCAGCCCAGAGAGCTGCCAGGCTGCTGTACCCACTAAGGCAGGATGCCTCCTCTATCCATCTGGGGAATGGATGGCCCCTTACTGCACTTGTCCTAGTGTGTTCTCACCGTGCTTGTTGGGACAACTGTGCAGTTGGGCAGAATCAGGAGGACACTATGAAATAATGGGCATTGTGCCAGACATTTGTTGGCCAGGAGGAGGGTCTGATCCTGGCCCTGTGGAGGGGCTTCTGGGCTTCCCGCCTGGCAGTGATGACAGTGGCTCTGACTCCTGAGCTTGGGGGCCTGAGAGCTTACAGGCCTTGGGCAGGAATGCCTCCAAGAGGAATTTAATAACAGGTCAGGAGGGGCATCTCTCTAGCCCATTCTGGCCCTGTGATGGGATCTGAGTGGCAGACAGGAGGGCTCAAGTTGTCAGGGTGGACTCTGGGCATGGGGGCTGGAGTTGTCTGGAGGCACAAGCAATGCTCACTCAGCCATCAGCCACAAACAGGGGGTGGGTTTCCTTAGGTGGTCTGGAGGGGGACAAAATGCAAGGTCTCTGGGGGACCCTGGGGCAGAAAACACTTCACTCCGTTCCAAAGCACAGACACAGGCCTCAGACACACCGAGCATGTCCCCTGGACTCCTTCCATGCACATACCAGGGGTACAGGCTGGGGACAAAAGGGAAGGGGAGAATGGGAGAACGGACGGGAAGTCAGAAGCAAGGAAGGGCGGGGGCAGATTGTGGGCACAAGCAGCCCAGAAGGCCCAGGACAGCACACATAGCAGTCCAGACCACGTACCACAGGGCAGGGCCCTCTGCCCTTTGCCAGGCTCCGGAAGCCCGGTGCCCCTCGCTTGCCTCCACATCGAGGATGTTCCTGTTTCAAAGACAAAGGCTGTAGGATGGATCCCCCTGCCGCTGGCCTTTTTGTGTATGCTTACCTGTCTGCTTTTTAAAGACTGACCTCTCAAAATCACTCAGTGGGAGGGGCTGCCACCCCCATTGTCTGGGTGAGGAGCCTGAGGCACAGGGCTAAAGTGACTCATGGAAGGCTGGAAGACTGGGTGGGGGTCCCTGGCTCTGAGTCTGCCTGCACATGTAGCTGGAGGTCCCTCTCCGTGAACCCCTGGCTGGGGTGGCTGGGTATGGACATCTGGCCAGTTTTAGTATGGGGACCCAGCTGTTTTATTTCTCTGTCTTTTCTCCATAGGAAAAGTCTGACATGTAAATCCTCCCGCCTTTTAGAAAATAGAACCTGCATGGTTGTTTTAGGCACTGGGCCTAGCGTGCTATCAAGGAGTACTTGTGAGAGAAAAGGAAAGGAGATACATGGGAAGGAGGGAAAGGAAGGGGTTGGGGGCACATAGAGGGGATGTGGAAAAAGGGGTGGACTCCCCTGAACAGAAAAAGACACCTCTGGGAAGGAGAGGACAGAAGGGGAGTGAGAGGCCCCCAGGGAAGGCAGGGTGGTCCTATACTCTTCGATGGCTGAGGAAGCTCTGTCTGAGTCCAGCCTGGTCTCAAGCCTAGAAGGAGTCAGAACCTAACTGGGGCCCCAGGCAGCTAAGACCAGGAGACTGCGCATTCACTGGCCCTGTCCCCACAGCAGCCTGTCCACGACCATTGGGCTTCCTTTCCTGGAACTTAGTTACCCTCCAAGGCGCCCTGATGTTACTGAGGACTCAAGAAAAAGCTAGCTCTGTTCTTGGCCTGGCCCCTCTTTACCCCTAGCCCAAGATGTGTTCCCACTCAAGCCAGTTCTGCCCTGGGCTGAATAAGGAGGGGAAAGTGACTCTGGTGAACAAACTCTGGCCCAGGCTGGGGCCCCATCTCCTTCGAGGGACTGTGTCCCTCAGTCATGCCCATTGAAGAGGGATCAGGACCAGAGCAAAAGGAGCAGTAGCCAGGTGCAGTGGTGCACACCTGTAATCCCAGCGACTTGGGAGGCTGAAGCAGGAGAACCAAAAGTTCAAGGCCAGCCTGGGCAACTAAACAAGACTCAGTCCCAAATAAAAATTTAAAATAAAAGGGCTGGGGATGTAACTTAGTGGTAGAGCATCCTGGGATTCAACTCCCAGGATATCTCTCTCTCTCTCTCTCTCACACACACACACACACACACACACACAGACACACACACACATACAGGAGTAGTGATGGTGGCCATGGCAGCTGCGGAGGCCCAGCACTGTGGGCACCCTGGTGTGGGGCTGATGTAGCCTCTGGGACTTTTTCCTGAGCTTTGAGAAAAGGGAAGAAATTGGCCTGACCCTAGCTGGAGGCCAAAAAGACCTGGGTTGGGGCTCCCATCCTGTTGTGACACATACCACAGGACATGGCTGGTCTAGTCCTGGTGGTCCCGGCTCTCCCTTCTGGCCCTTCACTCCTTTTCGGCCTGGAACACCTCGCTCCCCCTGCACACGAAGGGAGATGGTGGAATTCTCAGTCTCCAGACCCAGGACCCCTGCAACACTTCTCGGACAGAGATGACCAAAGGCCAGCAGCCACTGAGCTTCAGTCCCAGCCTCCCCTGTCGCTGCCCTCCCACGGCCCCCAGTCTCTCTCTGCTGATGTCTTGCCTCCCACTTCTGCCTCCTCCCTCTCTCTCCACCTGCCTCCCTTTCCCTCTCCCTTTCCCCTCACCTTCTCTCCACGTTCACTCTTGTCGCCTTTTTCTCCCCGGGGTCCAGGGAAACCCTGACAGAAGGATTAAAGGTTAAGCCCTAAAATGAGGGTTCAAGGCCAGGTCTCTGTTATCTGTGCATCTCTCCTCCTCCCCCATCCATCGTTAACTCCTCCCTCCAGGCACATTTGTGGCCCAGCTGCCTGGTCCTCACTGAGAGGTGATGCACATACTGGTGCCAGGTAGATATAGGGAAAAGCAAGCTTCAGGGACACTAGCTCTGCTTCTTCCAAAGCAGGCTACTATTGGAGTCTCAAGATGGGAGTCCTCACTCAGGCAGAGTTGCCAGTGAAGGGTTTTCTCTCGCATCGCAGTCAGAGATAGCTGGCCCAGGTTGGCTGGGGACAGAGACTGAGGACATCCATAGAAGTTTATGTCACCATCCTTGACGGATTGAGAAAGGGTGAACTCTGTTCTTTGACCTTGGCTCCATTTTTTATATGCTCCTCTGTCCATCTATTCAACCAATGTGTCTACCAGGCTGCAGGTAAAGAAGTGGATTCCACAGGTTTCCTCCCTCATGTCTAATGGGACAGGTGGTGGGGTGATGATGACAGTAGATGTTCAGTGACAGAAGCATGAAACAGGGTGGTGGATTGGGGGGGGCAGTTCTATTGACAGGTGGTGGTTCAAAGGAAGTTTCTGATCAGGGTTGCCATTTCAGCTGGGTCTGGGGGAGGAGGGACCTGGGCTTGTCAGGTAGAGCAGGTAGATATGGCTTTAGGGCTTCCTAGAAACCAAATGTGGCCACACTCATGATGACATGGAGCCTCTTTAGTTCACCCTCAGTGACTTCCCTGGGCCCAGAGCCTGAATGAGATTTGGCTTCATCTCCAGTGAAATCTCCCTGATGAGTCATACCTGCCCCCAGTCAGGAACCCCGACTCGCCTCCCTCTTCCTGGTCCACACTTGCTCTCCAAAGCAACATTCTCTTCTTAAAGTCCCAGTTACACACAAGAGCTCTGAGAGCCCTGCCTCTGGTCACATTTCCCTCATGACAGCTGCCTGAGGGAACCCCCCTCCCTTCTTGGGATCCACTGCCTCCACCCACAGCTGCAGGCTGGGCATGTGATCATGCCTGGCCAATGAGGGCACTGCATTCCTATGGCCAAGGGATGGTTCAGTGTTGACCTGGCTGGGACCAAAGACAGCCAAAGAGACTTTCTTTACAGCAGTAGCAGAAGACACATATTCTTTCTTCTGGACTTGGGTCCAGGTAGCTACAGGTCTGGAATGCTGGCTCCACCTCACCTCCAATTTTTCCACTTGGAAAAGCAGAGACAAGAGAGGGTGAGAGGCTGGGTTGTGCCCTGGATCCTTGGGTTGACCCTCTGGACTTTTCAGTTATGAGTCATTCTAAACCAGTTAAACTCTGCTTTGTTTAGGCTATGCTCCTAGAGGAGACTTGATACAATCAGCCCTGGGAGAATGCTTCCTTTTCTCTCTTTCCTACAATTCCACCCTAGCTGAAGCCTCAGCATCTCTCAGCAGGGGCTTCAACAGCATCCTTACTGCTTCCCCCACCTCCTTGCTGTCACACATCGTCCATCCATCCATCCATGCAGCATCTATCATTTTTAACCCATCATCTGTCCATATCTCCATCCATTCTCTTATCTATTCATCCATCTGTCTATCCATACATCCATCCTCCATCATCCATCCATCATCCATCCACAAAGCCCCTGTTTGAGGTTGTGCACTGAACTGAGGACATGGGGAACATGTCACAGTGACGTCAGGTTACTGTATGGGCAACATGAGGGCAGAAGATACACATAGGAGGGACCCAATTACTCACAGCGAAGGATGAGACACTTACATCTAGTCCTGGCTCCCCGGGTCTGCCCTGAGGAAAGACACAGGCGAGTGAGAGGGGTAGGGAGGGGGTGCTGGGAGTTGGGTGCCGGGAACTGTGGGTTGGCCACAAACTTGGGGGCAGGAAGACTCACTGACCAGACAGGCATAGAAAAAAGGTAGGGGGAATGGCTTGTAAGAGCCACAGGTCTCTGACCCCGTGGGGTGCAGGGGCTGGACCTCAGAGGCTGAGCGACACTAGGGGCATGGGGCCATAGTGAGGCGATTACCTTCTCTCCTTTGGTTCCGGGCAGCCCAATAAGGCCTGGTGGGCCAACTGGCCCCTGGATGGAAAATAAGTAGGTCAAGAGACTGATGGTTATAGGATGTAATACCTCTAGGGACAAACAAGGCTGATGACACTCACAGGCAGGCCATGAGGGCCTCTCTCTCCTGATGTGCCCTTCTCTCCCTTTGCTCCATCCAAGCCCTGGAAGCAAAGGGGAAAAATAAGTAAGAGAGAAGGAGTTGGACAGGTGGCAAGACAGGAAGGCTTGGGGTCCTTGTGGGAGCTGGGCTGTGCCTGGAAGAGGGACAGACTCCTGGTTCTGACAGGCCTGGTCCCAGCTTCCCCGGGTAAGAATGATCAGTGAACCATGGTTGTATACATGTCCCTTTTCCCATACAGGGGCTCCCTCAGGAATCATGGGAGGGCGTTATGGTGACGCCTATCCCGCAAATGAGAAAGGAGGTGCCAGGGATGAGTCCAGCCACATGGCCAGGAAGTGGCAAGGCTGGGTACTAATCAGGTTCCTGAGCCCCAGCCTTGGACCTGGTCCCTGACAGCAGCTGCCTCTTCTAAACAGGCTCTGGGGAGGCTTGGGACAAAACAGAACCAGAAGCAGTGCATCTGGTTGGCTCCCATGCTTGGCCCCACTGTGTCAGGGATTCCATGACTCGGAGTCCCCAGGCTGTTCTCTGAGCTGGGGAGGCAGAGATGTATTCTCCCCCTGACTAAATGAGACTCAGGCGTGAGAAGGAGTGAGGCCAGCTGGCCCTCACTTCTGTGTCTGCCTTCTCAGGCCAGGCACATGGCAGACCACACTCGAGGTTTTAATTTAAGAGCAGAGAACATGACATTGTGAAGTACACACCAAACAGACTTCATGTTCAGGGCAGTTGAGAGACAGATGTGCCTGGAGGGAGGGGATGGGGTGGTGCAAGGAAGTGGGAGGTGCAGAGAGACGGGGAGAAGTGGGCAAGAGGGAAGATGTAGAGGGAGATGGACCAGAGAAGGAGATAGTCTGGGGCCCCTGGGCAGACGGAGAGGGAAAGAACAGAAACCCAAGCATGGAGGTGGGGGACATTAGGCAGGTTACAGTCCAGGGTACTGGGAGTGTTCAGGCCCTGGAAAGACTCAGGGCTGGGTCCAGACTGAGGAGAGGGCCTCACTGTATTCATTAGCAAGGCTTTCTACAATGGCCCTCTGGCGTCTGAGTGAGAAGGGAATCTTCATCCACTTACCTTGGGACCCTGGATTCCCTGAAGGCCCTGGAGGAGAAGGAAAACTGATTAGAAAGGCCACTGGGCTGGGTGCAGACTTTGGGCCAAGACATCAATCACGACAGCTCCAGGCTGCTCACTGGCTCCTGTGGCCCTGACCCCGGTTCTGCCCTCTTTGTCTGATGCCCTCTGCTCCGACCATGAAGAGTCTTGTCCTCCCCTGGGTTACTGCCCTGGGGCCTGGGCTCAGGGCTCACCACTGTCTTGGTATCCCAGCTGCTTTAAGTGAAATTGTGCTTACCATGGGACCTGGGGGTCCAGGCGGCCCGGGGGGGCCTGGCTCCACTATGACCTGGGCCTAGGAAGGGTCAAATAAGGGTTAGTCACCCACTGCCCGCTGTCCCTCACCTGCCCACTCAGGAGCTCATCACCTAATGGTGAAGAACAAGGTGGGGGGGGGGCTCTATCTTGTCCCCAGGAGGGCACATTCTGGTGAGGGACCCAGTGGCTGGCCTTTGGGTTCTCAGTTGGGCCATGGGTGGGGATGCAGCCTGAGCCTCCCTTGCTGCTCTGCCCCCACTGCCCTGGGTTGGGTCAGGCCCTGTGGTCTTTCTGTCCCAAGGCTCAGGGTCTCCACTGGACCTAGAATGGGTGTTAGGTGGAGCCCTGAGCCTCAGCAACCCCCTTACCAGGCTCTCCTGTAGGTTGTCAGATGCTGACTCTCCCTTCTCTCCCTTGGGGCCGTCAGCACCCTGCAGGATGGGTGGCTTGTGAGTCCTTCCTGTCAATCCTAAAATCATCCCCGCAGTGCTCAGCTACTTCCCCTTCCTTCCCCCACAGGGCAGCAATAATTTGGCTTTTGCAGTTTAAAACAGTTTTCCCCAAATCAGTGTGACACACCCTGGAACGGGAGCACGATGGTACATAGACACAAACAAACTGTCTGGAGGTGCCAGGATGGCCGGGGCTCTGGAGCAAAGACCCAGGTTCAAATCCTAGTGCTAGCGCTAACTCAGGTGGTCAATGGCTATGAGGTGACAGGGCTCCCAGTGACTGCTTAACACCTGGCAACTCTTCCAATTCGGCCACAAAAAGGATAACAGTAAAAATGATGATGGGTGGTGTGTGCGTGTCTGTGGGGGGTAACTGGGTGCTGGCTGCTATTCTTAGCCTGGTCTGCTTTCTCTTTCAGGAGTGGGAAATTAACATCCCCACTTTAGCATCAATGAATCAGAAGCAAGAGGAGATTAGGTCACTGTCCAGGGTAGAAACAAAACCAGAGGCAAACTTGGATAACTTGGGCCAGAGCAGAGTCCAAACACTCGGCCACCTGGCTTCCACCAGGCGGGGCCTCCCCATTTCACCTTTAGGGAGGCCTCCTTGTGGAGCTGCTTTTACAGAGGAGGAGGTAGAGACTCAGGGCAGTGTCCCTAAGTGTCCCTCTGCAGGGGTATGCCCTGTCCTTCCCAGCATGCCTTTACCACTGTCCCTGCAACCCCTAGAAGCCACCCTGTGGAGGGCACTCATGCAAGTTGGGACCACCCCTCCCCAACATCAGGTAAGTTGGTGGGGCCCAGCCCAGCCATATACCGGAAGGCCAGACAAGCCCATCTCGCCTGCTTCCCCTTTGGGTCCAACTGGCCCAGGCTCTCCTGGGTCTCCTTTTGGTCCTTTGGGTCCCTGAAAGTCACAAGAACAAGAAATTGGTGGGCATGCTTCCTTTTCCCATTCTGGTGGGTCCCTGATCTTGGTGTGGGTAAGGCCAGACTTGGCCAGACCTTCCTGCTTGTGGGTCCTGACTTCCTTGTGGGTCTATATAGCATCACACATACACACTCTCTTTCACACCCACTCACCCACTCCAATACCTAGCACCCAGGTAGCTGGGAGCCTTGGCTGAATGCACTGGGGAAATTGGAATGAGGACAGCAAGGGGACTTCCCTCCTCTGTCTCCCTGTAAGCCTGGGGTGTGGGTGGCAGGGGGTGGGGGTTTGGGTGGAGGGGGAACATTTGGAACTGGGGCAGCCACCTTGGAGCACTCGTGCAGTCAACTTTATCCTCCCATCTCAAGGGCTCTGAGTCAATGGCAGATCTCCACTAGACCAATTATGTCATGATGTGCCATATGCTGGGGACACAGCAGTAAAGACATATAACAAAGGACACCCAGGGATATGCTTATGTCTATATGGACTATACCCACAACCACACACACACACACACACACACACACACATTACAATGCCCAACACCAACATCAACAAAGACATTAAAATCCCAGAGACCTTCTCTCCATCGATTCCTGGGGCACCAGGCAATCCAAGCTCCCCCTGAAAGGGAACAGGCAATAAAAGGAGTTTAGTCCTCTTTCAGCTTTAGAGGAGGGTTGGTAGCCTGAGGGAGGGCTGGCTGCCTCCCTGGTCAGTACATCATCCCTGGGTGGGATCCCTGCTGTTGAACTTCTAGAAGGGCACTTGCTGGGTGCTAGGCACCCTCTACCTCCATGTGCTTAGCTCCTCCAGGGCAGGTGCTGTAGCCTAGGGCTGTGAGCTACAAGCTGGTATGTTATAGATTTGGAAGATACAGACCTGAATCCCAGAAACAACCATGCCAGGAACAGACCCTGCCTGACTTTAATATATTAGACTCTTTTTTCCAAGACAAGCAGGCAGGGTATAAATAGGTACAACCCCGGGAATGCTGTGCATGTCTACAGGACTGTTGTGATGTCTGGAAGGGCTGATTTTTCAGTTTCAATATGTGAATGATTCTTCCAGCAAAAGCAGGTAGCAAGGGCCAGGAGAAAAGGCACTCAGATTAGTAGGGAAAGATCAAGGTCCCTTTCTCTGAGACCCCAGAAACCAGGCCAAGATACTAGGAGGGAATATGGCAGAGAGGAGAGGGGAGGTGCACCCTGGAGATAAGAGCTTGGGGACCATGCAGCTGTATTTACACTGACCTTGGCTCCAGGGATCCCTGGTGGCCCTGGGGCTCCCTGTGGCCCAGGAGGACCCTGTGTATAAAAGTCAAGCTGGTCAGTAGTTAGATAGTCCCACCCAGCTGCACTGCCCAGTGTCCCTTCCACCTGGGGTCAAATCACTGTCCAGCAGGGCTGAAAGGAGGGTCCTTGCAACCTGCTTCCTACCCAGTCAGGTCATCCATAGGACATATAACTTGGTTTGGCCCCATAGTCTTGGGAGAGGCAAGGGAGGTGACATCCAGCATTGGATGAGATACCACAAGTGTCAGCTTCTCTTCCCAATACAGACACCTTCACAAACACTCCTGCTCAAGATTCTGTAATGGCTCCCTGCTGTCCCTCAAAGGAAGTTGAAATCCCCTGTTGGCTTTCAAGCCACTCAGAAATCAACACTCTGAACAGTGACCTGGCCCCACTATCTCAGCTTGCCCTGTGATCTCTCTGACCAACTGACTATCGCCTGCTGTCTGCTGGCCCCAAGGAGTTCCTCGGTCAAATGGGTAGGGGACAGGGTCTCAAGTGTTTCCAGTCTGATCCTATTTCTGAGGCCCTGTTCCAGCCCAGGCTTCCTGCAGGTCACTGACCACCATGGCTCATTATCACCCCTTACTCAGTCTTCAGACTTATGCCCCTTCCTAAAGGGCACACCCTTCCCAGCTCCCCTGGTTTGACAAAGTCTTGTCCTACCAACTCTATACTCAGTCCTCCCAACCAGTCCCCTTCCTGTTGGCCTCTCCACTTACTACCTTTCCTCCACACCTGCCTCTCTGAGGGGCTCCTTGCCTACAGTTCTCCCCGACATTCATGCACCTTCATTCCCTAGCCAGTGTGGTTTTTTTGGGAGGTCATTCTCCTGCTCAAGAACTGACTATGGTTGCCTATTGTCCATCAAATCAATTTATCATCCTAATCTGGCATCCAAAATCCACCTTCTGACTCCCTGCACAGTAGGGCTTCTCCCATGTGGCTCCTAGCTAGCTCAGGACACACCATGCATGTGCACGCCCTCAGGGCCAAGTCGCACCATGCAACACCATGCAGGCCCAGAGTGGGCCATAGTTACCATCAACTTGTACTTCCCCGAGGCCTGTGGGAGATAACTGGAATTGAAGCTTGGGTGGGGTCAGGTACCAGTGCCCGGTCTGGTCTCTGATGACCACCCTGTCACTACCCCAGCTCCTTTCCCTGGTACCCATGAGCAGTTGGCATCCTACCTCTCTCTCCTCTGCTCGTGGGTCCCAAGTTTGCCAGTCAGAGGTCATGCATTTTTTTCAGGTTCCTGGGACAGACCCTTCCCCACTTATCTTCCCTCACAACAATTATTAGAAGATCCTGCCCTTTAGTCAGCTAGGTTTAGTGACCAGGAAATGCTCTGCATTCTGCCCTTGAGTGGGGAGCTTCCCTTTTAGCTTTAACCTTTGGGGAGTTTGTGGGGCACATAACCACATGCACAGCAGCTCTCTGGGTACCACGGGGTCTCAGAACAGCACTGATTGCCGTATCTGGACCTAATAGAATTGAGGCCTTTGTGGTGAGCTGCCCCTGGTCCCTTTGTAAAGAAGTACAGGATTAATACACAAATTGAGCAATCATTCCCTCAGGAAATGAGCACCAAGGGGGCACCCTGGTCCCCCTAGGATCACTACCTTAAGGGCATCCAGGATCCTGCCGTCATAGTCGATCACCACAGTGTCTCCTTGCTCGCCCTTGAGGCCTGGGGGTCCCTGAGGCAGGAGAATGAGTTTCAGGGAAGAGCTATATTGATGGATGACATGGTAGCTGTCTCTGCATCATACCCAGAGATGAGGATGACAGAACAGCCTGGATACCCAGGCCCACATGCAGGCCTGTGGCACTGGGGGTCGGCTCCCCAGTGTGCGCAGGCCTCAGATGTGAGCTGACAGGACCTCAGCGTGTGAGGGAAGGGGCAGGCAGGGGGTCTGGGGTCCCACTGAGGAATCACCTCCCCCTGGCCTGAGGGATGGCTGTGATTTGCCTTCATGTGGGCGTTCAAGCCCACTGAGGCCTGACCCCTGAGTTCTCAGAAAAATGGAAAGCCTAATTTTGATGAGAAGCTCTTCAGACTTTTAAACATTGCCAGTAAACAAAACCAAAACCAAACCCTCATCCCCCACTCCCCCAGCCTTCTGAAACACTGTGTACACCAATGATGGACCCTTGTGGCTGGATCCGCCTTCGGGCCTCCACTTCCCAACCTCCGCCCGAGGCTGCACAAATGTGCATCAAATCCACATTCATTCCTGGTTGTGTGCACACTGCACGCATCTGCACTTGTCCACACCCACAGGCGCTGGCATGTGCACTGCTGCAGGCCTAGCTCACCCCCTCTGAGCCCCACTTCTCCACGGGGGCTGATCTAGGCCAGAAGCGAAGGGTCAAAAGCACTTTGGTTCAGGCTTAGAGTCAGCCCCTGGCATGCGGTGGAGAGAGTCAGGCCTGGCTGGTCTTGTCTCCTAGCTTCCCCAGGGCCACGACCTGTATGGAACTGTCCAGTGTATACACGAACCCCACACTCAGTGCCCGATCTACCAGCCACCTGCACAGCCAGGCTGGGGGTTCTGACCTATTCTTTGGAGGAAGAAGTCAGCTACCAGGAACAAGAAGGGCTGTGGTTGCATCAGGTGACAGAGTCAAGGATAGAATTCTGGATATTAGTGTATAAAAGTACATCTATAAGGACTGGTTACAAAGATCTGGGGCCAGCTGGAGGGGGAGCTGTGCCCCTCATGAGAGGCATGAATGTCTATGTGGGGCTGGGAAAAGCAGGTTCTACCCCACAGTGGGCAGGGCCATGCTGTATGACAAATTGAGGACCCATGTTTGAATATGAAGAGTCTAGAAGACTATACAGTCACCCGTGCAGGGAAAGAACTCTTATTTGATAAGAGGTTGGGACTCTAACTTTTACATATCTGAATTTCAACTTTCAACCACAAGCATGGATCAGGATATTTTAAACAGTCAGTAAAAAAGGTAAAAAAAAAATTTAAAAGAAGTGCCTAGGTCCTGTAGCTGCTCTGCTCCTCTGGGGTCTTCTGAAGCTACTGGCCCCCCTGCATCCCACTGGTAGGGCCCGAGGGGAGGTGGCTTACCCGGGGCCCGGCAGCTCCGTCTGTGCCTCGGTGGCCAGGCTCCCCCTGTGGAGATACACAGTTGCAGCCTAAAGTGTGGGACTCCCTCCCACCCCCTCCCACTTCAGTCTCCTCCTCTCAAAAGGGCCCATGCTGGAGTCCCAATGGCCTGCATATAAGAAAGGCCTTCCAGGAGTAGGATTTCCAGAGAGAGGACATATGAGACCCTGTTCTGACCACATACTGTGAACAGATGGGGACACTGAGGTGCAGGAGCCTAAGGGTACATGATGGGTTGGCCCAGGACAGGGCCCAAATGGAGGCCTTATCACTTACCCAGATCTACTGCCCTCCCACACCCCAATGCCACCCTCTGATTATGAGTCCAAGGAGACTCCTGGCCCAGGCCTGCCCAGGACTCCCCATTTAAAAGGCAAAAAAGAGGTGAAACTCCATCTGTCCCTTGTAACCGGGTGATGGTTTGAATGGGGCCTTCAGGTGCTGGAGCAGAGCACTCTAATGTCACCTTAGGTCCTGGGGCACCGTCCATGCCGTTCTCTCCTTGGGGCCCCACATTCCCTGGCTCACCCTGAAATACAAATATTCACAGTGATAGCAAGTGCTGGGAATAGGCGTGAGGTTGCCCCGGGGCTGCTGGGCCTTGCTAGCAGGCCTCCTGGAGTACATGCCTCACCAGGGGCAGCGAGGTGGACCTCAAGGCTCTTCCCAGCCACAGATACCAGCTTCTGGTCTGGGTTTTGGCACACACTTGAGGCAGCTCAGGAGTACAAGAGACATTTTAGAGGCAGGCTGGCCAGGACTTGGCTATTACAAGGGTTTGGGGGCTCAAGGTGTGCAGATGATACCATGTTCCTGGCTTGGGAACAGGGTAGAGAGTGGGTTCATCTAAGATGAGAACAAAGAGGACTTGAGGATGTGAAGGAAAGCAAGAGGCTGGGTAAGCTGCCAGGTCTGCAGGCAAGTGAGGTCTAGAACTTTCCTGCTGCTTCCCTCTGGCCTGCCCTGGCCACACCCCTATGATGTGAAGGGACTGGGCAGGGGCCTCACCAGACAGATGGCCACTGTGGGAGGAGGAAGGCAGAGGGACCCCTGGGGAATAGGCATATACCTACCTTGGGCCCTGGGGGCCCAGGGAGCCCTGGCTGGCTGGGTATCCCATCATCCCCCTGAGGAGAAAAGAGTTGAGGCTGCAGACATCCCACCTGGCCAGATCCTCTGATGGCCTGTCACTCCTCCCTCCTGTAGACTCCCAGCATCCCAGTCCATTCCTGGCACCAGCACCAGGAACTGCAGGTTCCTCCTCCCCTCCTTAACCCTCTAGGGCAGGGGTGGCATTAGATTCATCTCTATTCCCTGCCCCCACCAGCCCAGAGCCAGCCCCAGCAGGTGTTTGCAGAAACGAGGGGTGCACAGATAAATAAGAGTAAATTCATTAATTCATTCATCAAATATTTTGTGGGTCAGACAGATGAAGTCTCTGCTCAGAAGGAGTGACAGGAGGACAAGGGGAAAGAAATATTTAAATAAGTGGAAGGTGTCATATCAGGAATTAGCATAAGTTTTGGGAAAAGAATATAAGAGGATGGCATGATGGAAAGGAATTTGGGGGAGAGCCTGTTTTAGCAGGTGGCCCAGGGAAGGACTCGTGAGGAGGGGACAGTGTTGCTGAGAACTGGATCGGGAGGAGGAGGCCTAGTCATGGGAAGAGGACTCCAGTTTAGTGGTTGGTTCCCAAGTTGGAAGTGCACATCACAGTCACCCAGAGGGCTGCTGAATCAGACCCCAGGACCTCACCCCCAGAGTCTGTAATTCAGTGGGCCCAGAGTGAACCCCAGAATCTATATTTCTTTCTTTTGTGGTACAGAGGATTAAACCCATGGTTTCATGCATGCTAGACAAGTGCTCTACCCCTGAGCTACACCCTCAGCCTGGAATTTGCTTTTCCAACAAACCCCCAGGTGATGCTGACAATGCTGGTCCCAGGACCACACTTTGAGAACCACTGATCCAGCCCAGAAGTGGGCATGACCTCGGTGTGTTTGAGGAAGAAAAGAGTGAGTGAGTCTGTGAATAAATGAATGAAATCCTGGCTCCACTGAGATACAGGACAGGACAGCCATCCACAGTGAGCACTCCATGGAGAGAAGGGGACCCTCCCCATAGGGAAGCACCATCCTCATCCTGGTCCCCTGCCCCTGCTCTTCTCTCCAGCTACTTCCTGCCACTGGCCAAGAAGCATTTCCACAGGGGCCCCTTACCTTCTTTCCAGGAATGCCAGGCTCACCCTGAAAGGGAGACAATAGGAGAGCAAGAGAGAGGTCAGAGTCACAGGAGCATGGTCTACACACCAGACCCATTTCTCTTTTAGAAGTGGCACCAATGACCCACAGCCAGTGCCAGCCCAGAGACCCCTGAATGACCCCTCTAGAGAAATGCACGTGGGCAATGAAGCTCTTAGATTCTGAGTCAGTCACCCCCAATGACCCTGGGCAAGTCACTGCTCTTCAAAGTAGGGAGGTAACTCCCCCAGCCTCGGAGGGCTGTTGGCAGGGTGAGAGAGAGCTCCCCAGGAAGCCCATGCTCACAGCAGGTGCTCAATAAGTGGATCTCTCTTCTCATCCTTCCCTTCTCCTCATCCAGTGTCTCCTTCAGGAGATACAGCATGGGGGTAGAAAGAAAAAAGAGCTGACATTGAGCGGGCTTTAAAAAAACTAACATGGATGAAAACTTGTGACCACACAAAAACCTGTCCCTGGAGGTTGGTAACAGCTGTATTCATAATTGCCAAAATTTGGAGGCAATTGAGATGTCTTTCAGTGGGTGATTGGGAAAATAAACTGGTACCTTTCAACACTGGAGTAACACTTGGCCCTAAAAGGCAATGAGCCATCAACCCATGAAAAGAAATTGTGGAACCTTAAATGCATACTTCTAAGAGAAAATAGCCAATCCCAAAAGGCTACATACTGTCTGACTCCAACTGTGTGACATCTGGAGAAGGCAAAGCTAAGGAGACAGTCAAAACATCAGTGGTTGTCAGGGATTAGGAAGGAGGAAGGGAAGAACGGGTGGATTTTTAAGGCAGTGAAATGACCCTTAGGTTCTAGAATGAAGGGTACATGTCATCATATATCCGCCCAAACCCATAGAATATGACACCACCGAGAATGAACCGCCATGTCAACTCTGGGCTTTGGGTGGTGATGTGTCAAGGTAGGTCATCAACTGTGGCTGACATACTGACTGTGGTCCAGGATGTTGTTAATGGGGGAGGCTGTGCACATGTAGGGGTGTGTGCAGAGGGTGTATGGAACTCTCAGTACCTTTCACTCAATTTTGCTGTGAACAGGAAACTGCTCCAAAAATAAAGTCTATTAAAAACAAAGCAGCTAATGTGTTTTATGATTCAACTCTCACAGCCCAGTGTGAAGTTGAGGCAGGAAAGGTTTATTATGCTCCCATTTAATAGAGGGGTAAACAGAAGCCCTCTGCAGATGCAGTAGCCTGGGATCTGGGCTACTAACCCATCATGGACCTGGAACTCCTAACCCTTCTGCCTCAGCTTCACTGGGTGGAGTGGGGGTGGGGGGAAAGGTGGTAGTGAGGGTATCTGTACCCCAGGTCTGGGGAACAGGAGGAGGAGTGAGGAGTACTCACCTTGGACCCTGGGGGTCCCTCAGGGCCCTGGAATAGGAGAAGAGAAGGTGTTAAACATTACACTGGAGGCTGATTCTAGGCCTGTGTTCTTTATCACCCTCCTTTTATAAAGGGTGACATCATGACAGGAAGAGGCAGGCCTGTCACTGGAATGGTGGTGGTGCATCCAGTACTAGGACCGACTGCTCATTCTTTGGACAGCTGCTGCATTAGGGCTCTAGACTCCCACCCAGGACTCCAGACTCCCATTCTGGAAGGTGGGGCTATGGGAATTTGGTCCCAGATGGGTGCCTTGCACATCTATTTCCCTGATGCAGGCAGAGGGCAGGAGTGCAGGCATTTGCACGCTTATAGCTTCAGGCCTCAGGCACGTAAGCATTGCAAGCATGTACACAGGCACGCTACATGGTCCCGGTATGGGTGTGTGTGGCAAAGGGGCTTCCAGGTCTGGCAACTACAGCCCTGCCAGCCCTGGCCTCTGAAATGCCCTGGATACTGACCATCTCTCCATCTTGTCCAGGCTCTCCTTTGGGACCCTGAGGGGACATGAGAGAATAGCAATGAGGATCCAAGAATGTCACATTTAGTTGAATCCATTCAACTCACCATAGGCCCTGGGCTGGGCTGTAAGTACATGATCACATTTCATCCTCATCCAACACTGAAACAGTGGGCATCATGTCCCCATTGCACAGATGAGAAGGTTTGAGAAGGTTAAGGCTTATATGCCCAACATGATAAGGAATAGGTAAGCCAATTGAGTAGCTACTCTGGTGTCAGTAGGGGACCCTGTTGGCAGTTTGGTGGAGGTGTGGGCTCTGCACTGGAGGGGAAGGACAGGTTGGAGTCCCTGGAAATGGGTGGTAGAAGGAGATCTGGCCTCCAGGGTTTGGGTTAGGACTATAGGAGGAAAACTGAGGCTAACTAGTTAGCGCTGAGGAGAAAGTGGGGCAGGGAGAGGAGCAGGGGTTGGTGAAGATCTGCAGAGAAATGCCCACCTATGTGTTGCAGGGTCAGAGTCAGGGGGTCAGGATTGAGACTGAGATTGCAACTAAAGTCAGGGTTAGGGGAAAAGGATCTATTTGGAGTAAGAGTTGGGCTTGGAGTTAGGGTCAGATTCTATAGGAGTCAGGGTTAGGTCTGGATAATAGTCTGAATTGGGGGTGTGGACTGGGATTTGAGAATGAGTTTGGGGTGAGGGTCTTGATTAGGGTTAGGACAGATTAGAGTTAGATGTAAGGCTTGGTTGAGGTAAGGGTTAGGGTTAGGGTTAGAGTCTAGAGTCAAGGACAAGATTTGAATTGGAAATCGATGGAGTTGAGGTTTAGCATTTGGATTGGGTGAAGGTTGGTGTTGGGTTTGTACTAGGGATAGGGCTGGAGTTGGTTCCTGAATCAGGGCTTGGGGTTTTGGTCAATATAGACCCACGGTTTGGGTGCTCCAACTCCAGGCTTTCTCTTACCACTGGGCCTTGAAGTCCCTTGGGGCCATCTTTCCCAGTGTCGCCAGGAGGGCCACGGGCCCCAGGTGGTCCAGGGGGCCCTGGAGGCCCAGTAGCTCCATCTTGCCCTTGATCCCCCTGAAAGAGATGGGGTTTGGTGTGACCCTGAGGGAGAGGGGAAGGGGTACCAGCCTCCAGAGAGAGGATGCATGTGAAGGGAATAATGCTGTGTAAAAAAAAGCCAAACTCAAGAGAGTCACACGCTGTATGGTTGCAGCTACGCAGTGCCCTTGAATAACGAAATCATACAGATGGGAGTTAGTGGTTGCTTGTGGTTAAGAACGGGCGGGGAGGGAGATGACCATGAACATGAAAGGGTAGCATGAGGGAATCTGTGTGTATCTACGAGTGTGATAACATTGCACAGAACAAAATACACACCTGAACACAAATGAGTGTATGTCAAATTGAGGAAATAAGAATCAGGTTGTTGGGTTGTAGCAACACAATTTTCCTCCTGGTGAGATTGCTCTACAGTGATGCAAGAGGTCACCATTGGGGAAAACTGGATGGAAGGTGCATTGGGTCAGTACCACTCCCCCACCCCCCCTGAACATAAAGGTACATTGGGTGTTATTTATAACAACTGCATGTGAATCTGTAGCAATCTCAAAATAAAAAGCTTAAAAAACATAAAAAGGTACACACAGTCTTCTCCAACACTAAATTCGCAGTTCTTGGACCCAATGTTAGTACTGGATCAGACCTCAGGCAGCCAGAGCCCTCACCTCATGGCCCCAGCCCACAAGGAGGGAAGCCCACAGCATGACTGGCACCTTTTTGCTGCCCTAGCAGGGCCTGCCCAACACTGGCATAGGATATATAGTAAAGGGCACATCCATCGTGTCAGCAGCTCCCAACCTTCTTGTAAGCTGAAGAAGGAAGAAGCCTTTTGTGGACTCAGCACTGAGCAAGCCAGGGTCTCCTGGAGGTTATTTATTCAATCTGTGTGCTGAGCCAGCTAGGTACTACTGTTGTCTCATTTTACAGAAGAAGTGGGCGGGGGTCAGAGAGGGTGATCATTTACTCAGGATTACAGAGCTAGGAAATGCTGAGTGTCCTCTGACTGCCAAGGCAACTGGTCTCTTTTAGACCTTTTTTTTTTTTTTTTTTTCAGATGTATCCCTACCCCACCATGATATGAAAAAACTCACCTCTCTAGCCCGGGTCCTGATCAAAGGGTTATAATTTCAGATTAAAGAGAAGAAAACTGGCAGTATAGTTGTTTGGTCACCCAGCTTCAGGTGGTGAAGGTAGCAGGTAAATTCCTGTTTCATTTAGCTCTAAATCAGGAAGAACTTGATTCTCCCTCCTGCAGCTCTGAGGCCCCATTTTGGGAACCATCGGCCTGGATCCTACTTTTTATTTATTTATTTTTTAATATTTAGCTTTTAGTTTTAGGTGGACACAGTATCTTTATTTTTATTTTTATGTGGTGTTGAGGATCGAATCCAGGGCCCCACACATGCTAGGTGAGCGCTCTACCACTGAGCCACAACCCCAGCCCTGGATTCTACTTATTCAAGCATAAAACTTGAGCTCATCCTAGGGGAGGTTCTCAGCATCTCTCAGGGCCATGGCTCCCTCCTTCCTCAGGGATTGGATGACTGAGGTCTAACCCTGGAAATGTGGGGTGAGGAGAGGGTGGGGGTGCACGGCAAACCAACAGGCTCAGACCCCTCACCCGGTCAGACTACCTTGAGGATGCGGAGACTGTACGCAGGATGGTCTCTACTTATAAAGCCTGGATTGAGCCGTGGGAAAACCATCTAGTCAGCAAAGGGTTGGGTGGTCAGAAAAGCAGGAGGGGGATTTAAAAAAAATCACAAGGCTATTTCTGTAGGCACAGTCACCTAACCCAGCTCAGAGAAAGGCAGCTTGGTTGTTCGGTATGCAGACTGCCTGCTCCAAAGATGGCTGCTATGCTGGCTTCTGGCCCACAGGCTCTTCTACAACAAGGCCTTCCCACTGCCTATCAAGAGCCAGGGCTCTTTCTCTTCCTACTTGACTCTGGGTGGGCCCAGTGACTGACGTGACCAATAGAATGCAGTGGAAGTGATGCTATGTCCATTCTGGGTAGAGCTCTTCACAGTCCTGGCAGCCCCCACTTCCTGTCTCTTGAAACGCAGCTCTTAAGATTCCTTCTAGAAACCCAGCCGCCATGTTGGGAGAAGCTGGAGATCTGTGGAGAGTCACATGTGGATGCTTCCCAGCTAAGCTGCGCTGGCGGTGAACATGTGAGGGGACCATCACCTTGGTCTCCCAAACAGCTGCCTTTCATGAGAGAGACCCTAGCCAGCCCAGGACATCATGAGAGAGAATGACAGACCATTGTTTTAAGTCACTAAACTTTTTTTGGGGGGTGGTGGTTGGGAAAGTTGTTTCATAGATGACTGGAATATTGGGACAACAGGGAGGATATCCATGAAGTGGGAAAGGGCTAGAGTGGGGGGACATCTGCTCTTCCATAACTTTGGGAGTCAGAGGATTTCTAGTCTGTGGTGGAGTAGGCATCCTCATTTGGAAGATAAGCTTCTCTATATCCACCAGAAAGAAAAAAAAAAAAAGGGATTTTTCTCAGCAGCTACAAAAAACAGGAGTACCTTTTCTTTGACTTCAGGGATATCTTACCAGCTTTATGCAGCCCTGGACCTGGCCTTGCCTTCCCATCAGAGGCCCGGCACAGGAGAGCTCTGTCCTGGGAACTCAGCCCCTTTCCTGCTCCCAGCTCATGATTATAACCATCCTGTGATGTAGGCTCTACTGTCCTCATTTCAAAAAATAAACCAGGCTCAGAGCCATGAAGTTGCAGAGCAGGGGCTTAGGCCACCAAGCCCAGCCTATGCTGTCTGCCCTGTACCCCTACTCCCTACTTTCTTTCTTTATTATTATTATTATTGTTTTGGTACTGCAGATTGAACTGAGGGGTGCTTAGCCACTGAGGAAAATCCCCGGCCCTTTTTTTTGTATTTTATTCAGACATAGGGTCTCACTGAGTTGCTTAGAGCCTTGCTAAGTTGCCGAGGTTGGCTTTGAACTCATGATCCTCCTGCCTCAGCCTCCCACAGGGATTACAGGTGTACATTACCACACCTGGCCCCTATTTTCTTTTAATTATCCTGTAAGTAGTTCCCTCCTCCAGGCCCAAGTGGCTCATTCTTCCTCCATTCCATTCCTACCTCCACTGCAGATGATTGATGTGGGTGACTAACTTGGGGCTATAGTGTCCACCCCATAAGATTCTTAGAAACAACCAGAAGTACACCATGATCCAGCCTTTCTCTGGGCAGCTGATGTCCATCTCTCAACCTTTCTAGTTAAGGCTCCCTGCTGGGGCCATGCTAGAAATGGTCAGGGCACCTGTCTACGGCTGCTACTTAAGTGAGCCTTTACCGAGACCCACTTTAGGGTCCCCAGCTCAGGTTCAGTTTCTGTTGGAGGGAAACCCAAGTTCAGCACAAGGCACTTCTGAGTTCCTAAGCCCAGGGGACACTGAGGGGCAGAGGTAGTTTGGGAGGAGATGCAGATCTACTAATGGGCTCTTGATACTTTTATGATCATAATAAATCTCCACAGCAACCACTGTGATAGGGGCTATCATCCAGACCCATGGTTGGAGCAACTGAGTCTCAGAGGGAAAGGTGACTTGTACAAGGTCACTTAGGTGGCAGAGCTGAGCTTTGGGGCCAAATCTGCTGGCCTCAGAGCCTTCCCTTTTTTGGAGTACCAGCTGCCTTCAGGAAGGTCAGTCTCTGGTCTGGAACCAGGGCCAGCTCCATCATCTGGTCACTCATGCTGACAAGGAGAGGGAATGGGAAATATACCAGGTATTCACCACCTGGATGGGATATCACAACCTTGGCCAAACCAGGGTGTCTTGGGGGCTTCCATGGTGGGAGGGTGGTGTCACTTGCCTCTGTCTGTGATAAGCTATAGGGAGCTGGGACCCACAGGAAATGCTAGATGTGCTTTATTATAATAACATGAAACAAACCACATGGGGGGGTGAGGGAGGTGATGCTCCATTCTTACCCGGGGGCCAAAGTCTCCTGGTGCACCCTAGAAACAAAAAACAAGGGGATAGATCACCAGAACAGTCACTGTTTGTTCACATTTCCCATTGAGCATGTACTCTGTGCTCTGTGCTTTACATATATGGTCTGCTTAATTCTAACAAAAACAACAGGCAGGCCCCATTTTTATCTCCCTTTCCAGTGAGGAAATTGAGTCACAGAGAGGCCAAGTAATCTGTTAGCAGATTCAGGGTTTGAAACCCAGGTACTCTCTTATCTATGACCAGCTCCCAGATATTTGAGGCCTCAGACGTGGTGGATCAGGCACATCTGCTTCTACTGTGACCTCTTAGAATCCCTGAGCCTTGGAACAGTGAGGTATGGTAAGGATTAATTGTCATATGAAGTCATCAAGCTTTGGGGCAGTGCATCGTGTAGCGACAGATACCAAGTCACTAGTTTCTCTCTGGTCTCAAAGCCCCTGCTTCAATTATTTCTGTCTTGGTTGAATCAGTTAGAACGAGTGAGAAGGCAATCATGATCCCTACTAACTATACTTGTGTCTCCTCATCAACAAAGAACATGCAGACCATGAGTCTGTGAGGCTGGTTTAAATTTATAAATGGGGAAACTGAGGCTCACAGAAACAGGCAACTTGCCTAAACCCACAGAGTTGGTGATGGAACTGGAATACAAAACGGAGGCTCTGAACACCAAATCCTATGCCTTTCCATGGCTTCCTCAGCCCTGATGGTAACCTGGAACCCTGTCTTCCCTTACCTGAGTGGTCCTATTACACCCGGGTCCACCATCCACCAAGCTCTTGCTTCTCCACCTCTGAATTCTGGGAAGGGATGGATGTGGCCCAGCCATTTCTGGACCTTCCCTGGAGGCCTTCAGTTGGCCCTGCCATACCTAAGTCTGCTCTGGTCCCTCTCTCCTCTAATACCACCATCAGGGACACATAAATCCCATCCTCCAGGATGCTGCCTGTGACTTTGACTACCAAATGCTAGGGAAGCTTTTCTCACAGCAGTCTGCAAAGAGCTTTCTGCCACCTGTTTCCCTGAGGGGGTGTCCTCCCCACAGAGAACACCAGTAACGGTCCTTGTTCAACTCCGCCAAGTTCTCTTAGCACTTCTTCATTGTTCGTTTATTTGGGAATATGTCATTCTGGACAGAATTCAGATTCAACACTCCTGGCATATATATTATCAAAGGTAAGTCTTGTAACCATTTTAGGAGGTAGGCATATGTACTTGTCCCATTTTATGGATGGGGAAACTCTATGAAACTGGGCTCTGGAGGCAGGTTTCTGGTTTCCTTCATCAGCCTCCAACATCTGGACAGTCTCCAGCAACACTTACCTTTTCCCCTTTGGGGCCTGGAAGTCCCTGGGGAAGGAAGGTGGAGAGAGAACAGGCATGAGTGAGGAGGGCTAGGTTGGCTGCCCTTCTGGCTGCCCATGGCTTTGAGGGCACAGGGGCCTGTGATTCTGGGCAGAGGGGAGTGGCTGGGTGGAAAATCACATACAAGCCTGTCAGCCCTCAATGACAGCTGCCTTCATCGGCTTTATGGAAACTCATATCTCAGTCCTCAGCATGAGGGAGATGAGGGTTTGGGGATCACCAGTAAGGGCCCATGGACATCCTTGCAGCAGAGAAAGGGGCACATGTGTTAGTCACTTCTCCTAGAAGTCACAGATCCTCACTGCTCAGCACACCCCTGTTCCAGATTCTGGTAAGGAGGCTACTGCCCTGAGGTGTCTATTGAATCTGCAAGGCAGGCAGTAGACAGAGATCTTGTCTCCAGAAGTGACAGCCCCTCAGAGGCTCCATCTACTCATCTCAGCTGGATGAGTCATCCATTCATCCTTCCATTCATCTGTCCGTCCGTCCGTCCATCCATCCATCCATCCATCCACCATCCCTCCCTCCCTCCATCCATCCCTCCCTCCACCCACCTACCCAACCTCCGTCCATCTATCTGTTTGCCCATCTATCTATACCTGCTTATTTATTTGTGTTTATATCTTCCTGTGCGTCTTAATCATCTGCTGAGGACACCCAAGGACCATAAGCTCCTGGCTCAGGTGTTGAGAACTTCTCAGCCTGATACCACTGTGGAAGTCTCAAGAATGAACAAGAGACACTTGGAACCCACTGGGAGGGGCTTGCAGACTCTGAGGGCTGCCTAGATACCAGGGACTGACTGCACCATTGTTCATAACCCCACAACATCCCTGTGAGGGAGGACTGAATATACCCATTTGAGAGATAAGAAACTTTAGACTCGGGGCTAAAGTTTTAGAAGGGGCTCCTCATGGTTGCAGTCAAAAGATGGACACCCAGTGGCTTCTCTTTGGCTGAACCAGGTTTCCAGTGGCCCCTTCCCTCAGATGCCCCATGGTCACTCCCAACTCTGCAGGGGCAGCCTTGTCCCAGGATCACCTAGAATTGCCTTGTCACTTACGGGCTTGCCATCCAGACCCAGGGGTCCCTGGAAAATGAGAGAGTAAAGGTTACACATGGGAACAGCACTTCCTCCGTGTTGTATGACCCAGAAGCATCGTTCAGTGATAAGAAAATGAAGACTGTCCTGAACCCAGAGGTCTGAGTATATCCCGGGTGGACTCGGGGAGGGACGGTGGGCTTCTGTCCATTGTCTGATACCCAGAATCTCCTCCTATGACAGCAGAGTCCATAACACCCCATTGTTTGGGCAGGGTTGCTGGGGATGGCACATGGCCACAATTCCCTTGGCCAATGTGACAGGTGCAGGCATGAGCCTGTGGCCCAAGCTGAGCCTTGAGTGTCATGTTTGGGACTTCAAGGGGAAAGAGGACTCTTTCCTTGCAATGGGGTTGAGCTTAGAGCTCTGGGGAGGTTATCATGTGACTTGAAAACGAGCCAACAGAGCAGAGAGCAGAGTTGAGAGACAGAGAGTAAGGCAGGGCTGAGGGCCCAACGCTGCAGCTACCTCTGCACACCCTGTGTGTGAGCTAGGACTGTGTCCCCCCTTGAGCCAGCCTGAAGTGAGCTTCTGTCACTTGTAACTGATGAAACCCAAAGGAGCATCCTGCGTGGCTGCAGCTGAGAGAAAGCCACAGGGCAAGTCCTGAGAGATGGGATCTCAGCCACCTCTAAGGTCTCTGGTGTCTGCAGAGGGCCAGCAGCCATGGCACGGGAGCCTTACAGAAGCCTCACCCAGTTTCCCCTCCTGGCAGGGCTGCCAAGGAATCCAACAGGTGGGAATCCTGCAGACCAGCACTGTTTGGTCTCTGCCATGCCCTCTGCTCCTTCCCTCCACTGTTCCTTCATTCCTATATACTTCACTTTTGACCCCAGCAGCGTTTTCTGCAACGCCACATTCTGAGTCTCACACATACTGCCCACTCTCCCAAATTTGTACCTTTCCTCTCAATTCCTTCCTCTTCTGTGAAGCCTCCAGGTTTCTCTACTTCCCAGAGTCAGGCCATCTGTCCCTGTTCCCAGAACATATATTCTAAGGGTTGCACACGGCATGACATATGGCTAATGTGTGTCTACACAAGTCCTCTCCAGTAGAGCCAGGAAGAGGGTGTGATCCCCTGTGTCTCCAGCGCTCACATGAGGCCTGGCATGGAGCATGTGCTCGGGAAGTGTGTGCTGAGTCAAACTAAGAAAACAGAGAAAAAAAAAATATGTGCAGATACATATCCAGGTTTAGTAGCCCGTATCTGAAATGCCTAGGACCAGAGTATTTTGGAGTTCAGATTTTTTTTTTTCCAGATTTTGAGATATAGGAAACCCAACACTTTTTGTGCACCAACATGATATCACAAGTGGAAAATTCCACACTATGAAACTTTGTTTCATTTATTAAATTATTAAGAATATTTCATAAATTACCTTCAGGCTAGGTATGTAAGGTACATATGACACAGATGAATTTCGTATTGGGTCCTATTTCCCAAGATAGCACATTAGGTTCATATAAATACAGGTTGGGTATCCCTCATCTGAAATGTTTGAATCTGAAGTGATTTGGATTTTAATCTTTTTTAAATTTTGGAGTATTTGAAAAAATATTCCAAACTAGAATAAACTGCTGGCTTCTCTGGCTTGAACTCCAAACTGCTCTCAGAGGAATCAGCAGATCAGCCAATTTCCCAGGTGATGCAAGAGTCTCTACCCTGGGGAGGGCTTGTTGCCAGGGCCTTGTGTCTGCCAGGAAACCAGGGCAATTCTGAAAACTGGGGACTGAGTGCTTCCAGCCATCAGCTTCATGGTCAGCTGAGGGTTTGGACATCAGAATGATGGCCTGGGGACAGCTGGGATCCCAGGAGAGGGGACTGGGGCCATTCCAGTCTTGGGGGTCCAGGTCCTGAGGGACCTTGGTCAGGGCCTTGATCCCAGCCACAGGCACAGTTCTGGTCACCACTGGAAGCTGCCCTAGCTGGCCATGCTCCTTTTTCCAGGTCCTGGCTCTTGTGACCCGTGGATCCACAGGCCCGAGACTCCTGCCTTGCGTAGAACACTAAATTGGGCCTTTCCCCCCCTCAACCCGCTACTCTCAGGCCCTGCTAGGCCTCTTCAGGGCTGTGTCCTGCTGGATGTCTCTGCTGTGGACACCTCACTCAGGCCTGACTCTCTAGGCTGCCACAACATACACTGGGTCCAGTACCAGCCAGGGTCTCTCCTGAGAGTTCTCTGTGGCCCCCACACTTAGCCTTAATCACTGTGGCAACCCTATGGGGTAGGTCTTAATACTGCCCTATTACTGAGGAGGAAATCTGAGGCCCATTGAGGGGAAGACCTCACCCAGGGCCAGGACCAAAGCCCCCGTTCCTGGCCACCCTTTCCCCTCTTGTTTGGCTTTGCAAGTCTCTATTGTTCCCATTGCATCCTAGACAGTGCTTGCCCACTGGCCTCCAGTCACCTCTTCTAGTGTGGTTGCCACCACAGACCATGCCCAGGCTCTGCGAGCATGGCGTGTCATGCCAAACTGTTGAAAACTATGCCTGACTCCTGCACATCGCGTGGACTAAAAGTGCCACAATGCAAACCAAGAGTAAAAAACGGTGAAGGCACAGGTTGGAACTAAATAAAGCTCTTTCTTCTTGTTATTCAGACAGGAAGGACACAGTAAGCCCTATAGCTAAATCACCTAGGCATTGTCCCCAGGTCCCTTCCCTGAACAAATACCTATAGTCCATATATGGCCCTGGAGAACTTTCTAGAATGCAAATATGATCGCAGTGGTCTCCTGTTTGAGGTCCTCTATGGAATCTCACTCATGAAGGAAAACATCCAGATCTCCTAGTCTGGTGCCCAAATGACCCCTCCCCATCCCAGGCCTGGGCACTCCCTATGTTCTACATATCTTTCCATGGTACCTGTGTCCCATTTTGGCTTCTTCCAGGGCTGGGACTACCTTGGCATCATTGCTGGGTTCTGGGACCCAGTTCCAGGGTATCTGCTAGGATGTCATGAAGCTCACAGAGCCAGGGTGTTTCACTTTTCTAGAAGTGTCTGCAGAAGGGAGCCCAGGATGTTCTTTGTTCTTGACCCTAGAGGGGGCATCTCAGTGCTGCCAGCTGTTGCTGGAACTGTTTGGTGGCCAGATTTCAGCTTAGAGTGACCACAGGGCTCAACGCTGCCCTCTGCCAACTCTGAGACTGTCCTTGGTGGGTCATTGATGGTACAGCCTTGGTCCCCATGGCTTCTTTCATGAGTGTGAGAAGCCTCTCAAGTGTCAGAAAGCCAGCTTTCCCATTGAGGGCCCTGCCTACATTTGAGACGACAGAATGCTTGACTTCCAGAACTTGGAGTTTAGAAAGATTTGAATAGGAATCCAGGGTGGTGATGCACAACTGTAACGCAAGGTACTCCGGAGGCTGAGGCAGGAGGATCATAAGTTCAAGGTTAGCTGGGGCAAGAGAGCAAGACCCTCTCTCAAAATAAAAAAATAAAAAGGGCTGGGAATGTGGTTCAGTGGTGGAGCACTTGCCTAAATGGGTAGGTCCCTGAGTTTGATCCCCAGCACTGTAAACTAGCTAACACTAACTAACTAACTAACTAACTAACAGATAGCTTCCCAATAAAGACAGAGGTGTGGTATAAACAGAGCTACTGGAAATGCCTATTGTGGAGTTAGAGGAAAGTCAATTCCAGTTCCACTGGATCCCAAGCCAGGAGCTGATGGTTCGTGTATTTCCGCAACAAACACACGAACTTCACTCATAAATACTGACAGAAAAGAAAGTGCCAGAACCTGGTCTTTGGGATGGAGCAGACCAACAGCTCTGGCCTTGGTCTGTGGAGGTGGCCATGGATTCATCTGTGATGACATCTGAGTAAGAAGACTGTCCCCAGGCCTCTAAATGAATTTTCTCCCTGAGCCTTGGAGTGGCTTGCTCTATGGCCCCCATTTCAAGGTCTGGCAGAGTCAAGGCAAAGAAACTGTCATATGAGTGTCTGTGAACGATCTGTAAACTAGATGTTTCTATGGGCTGGAAAAAGGGTTGAACCTGGCTTTAGTGCTCTTGAGAGAGGGACACACACCTCAAGGAACCAAAATTGAATAGGGGGTGGGGGTGTCAAGTTGGACCAAGGAGCAGGGCAGGGTTCAGACTGAGAGTCCAAACCAATAACCAGCCAGTTCTGAGCAGAACAGGGGCTGTTCAGGAAGGGTAGACTCCCCAGACTGGGCAGATACCTGCCTCCCTGGTGGGAGAGGGGCTATCTCTCTTATCAAGGTAGCCCTTCCCTGCCTCAGTGAGTATGATGCTGACCTGTTGATTTGCTACTCTCCTCACATCTCCAACAATAGCAAGAAAAGTAGCTGGGGTGGGGGCAGGAGTACCAGCAACTCACATAGTGCAGGCAGGGGCTTGGGCCTTGCTGGACCTCAGTTCAAATCCCTTCTCTGAGCCTCAGCTTCTTCTTACAGCTGCCACACCACCGTGGCTGTAGGCTCTCCATCTCTGCCTGCCTCCTCCCTGCCTGATCAAAGCCGTAGAATCCACCAGAGGTTTTCAACGCCCCCTGCCCACTGTGAAACCCCACAGCTGCTTACCAGCCTCGGGTCTGCTTTAACTCACTCTTTCCCTGAGGAGAGCAGCCGGCCTCCTGGATGCTTCTGGATGTGCAAGAAGCAACAAAACTCTGGGCTGCACATGAAGGAGAAGAGACAAAGCCTCCAGCACTGGCTCAGCCCCTTGTCTCACTGAGGGACCCACGTGTGCCAGAGCCTCAGTTATCTCATTTGTAAAATTGGAGGCCAGGACAAGTTCAAGTTGAGACCCAGGTCATTATCCCCTGTTTCCTCATCTACCAGACAAGACAGGCAGCCCCGTGGGCAAGCAGACATGGAACTGGGGTCTGCATTGGTCTGGCTGGGCCAGTGCTGGAACTGACCTTTGTGTGGCCAGCAGGGGGATGCCAGGCTGCTCTACCTGTTGACACCTGTTATCTTGGGGGTTTGTTCCCACTGTCCTTCACCCTATTGAGGCTTTTGTAAGCAGGGTTCCACAGAGCTGTCTTTTGATATGAACAAGTATGACCTCAGAGGAGAGATTTCTTTCTATTGATGGATTAATCGCAGAACTGGGGATGGAACCAGGGCTTGGTGTTCTACATGCTCTACATGCCCAGCCCTTTTTACTGTATTTTGAGATAGAGTCTTACTAATTGTGCAGTCTGATCTTGAGCTTGAACTTGAACTTGGGATCCTCCTACCTCAGCCTCCCGTGCTCTACCACTGAGCTGTGCGCTCATCTCCCGAGTAGCTGGGATTATAGGCGAGTACCACTATGCCTGGCTTGAGGTAAAACAAGTTTGGGACATGGTGTCTGTGTCTCCATCCTTGGGACTTTGCAATACCTATCATCAGCCAGTGAAAGCTATGCTGATCTGTTCACTCCCTGCCGGGGAAAGGCCCAGGCAGGCCCTGTTATTCCCCACTAGTTCCGTCAAGGCAGAGATGAAGGCAGTAAAGACCACATTCCAGGCTAAGACTCAGTCCCTCTGGTTGTGGCTCAGTCTTCCCTGATACCAGTTGGAACACCTCTAGAACTGAACTGAATCAACAAACTGGCTGTGTTTAGTTGCAAACAGGAGTAAATGCTCCAACATGCCAGAGTTGGGTGACTGTCTAATTCTCTGGTTGTAATTAATGCTGACAGCTCCCGTCAGGGGAATGGAGACCTCAAAATGCACAGGGAAGGGGCCCCTGGATGAGGGGCTTACCAGGATTATCAGTCCAGGGCCTAGTAATTATGCCACAGATGTTGACAATTCATCAAATTACAAGGCCGGTGGAGCCCGAGGTCCTAGCCTGAAAAGGGTGCATTCCTGTGTGAACGCTCCCTGAGCCTCCTCCTAGGCTTCCTTAGGGCTGGCCAGCAGTTGAGGTGTGGGTGGGCAGCCTCCTCCAGGCAGGTCAGCGCCATATGGTTCTGATTTCTTAGGCCAGGCTGCTTGCAAACATGTGAGCTGCAGCAAGGCTGTCCAGGGCTTAGCAATTTCCCAATCTTGAATTCCCTGACACAGGGCAAGGAAAGAAAGGGTCTTCTATGCTTAGGGCCAGCCCAGCTGCTGCTCATGGTGTAGTATTCTCCCTAGAGATCCTGGGATCTGGGGTGCTTTGTAGAGTGGGCTTGTAGTCACCTATTAGACCCCAGCTCATTGCAAGCTTTAGATATTTTTGGTACCTGGGATAGACCCAGAGGCACTTACCACTGAACCACATTCCCATCTCTTTTTAAATATGTATTTTGTTTTAGAGCCAGGGTCTCACTGAGTTGCTTAAGACCTCAATAAATTGCTGAGGCTGGCTTTGAACTTGAGATTCTCCTGCCTCAGGCTCCCAAGCTGCTGGGATTTACAGATGTATGCCACCATGCCTGGCAAGCTGTAGGAGTTTTGCTGAATGGGGGCCTAGGAGCCTGCACCAAGGTGGGGACCTGCCTTACTTGTTTTATGGCCTTGCCTATGCTGGGTCCTTGTCCACTCCTCAGCTGGAGGGTGAAGGATTGGGCTTGGGCATTGTCTTTCCTGGAGCCAGGTTTGGTCCATGCAGTTAAAAACAAAGCAAAATAAAAATGCCTCAAACAAACATCTTCCCCAAACCC
The DNA here is from genome assembly GCF_001458135.2 of Marmota marmota marmota. Classification (NCBI taxonomy): domain Eukaryota; kingdom Metazoa; phylum Chordata; class Mammalia; order Rodentia; family Sciuridae; genus Marmota; species Marmota marmota. The sequence goes on from NW_025999869.1 coordinate 25,747,289, forward strand.
CCAAGCCTCCAAACATCTGAATCAGTTGCAACATTTAAACAAGGTGACATTTCACATCAACATCCAGAGTTTGGAATATATTTGAAAAAAGGGGAGATCTCACAGCTCCTGGCCCACACTCCTGCCTGGCAATACCTTCTGTGTCAACTGCTTTCTTAGCTGGATACTACCCAGGGCCACAGGCTCTACTTCTCCCTACCACCTCACACCTGGCTGGTTGCCCTGGGGAGGTGATCTGCCAGCTATGTAGGGACTTCTGAGGTTGTCACCTTTGGCCTAGAAAATCTCCCAGGTTCCTTTTGCCCATGTGATGCTATGAGGCCATGGAACCAGCTGGCTTCTATTTTGGGGCTGGGCATGCTCAGTGAACAGCCTGTGTGTGCTGGAAGCAATTACACCTATGTCCACGTTACACATCACGGCTGGGAGAGGTGGTGTTTACAGTGCTAAGCCTTTGAACCGATCCCAAATACCTGCTTAAATTACACATTCATTGGTGGGGAGAAACATGATTACCCTGTCAGGTATCAGGAAAAATTGCTTCTAGTTGGGGTGGAGGGGAATGGAGGGCCTTGACTTCTACCAGGAGGATGGAGGATGGCATTGGGAGTCAGCTATGTCTGCCTGGACTGCTTCTGGCCTTGGGTCAGTGGCTCAGGCCCATGGTGCTGGTCTGGTATAAGGCACTGTAAATAGCAGACAGGCCAGGGCCCCCACTGCCAGCATATTTGGGCGCTGGTCTTGGATGGGGTGGGGCTCTAGCAGCATGGGGCATACCAGAAGGGGGATGGTCAAAGCATGGCTCGAACTTCATGATGGACACCTTGGGACAGGGCTATGGAGACAGCTCAGAGCAGTCTGAAGTTAAGGGTCCTTTAGCTCACCCTGTACACAGCAGGGATCCCTGTGGCTGCTGGACCACACCCAGGCCAAGCTCTTGCTCTGTCCTTGGTCTGATGGAGTCACCTGCTTCCTTTCTCCCCAGTCTGCTTGCACTTGATTCCCAGATTCCTTTTTTTGGCAGTGCTGGGGATTGAACCCAGGGCCTGATGCATACTGAGCAAGTGCTCTACCACTGAGCTGTGTGCCCATCTCCAGTCTCTTTGACAGCCATCTATTGGGCCGCAGGGTGGATCTTCCGTTGTTTCTACAGACAACAGAAGCTGGGCAATTGTTACCCATGGGCAAATAATTGGTTAAAATCCTTATGAATCCAAAAAATTTTTGTAAACTTTGAATTTACAGATTTTCTTGAAACACTGTGTGGGATTGTCCTGCATAGGGTGAAGCACAGCATCTCATTTAAGTGGGACAGATGCCCCCAGTTCACCCAAGCCCCACTGTTTATGCTCTCCCACATCCAGCCAACCTCACCAGTTTTCCTACCTGTTGGGACCCTATAAAGCAACAGTGAGCTCGTGAACCTATAACTCGAGCTCTGAGCCATCTCTCCAGTCCTTCCGCCCTTCTCCCAGGACTCGGTTTCCCTCCCACAGCAGCCTCCACTAGTGTCCCTGCCTCCTGCCCTGCATACCAGTTCTTTTGCACAGGAAAGGGTTAAAGGATGTCATGATAACTGTTCCCACCCTGTAGGCCTCAGACTGAGATGCCCAACCTCTCTGGAGTCCGTGTTCTTCTCTGAAAAGAGGCTCCAAGTTACAGATGGAATGGCTCCTCTGAATCTTGGCACCCTGGGTGCCCGAAGAAGCTGGGCTGAAGGAGCAACTTGTTTGTTTGGCCAGTTCGAGGGGAGTGGATCTGGGAGATAAAGTAGACATAGAGTGACAACACTCTTGCCTTCTTCTCTGGACATTACCAACCCTGGTAATTCAGTCAGATGCCATTATCATCCCTATTTTATAGACAAGAAGGCTGAGAACCAGGCATGGACAGGTTGGTCTGGGACCCCCGACCAAATGCCCCATCTTCCCATCTCTCCTCTGGCTTCAGTAGCACCTGGCACATCCTGACCCTCTGCCAGTAGGGCCAAGTCGCACCCCTTGGTCTGCCATCCAAGGAAAATTGCATCCTAAGCACTTACTTCCAGTGGTGAAGGTCAGGGGTACTGCCATAAGGGAAGGAGGTTGGAAAGCCAAGAAGATGCTGGTAAGAGAGGAGCTGCAGGAGGACCCTCCACCCAGAGGACCCCACTCCCCTCTGTACCCCACCACAGTTACCGACTCATTGCTCTGTCTTCCTTCCCACGGTAACTAACCATGGTGACTCTATCTCTGAGGCTCCAGTGCCCATCGAAGGCCTGGCTGAGGGACCTCCATGAATACTGAAGTGTCCTTTCCCCAGTCCTCTAATCTGGGCTTGTGCCATCCTGTCCATTGAGTTTGGGTGTAGGCCAAAAAGAGGCACCATTGGTGAAATGACCCACCCTTGGTATGGAGATGACCTGTCAGGGTCACCTTCTCCTCAGACTCTCTTCCAGACAGGGGTGTGTGTAGTCCTGAGTTGCACACCTCCAGTAATGGGGAGCTCACTGCTTCCTGGGAATTCTGATGGGTGTGTAAAGTTTTTGTTGAAGCCCAGCACTTCCCAGGTTAGACCTTCCACCTTGCAACCCTGACTCAGTTATGGCCAGAATGTCCACAGGACGGGGAAGATGAGGCTCCAACTCCGGGGGAGGAGTTTTAAGCTGTCAATTCCTCTCTCTCCACCTCTTTGGAATAAAGCCCCAGGTGGACAGGGAGCAGATGACTCCTCTGCAAGGCTGGATGCTCCAGTCATTTGTCCCCCTCATCAGCCTGGTCCAACTGGGGTACAACCCTCTATCTGGAGGTCCCCCCTGCAGTTCTCCATTTATCAGAACCTACTCGGCCTTTTGACCTCATCTCCCACCTTTCTTTTTTGGGGGCAGCGCCTGTCACTCCACCAGAACAGACCTCGGGTTATAGGTGCTTGCAGCAATCTGTACCTTTGGGTCCTGGCCACAGTCCATGTGAGGCTGGAATTCGTGTGAGTTTTGATACTAAACCATAGGCGCTAAGGGGGTAAGGACCCCTGGATGTGTTTCTCATCACTATGTCTCAAATGCCAAAGTGCCTCGAACACAGTGGGAAGGGGATAAATATTTGTTGAATGAACCAACTGTCAAGGGAACAATTCTATGAATGAAAGTCCCACATCCCAGCAGCACAGGTGCCTGCCTGTGAGCACTAGAGGGCGCTCTTGACTTGATGAAGGCTGGCTGAGGGTTGACTCCTGCCCTGCGGTCAGTCTGGGAGGTCAGCCCGGATACTGAGAATGCTGGCCTAAGTGGGCTCCTTTAGCCACCAGGGTTACCTTACTTGCATCTGTGACCATCATGGAAGTAGGAGTGATCATGCACTGAACCCAGTCTGTGCGCCCAGCTCTGTGGCTCTCATGGCATCCATCTGGCTCTCCTAATGTCTGATGAAGCGGAGGCTCAGAGGATGCACCTGAGATCACATGGTCTGTGAGAACCCAAAGCTCATTTTCTCTCCACTGCATGGGCTGGGCATGGGGCCGGTGCCTGATTTCAGAAGTTGGGTGAAGCGGCTTCATACCCCCATAACTGCTTTCTTTTAAGTCTGTTTCCTTGGGCTCTGGGATCTTGTGCAGGTCTGTGAGCTTGTTTTTCCAAAGGGCAATCGACTCAGGGTGCTGTGGGGGTGCTTTGCTGCCTGGGTAAGTGGGAAAAGGTGCCTGCCAGCCACCAACCTGGAAGGTACCATTCTGCAAAGATGTCATCACAGATCAACCAGCAAAGCGCAGGACCTATCTTCACCTCTGCCTGGCCTCCCACAGTGCTGCCCCTGCTCAGTGATCTCCCAGAGCTGGATGGGTACAGGAGGACCCCAGGCTGCTGCCAAGGAGATGCAAAACACTTGAGAGGGCAAATGAGGTCCCTGGAACCTAAGGACAGGCCTCTCTGATTGGGCATAGCCACTCCTGTCTCTTAGCTGCCACTTATGTGATATTCATGGGGAAACTGGGGACACAGTGCTAGGCCAAGACAAGTGGCTAGACTTAAGGTGTTCCTGCCCTGTGCTGAACCCTGGGGAGAAAGGATGACATGGTGGCCCTTTCCTGCCAGCCCAGCTTTGTCTCCTTGGGTTCCAATCTGGGGGCCATTTTCGGGGACTCAGGAGGTCTGCTTTCATCCTGTTCTTGCTCTGCCCAGAATCTGGGGGGCTGGCGAGTGGCCCTGCAGGGGTCAGATAAAAATGAACTGGAAGATGTTGAAATCTAAAAAAAACAGACGAATTTGGGGTATTACAGATGAATCATTTAACTAATTACATTTTTACAATCAAAGCTGTTTTTGAACTACGAGAGTGCAAGAAAGCATATGGGTGTGTGGGGCTCTGTGGTCCTTTTTTGTTCACTTGATTAATTCCAAACAGTCCAACTGAGTTATTCATTTCAAAATTGGTCCCAGGCCGGGGCCCTGTCTCACAGACCGCATTTCAGCCCCGAGCTCACGCTGTCCCCTGGGCTTTGCCTGTCGGTACTGCCATGACTGATGCTGGAGACGACATGCAGCCCCAGATCCCTTGGCTCTGGTGAGTTTATCCAGATGGATCCTGTGGACAGTGTCAGCCTGGGAGATGCTGGCATGAGGATTCTGAGGCTGCCCACCAACTCTGTTTTTCAGTTCTTGAACCTCATCAAGTGAATTACTGCAACCCCCTCCCCCTGGGACCCCCTTCTCCTATGACTGTCCTGTAGCTGGGGAGGACCTTTCAATGTACAGGTTGAGCATCCTATATCTGAAATGCTCAGGACCAGAGGGTTCCAGGTTTTGGGTCTGTTCCTCAGGTTTTAGAACATCTCCATATATACAATGAGGTATTCTGGGGATGGGACCACGTCTACACACAAAATTCATTTACATTTCATATATAGTTTATGCAGAGACTGATGGCAATTTTTTTTTTTTTTTTTTGGTACCAGGGATTGAACCCAGGGATACTTAACCACATCCCCAGCCCTTTTTATTTTTTATTTTGAGACAGGGTCTCACTGAGTTGCTTTGGGCCTTGCTAAATTGCTGAGGCTGGCTTTGAACTTGAGATCCTCTTGCTTCAGCCTCCAGAGCTGCTGCTGGCTTTACAGGCATGCACCACTGTGCCCAGCCTGATAGTAATTTTTTTGGGGGGGATACTGAGGATTGAACTCAGGGGCACTCACTACTGAGCCACATCACCAGCCCTATTTTGTATTTTATTTAGAGACAGGGTCTCACTGAGTTGCTTAATGACTCGCTTTTTGCTGAGGCTGGCTTTGAACTTATGATCCTCCTATCTCAGCCTCCTGAGCCGCTGGGATTACAGGCGAGCACCACTGAGCCTGGTTTGATGGCAATTTTATACAATATTTTCAGTGCATCTGCCTTTTGACTGCGACCCATCCTGTGAGGTCAGGTGGCATCATGTGGGTGCTCAGATGTTTTCAGCTTTTGAAGTATTTCAGATGTTTGGATCAGGGATGCTCGACCTGCACAACTCTGTCCATGTCATTTAGGGGCTTCCATGGCTTCTGGACTCTGCTGGGTGGGCATGGGGAGCATGTCATTTGGGTGACTCAGCATCACCCTCTCTCCTTTTGCTGTCCCTGGGGAGTGTGGGAACACATTGTGCCTATGTACTCTGTTCTTAGTGCCAGTGCTGGTACAGCATGGAATGCCTCCCACCTCGTCTTCCCACCAAACTCCTACTCATCCCTCAAGACACACCTCAAATGTCCCTCTTCTGTGAGGTGTTCTCTAGTGCCAGGCAGAATTCCTCTTTCCTCCTTGGGGCCCAAAGCCCAAAGTGTGTGTTATCGCCCTGCTCAATGCACTATAAGGTTCTCTGTATGAGAATTTAATTTGTCCCCCAAAGGCTTATATGTTGGAAGTTTGGTCTACAATTTGGCCATGTGAACCTTTAAGAAGTGTGGCCTAATGGAAAGTCCTTAAGTCACTGGGGTGTGTCTCAGGAAGAGACCTGTCTCTGCTTCCTGATTTTTTTTTTTTTTTTTTTTTTNCCACACCCAGGCCAAGCTCTTGCTCTGTCCTTGGTCTGATGGAGTCACCTGCTTCCTTTCTCCCCAGTCTGCTTGCACTTGATTCCCAGATTCCTTTTTTTGGCAGTGCTGGGGATTGAACCCAGAGCTTGTACTTGCTAGGCTCGAATTCTACCATAGACTCACTCCTCCAGCCTTTGGCTTCCTGTTTTGAGATGGGATTTCTTCCTTTCACATGAGTTCCTGCCATTGTGATGCTGCTATCTGCTGTTAGGCCCTCACCAAAGGCCAAACAAATCCCCCCCCTTCTCCCACCACACCTAATCTTAGACTTTGAACCTCCAGTTCTGTGATCTAAATAACCCCTTTGCCTTATAAAGTTAGTCTGCCTCAGGTATTTCATTATAGTAATGGAAAATAGACAGATATAGGATGGAATATAGACCTGTGAAGTGCTGCACAGATCTGATTCTTAATGTTTTCATCCAGGCCAAATATCACATTTTGCAAATGTAGACACAGAGGCCCAGAAAGGTAGGGATAGAGTTGTGCTCATACTGGTGCCTGGTGGCAGTCCCCTGGCCTGCTTTGGCTCCATTCAGCTGCAACTTGACAGGGCCAGGATCCCGGCCAGCGAAACACAATTGGACATTTTATCACAAGGGGATGATCTTCTTTCTGATTTCTAATAATGGCTAAGACAGATGGATGAATGAGAAATAGGAGAGAAGGTGAAATGGAAAAATGGACTTTACTAGACTTTTTTGGGGTATGTGTAAAGCATACCCCAAATTTTGATAATAGGGGTTACCAAATGCAGTGTACAAGAAGAGAGCTCCAGGGTTGGATAAAGACAAGGATGAGCAGGAGAAATTGAGCATTCACTCTGAATATCTGTTTCTCTAGTGGGGAGAGGAGAGTGACTCTTTTGCCAGTATATATTCCTGATCTCACAGAGAGGCTGGTTGGTTGGTGTCATGGAGTGGGATCCTGTAGTTTGGGCACTAATAGGCTTTGGCATGCAGGTGGGCTGTGTGTCTCAGATAAGTCCTGTACCCTGTGTGCTCGGGACTCGTCATTTGTCAAGCTGGGCAGATACCACTGGCCTCTCAGGGTGGGAAAGCATATGAGTGTGTATCCAGTAAGCACTCAATACTTGCACTTGCTTCCCTGGCACATTGGGAGAGCTTCAGGGAATGAGAGGTGACAGTCTTCTTTTGGGTTCCTGAAGAAAGCATTAGGATGAGGTGATCTCGGACCCTTGACAGCTGTCTCTAGGGCCAAGTTCCTCTGTGCTCCTGCCCCTCACTAACTTGGTCAACCTCTCACCGTGACCCTCAAGGTTCTACTCTGTGTGGCCCCCAGAGACCATCTTGTCTTCACCTTCTCTGGACTCACTGGCCTCAAGTGTGCCTGGACACATGAAGCTTGCTCCAACTTCCTGACCCGCACACTTGCTTTTTCCTCTGCTGAGAACACATCTTCCCTAAGATCTCTGAGTCTTTTTCATCATTTTAAGTCTCAATTCAAATGTCATCGTCTCCAAGAGCTTCTTAATTATTTAACCCAAACGATACCTGTTTATCTACCCAGCCAGCATTCTCATCACATCCCAGATTTTTTTCTCTTCTTAGCACATTCAACTATATTCAAGAACTGTTTGCATTACCTTCTGAAGTTGCCAATCAGACCGGAAAGTCATGAAAGATCAACATTAAGAGTCAAGAAAATAAAAAATATTAGAAGAAGCAGCAAGATTTCAAGGCAGGAAATGGAGATGATGAGAAAATCTAATGTTTTCTGTGCAAAGTCAAAGTGGAGACAGACAAATCTTTTTTACCTTAGTCAGAAGTTGCAGCTTAGACAGGTTGTTATAAATGAGATTTAGGAAGATCAACTTGTGCCTCTAGTCATTCTTTCCTCTCTATCCCACACGGCTCTACAAAGGCTGCCACTAGATCTGACCCACTATTGTTCTACCCCAGTGTCCTACACTGGGCTTGACATCAACCAGACTTGTTGAACAGAATCAAGCCTCCTATTTATGAGATGGCAAAATCACTTGATCAACATAAATGCTGATTATTGCCCCAATTACACTGTGGAGAGAGTGCTGTGGCCAGTGTTCCTCTGAAGGTCCCATTTTTGATTCACAATGATCTACCCTGAGAATTCCCCTTATGATGCTGATTCCATGATGTCTGCTGTTCCTGGATCAATTGGGAGCTGAAAGATCTGGAAGGCTGGTGATTTCCTCTTTAAACTCTATACCTGCAATTCCATGATATACCACCAGGTGGCAGTTAGGACTACACAAACTTTATCAAAACTAGTTTGATCTCTAAGACTATACTTCTAGTGCAAATGTACCTCAAATTAAAACAAGATCCATACATACACGCATATATTTTTTAAACTTATCATATTGAAATAAATTAAATAATACCCACAGTTGGCCAGAGTTTGGGGAAACGGCATTTTCATACGCTGTTGGTGGGAATGTAAATTAGTGCAGCCTCCTGGAGGGCAATTTGGCAATACACATCAAAAGCCTTAAACATGTGCAAACCCTTTGGTACAGCAATTCGACTTCTAGACATTTATTCTATAAAGATAATCATGGAAATAAGTCTACTTTTATTTCCAGGATGTTGACTCTAAGGATGAAAAATTGTCAATATAAATAGTATAACTTGGAGACTGGTTAAATAAATTATACATATGATTAAATACTATGTAGTTATTATATTCTATGAGGATTTTTAATGATGTGGAAATGTCTCATGATATATTAAGTGAAAAAGATAGTTTATAAGAAAGTGTGTTTCTTGTGATCCCATTTTTATGATAATAAATATTAAAACAAGCTGGCATATAAAAAGTCCTAGAAGAGCAACCAGTAAAATATTGAGAAGACTTATCTGTGGATAGTAGGACTAGAGATTACTTTAGTCTTTTTTTTGTGTGTGCTTTTCTCTATTTTTCCAAATGTTCTGCAATAGACATGCACTATTACAACCAGAAGAGTGCTGTTAATTAACCCTCAGAAATAGAAAGGTCAGGCCAGCCTCTTCAGGGAGGGCATGACAAGGTGACCCCAGGGTCCTTGTCAGCTCTGACCACCTTGAATCTACAACCTGGCCCACAGATGTGGGTGGCCCCTATGCCCCATGTCCCTTGGCCACTTGTATTTCTGCACATGTGGACCTGGTTTCAGCTGAGGGGCCAGGAAGGGTGAATGCAGAAAATGCAGGCGACATGGTCTCTGCCACGGCCCTTTGCTTTACTCTGTTCTTGATCTTATTTCCCCCTAGAAATTAACAAGGTTCTGGCAAAAGAGAACAAATGTCCTCCTTGAGGATGGTCTTAAAGTTTTTTACTAAGATGCAAAAAGAAACAAAAACCAAACCAAATACTAAAAAACCCAACAACAACAAACTTCTCAACCAAAAACCAACAATAAAAAAAAAAGATTTTTATCAAACTGATCACTCTCAAAACCATTTTTCTTTCCAAATGCCCCAAATGTATGTTCAGTCAATTAGAATGATTTTATATCATCATCTTTTCCTCCCCCTGCTTTTTGTTATTCCTTTTTTAATCTTATTTTGAATTGAGGTTGTAGCTCAGTGGTAGAGCGCTTGCGTAGCATGTGTGAAGCCCTGGGTTTCATCCCCAGCACAATGAATAAAAAGATCTTTGATTGATTAAATTGAGATGTATTTTAATACACGCATACAATATGTAAGATTAGGATGATTTCCCTCTCTCTCTCTTTCTCTCTCTCTCTCTCTCAATACTGGGAATTGAACCCAGGGATGCTCTAGTATTGAGCTACATCCCCAGACCTTTTTATTTTGAGACAGGGTCTCCCTGAGTTACTGAGGCTGGTCTTGAATTTGCAATCCTCTTGCTTTAGCCTCCAGAATTCTTGGAATTACGGGCATGAGTCACTGTGCTCAGCTGGGATGATTTCTCAAGCCTGTCTTTCCTTCTGTTGAGTTTTATTCAGTGATGAGGAAGATAGTGATACGTAGGGAGGGGCTGCCACACATTGGACTGGACATGGGCTTTGTAGGGAACTTATTTAATCCTTCAATTCCACAGGTGTGACCTCCCCAGGGTTCTGAGAGGTCAAGGACCTGTCCGAGTCCACACCACTGAGCTAAGAACTGGATGTGCGCCTGACCAACTTGAAGCCCATGGTGATCCTCTGTATAAATGAGTGGCCAAGACTACTTGGCACCAGGCAGCCTCCCCAACCTGGGATGGCTGCATGGAGCCATCTGTAAATACGTTTCAAGCCAAGAGCAGGCCAAGCTCTCTTGTGCTCCACAGCTAAGAGATCAGTCTTCAGTTCAAAACACGTGGGTCCCCTGTGCCCACAGAAGTCCTTCCCTTCCTTGCATGGGCCTGCTTTCCCTCTTGCAGGGAAGCCAAGCAGGGTGTCATCCTACCCCATGGGTCTCACAAAAGAGATGCCCATGAGGGCGTTTGGAGGCATGCAGCTTGGTAAGCTTGCTCCTGATGCTTGCTCACTAATATCCTGAACCAGGAGTGGGCCCAGCCCAGCTAGGGAAGATGCCCAAATCTGTGTGGAGATGGGGGTCTGTATGACAGTTGGCCAGGGTGGCCTCTGGAAAGGGTCAACTGAGGTTTGACACCAATGTCCTGGAGATTTTGACAGGGTCCCTTTATCCCTCACTGGGCCCAGCCTGATTGGGACTTCTCAGTGATTAGAAGGAGCTGCTTTCAGGACCAAGGCTCAGAGCTGCCTGGGAACAGGAAGTGAGGAAGGCTTGCTGGGTCCTCACCCTTTTCCTTTCCAGGAAGCTCCCAGCTTCAAGCCAGAGGGATACTTGGGTTCTATATATCCCCATCCCTACATTCCCAGATGCCAGCATTCACAGAGTCCCTTCTCTGGGACAGGCTTGGAGCCAACATCTGTCACAGAATAAACTTCCTGTTTAATTCCCAACAATCTTGTAGTGTCCTCAGGTACTGGCAACCTTGGTTTGCTGTGACCTGTGGCATTCTGGGTACTTGTGACCTCATTTTACCCAAACCCTGGCTCCCTAAGAAAGGGACCTTTATCATCCTCCATTTATAAGAAAGGAGCCGGGGACTCAGGATGGCTTGGTGGCTTGCCTGCAGTTCCACGCTGATGAGTGGCAAAACTAGATTCAAACCCTGGCTGCTTAACTCCACACCAGCCTCCTGCCTGCCTGTCACTCACAGAGCCACAGCCACCCCCTAACCTGACCTGGTCAAAGGAGGAAGGCAGGGAGAGGAGAAGCCTCTAGAGGGGACAAATGCCTTACTTTGGAAAAAATGTCACCATCATCAGCCAAGGAAAAGGGATCCCAGTCACCCTCTGCCCAGAGGAAGCAAACACGGGGCAGGAGGGAAAGTCACCAACCTCCCAGCCCTCCCCTTTGGATGTGTGGATATGCAGAGGGACAAGGGTGCTGGGAGAGCATCTGCAGAACTGGGGACAAGTTCTGGGCAGGGGAGGGCAGTGAGCTGTGGCTCCATCAGCCCCAAGATCGTGGGGGTGGGGACAGCTTAGACCTCACAGTGCTGCTAAGCTAGGACGTTTTGTAGGCTAGGTTCATATAGGCATTCTCTTTAAAAATTTTCTTCCTTCTCCTTTTTTTTTTTTTTGGGTCCTGGAGATTAAACCTAGAGATGCTCTACCACTGCTCCCAGACTTTTTTTTTTTCTCGACAGGGTCTCACTAAGTTGCTGAGTTTGGCCTTAAATTTGTGATCCTCTTTCCTCAGTTTCCCAAATTGCTGGGATTATAGATGGGCTCCATTAAGTGCAATTTTGATCTGAGAAAATTTCAATTTAGGATGGGGTACCAGGATGTAAGCCCATTGTAAGTTGAGCAGCATCTCTAAATAGAAACCCTGGAGGGGCAGTTAACCAGGTCTCCGGGAGTAGCTCTGTTAGCACCTAGGTGGGAATGCTGAATAATCTCCCAGTGGGAGGCTGAAATATTTTAGCAAAAGCCTGTGACTCCCTAAGACTCTGGCTGCCATGTGCAGGAATGGGGACCTGACTGTTTCCTAATCAGGAAGGTGGCTGGGAGGTGGGTAGGACCCTGACCCCAGGATGCTCCCGGGGGATGAAGCGGATCATGGCTCCCTTTCACATTTCATTCTTTCTTCACGCAGTGCTGGGGGTTTCCTTGTCTGAGATGCCAAGTTGACTGCTGCTGGGGGAGCTGCCTTGATCAACTGGGAGACCCCAGGCTACTCTGGACCTAGCACGGGGCTGCTCTGGGCATAAGATAAATGTCCCCAAAGTTTCTACCCAGTCCTGGAGGACTGAATTTGTGACCTACTTTGTGCTTTATGCATAGCTGTCATCTCCTCAGTCTCATTTACTCCCAAGTCTTACACAGCACAGGAGGCTTTCATGACCCTATTCACAGAGCAGGAAATGGAAGCTCAGAGAGAGTGAGTATCTTTCCTGAGGTCACCCAGCCAAGAGCCTGTAGAGATGGAATCCAAGTCCAGGTCTCCCTGATGCTGGAGGCAGTACTGCTTTCCCTGGCCTACTGGGAAAGCATCTGCAGAACTGGGGACCACCTACTTCTGTCACTAGCCCATCCTGACCCTGGATGGATTTGGTCATTAGAACGACTTCTGAATCAACCAACATTTCCCATCCTGCGTCTTCCTGTCCCGAAGGCACGGAATGTCTGTCTCTCCATAGGATGGTGATACTAAGTAACTCTTCCGCTGGCCCCACTCCTGCTCTGATGCATCAGGTCTTCTGGATGTGATTGTCACAGTCCTTAACCTCTGCAGGACTTGACAGTGTCAGGGTCACATCCCCTCTTAATTCTGATGTGGTGCCCCCGAGGCCTGGGCTGGGGGCGTCTACTCCAAGTGTAAGGTGACTTTTAGCTGAAATGTGGAAGATCTGAGAGGTAACGATACCAAAAAAGCCAGACTGGATCAACTGAAGCCCTGTTCCTGAGTGGTGACATGCCATGGGGGGCTGGGACAGGGACCCCCTGCCCACTGGGAAGAGACTGGCAGTCAGACCCTTTGGAAAAGGCATGTCCCAGCCACAGGCTGCACTCCCTGCTCAGGGCTGGCACTCTGTCCTGGAGGGTACAGTGTTGGGTGCACTCAATGCTTCTGGATCATCCATGGGAAGCCTCTTTGCTTGTCTCCAGGGCAACCTGAAAATCTGTGTGGCCTGAGTCTGTGCAGACCTTGTGCTGGTCCCCTCCATGGAAAGATCACAGCTACTTAGGAGCAGAGAAGGAAGATAGGAGAGGAGAGAATTCAATCAAGTCTCAGGGAAAGGATATCGGCTTAAGAGGAAAGGGCAGAGAGAGCAAAAAATAAATGACAAATTACCGGGTAGCCATCTCGTCCTGATTGCCCCTGTGGTAATTAATATGTCATTAATAATCAGACTTTCGGCAGAAAACCATCTGGCAACACTTAGGACTCAGGGCCCAGCATCCCCCCCTCCACGTTCCGCATGGTTTGCAGCAGCGGCTGCTGTTGGCGGTAGCTCGCTGTTTTAAGGGGGAGAACCCTAGGGCTCCGATGGTCTGGGGGACAGAGGACCCTTTTCCTGCCAGTCGGGCAGCTGGAAGGGGCGTGAGCCTCCATTGGAGCCACCAGGGTGTGCACTCAGGTGTGTCCCTCCCACGTCATCTGGGGCATATGATGAAGACCATATGGGGACACGAGGTTCAGGAGGGCACTGTCACATCTACCATGACTGAACCAGGAACTGAAAATATTCCTTAAATTGGACCTGTGGAAATACTCATTTCCTTCCCGGTTCCACTGGGATGGGGTGAACTGGAGGAACAGGGACATTTATGGCTACTGGCTACTTCTCTGTCCCCCAGCAAAGGTCAGCCCTGATTGCAAGTTGTCGCTCGAACATTTCTGCATTTGTTTAATACATCTAGTATTTCAACAACCAAGTCAAAAAACAATCGCTCAACCATCCTCTGTATTTTGCATTTCAGCGAGCTCACCCCAGTCTCCGGGGGACCACCAGGAACATCCCCAACAAGGAAACCTCCCTTGTGGCCAATACATCTATGCATTTTTGTTGGCTTGCTTTTTTGGCTCAAAGTGGAGCTACATGCCTGGAGAAGCCCAGATCCGGAAGGGTGCTGATGGGGGAAATGAATTGGGATAAAAGGCAGTCAAACCCCAAAAGGGCTCAGCAGAAAAGAATTCCTTTGGAAGGTTCATTTTGGTTCAAGTGGACTGTCAATGTGCTTCTTAATGGACTCATCAGAATTTATCAGGTTCTGAAAAACTGCCAAGAGGAATCAAAGACAGAAGCATCTCCGGGCCTGGAGAATGTGAGATTTCCAAGGCCACGGACAATCCTGCTTCCAAACTGCCCCTGGCCAACTGAACTGAGGGAAATTGTGGGGCGGCTCAGTGCTTCTCCTCACACCCTTCTTAACCACAGTGGCACTTTTCTGCTGCCATCTCAACACCCTCATCAGTCACTTAGGCTCATGAGGTCCCAGCTGTCTAAGCCAGGGAGGGAGACATTCTGGTCAAGAAGGAAAACGAATCCTGGACCTCGTGACGAAGCCCAATTCATTCCTGGAGACACTGCTTGACTCTACAGCCTCCTTTGCCAATGCTCATCTGATAAAAAAACATTTAAAAATATCAGCGGCTGCAGACCATTGCACAAATACGGGCCTGGTACTTGCATTTCTGTGCACTAGGTTGAGCCAAAGATTTGATAAGGAGCCGCCAGGCTCGTGCCAGTCACAGGATGTTTCAGCAGGCAAGTCACACCCACAGCTTCTAGGCTTGCCTTGCATTTTTCTGCCAGGTAAATAAAGAATATGGCCCCTGTCTTAGATGGATATTTTTCTTTTCCTCTTTTTTTTTTTCCCTCTAGTGCTGGAGGTCAAACCCAGGGCCTTGCACATGCTAGGAAATCTTAGCACTGAGTTACACCTCCAACACAATTTTTTTCTTAATATTTTTTTTTAGCTTTATATGGACAGAATATCTTTATTTATTTTTATGTGGTGCTGAGGATCAAATCTGGTGCCTTATGCATGTGAGACAAGTGCTCTCTATCTCTGGGCCACAACTCCAGCACTCATTTTTTTAAAAGGATACATCTTTTTAAACAAAAATTATTTTCATGGGTGTGCTATAGAGAGAAAACCGAATAAATGTCTTATCTTTCAGGAGATGAGCACAAAGCCAGGACACTTACTGGAGGACCTGCAAAACACAAGCAGAGGAGCCACCATCAGCACTGAAGGCAGAGAAGGTCCCTTTGCCTGTTCTCAGCACAACTACTGGTCCCATCACCTCTTGCCAAGGTTTTAACGGTGTCACAGCTATTGTCTGTAATAGCTTTACAATCAAGTGTCAGTCCCAAGGCCAAGTGGCAGAGAAGAGGAGGCATTTTTGTCCTTGGAGGGGTCGGGATGGTCATGTGGGTGGTAATGACACTTGCCATATGTATTGGTTCATGCATTCATTCGAGGAAGCTGGTTGGTGCTCATTCATGTTGGGTTCTAGCAACTGAGTAAGAATTGACCTTGTTCCTGCTTGAAAAATAAGTTTTGGGGCTCACTATGGGTTCGCTCATTTCTATTGACGGAAAACACTTTGGGGAGAGGTAAGGTCACATGGATCTGTGAGTGTGAGCAGAGTGGGGGAGGGGGAGGCCTGTGGTCCAGCCCTGGGGTTAGATGTGCATGAGGACATTGAAGGGGACAAGTCTAGAAACATTGGTGGGGGAGGGGTTGGTGTGTGTGTGTGTGTGTGAGAGAGAGAGAGAGAGAGAGAGAGAGATTGAGGGATGGCTGTAGTTGGTTAGTGATGGCACACATTCTGGAAAGTGGGCTCCAGTACTGGCCCAACCAGTGACTTCTCTGTTCCTGTGAGACCTCAAACCTCACTGCATAATGAGGCCACATACAACATGCGGTCAGTTGATCAATGAGTAATTATGGATGGCCCATGTGAGCAGGGAGCTGCCGGAGGTAAAGAATGGGACCCAGTAGTGAGTACAAGGGTCGAGACCTTTGACTCATGGAATGTTTATTCAACAGACGGACACTTAGGAAAACCATGCCGGGGGAAGCACAGGGAGTTGCAAGCACTCAACAAGGAGCTGCCCCAGGATGGCCGACTCAGGAAGAGGGATGGGCTGAGTCCAGGAGGTGAGAGAAGTGAGTTAACAGGGTGAGGCAGTGGAGGGAGGAGTGCTGCAGAGATGGAACACCCCAAGATCCCTGGGATTTTGAGGAGCAAGAGAAATGGAGCAGAATGCAGTGGAGGAGGGGCCTGGGTACAGAGTCCAGCAGAGCGGGGGTGGGGGGTGGAGGATGAGGTGGGGTGGGGTGGGGGGGCTGTTTTCAAGTGACAGGCAGGAGAGGGCTTGATCCTAAGGGCAGCAGGATGTCACTGATGGGTTCTGCATGGAGGAGCAATGAGGGGGGCTCATAGGTCCCTGCAGGTGTCCCTGTGTGGATGATGGTGGTGACGGACAGGTGAGAGTCAGGAGGCACTAGTCAGAGAGGTCAGTTGGGACTTGCTGGGTGACTGAAATGGGAGGTTAAGGGAGGTTATGGAGGAAGGAGAGATGACCAGGATTTTTGGCTGGGAAAACTGATACACTAATCCTCAAGAATGGCAACACAGGTTCGGGGAGGTTGTGGTTTTCCTAACTACACCGGGGAGCAGAGCAGGGCGTTGGCAGCTCGGACATCCCATCGACCCTTCCTTTTCCAGCCAGACCTTGCTTCTTATTTTACAAAGAAAACAGAAGCTTTGGGAGAGTCACCATCACCTTCCCAAGGCCAGACGTACACGGCACCTGTGCCTGTGCTCACCTGCTTCTCTACATGCATGAGTTCATTCCAAGGGACTGACTCACCTCCAGTGAAGGCCAGCTTCCTGCAATGCCTTCCCTGGGTCCCTCCCTTCCCCTCTCCGCTCCCTGTCTGTTGCAGTCAGCTCACTCTCTCAGGCCAGATCCTTCCCAACAACTTTGAAATGCGCTCTAATCCCATTCATAAAAAAAAGCACCTTTTGGTCCCAATCCCCTTCTATGACTACCCCATCTTTGCCTGGAGACTAGATTGCTTCCAAGAGGCATCCACTCTCACTGTCTTGAACTCCTCATCCTCCACTTAATTGTGACTCTCTGATTTGGATTCAACCATTCCTTCTCACAATGTCTCCAAAGACCCGACCCGCCTCCACACCAATGAACCAAGCCATTGTCTCCTGCTCATTTTACTCGGCCTCCAGGCCGAATCCCTGCTGCTGACTGATGGCTCCTCCTTCTCCTCCTTTGATTTCTTTTGGTGCTAGGTATGGAACCCATGCTCTGCTCTACCACTGAGTTACATCCCAGACTGACTGAAAGGTTATTGAAGCAGTTGCTTCATGTGGCTTCCAAAATGTCATATTCCACCCACTTTCCTGGCCCCAGTCTTATGTGTGAAGTTTCCTCAAGGCTCAAGGGTGGGATCTAGCTCCTTAATTCACTTCTCTGCTGGTTCTTCTCTTCTGTCCTCTTTAATAATCTTATCCATGCTGTGGCTACCCTCTGCAGAAGAGTCCCGAATGTGTATCTCCAGCCCCGACTGTGCCTCTGAATCCCAGTCTCCCTTTCCGAGATGCCCACTTAACATTTCTTCTTGAATGATTCCATTTCCTCCAACACGTGCACAAACACACTTACGATCTTCTTCCCTAAGCCTGGCTCCTCTTCCATGGTTCCTGGTCTCAGTGAAGGATGTCACCCCCATCCAGTTGTGTGAACTGGAAAAGGAGGACCCACCCTGGATATGCTCTCCATCCCCCAATCTATTCATGCATCCATTGTTTCTTTTGCTTGTTTTTAAGTTTTATTTATTTATTTTTGAGACCTGGTCTCACTAGGTTGCCCAGGCTGGTCTCAAACTCCCAGGCCCAAATTATCCTCCTACTTTAGCCTCCCAAGTAGGTGAGACTATCAGCCCATTGTTTCCTACTCTGGAATCCATCCACTGATCTCTTTCCAACTCCACAACCCTAATCCCTCTTACTATCATCTTTGGACTGCTACAGTGATTCCCAGCTGACATCCTTAGTCACTCATCATTCCTCAGATACCAAGTGCCTGCCCTCTGCCAACCACTGTTCTAGGTACCTGGGATACATCAGTGAAAATGGCAAAAATCCCCATCTTAATGGAGTTTCCCTTCTAATGAGAGTGACAGATGAGATACATAAACATAACGAATCACTTGGAAGTCAATATGAATCATAGAAGAAGAGAGGCTCTAGTGTTTAAGAGAGGGGGGACCATTTGTGCTGGGGAGGGGCAGATTGGAATACTCCACAGGATGTTCAGGGAAAATGTCATCCTGAGATGACCTCTGAGCCAAGCCTTGAAGGAAGTGTAGGTCTTGGGAGGGCCGATTGCTGGGGAAAATATGTACCAGGCAAAGGGAAGACCCGAGGGCAGGAGGGTGCCTGGCATGTTTAAGGAGCAGCAAGGGGAGCCAATGGGCCTGGAGAAGAATGGGAAGTAGCTGTAGAGAGGCACTGGGGTTGATGGCCGGTGGGGGAGGCCCTGTTGGCCACTCTTGGGACTTTATCTTATCTCTGTGATGGGGGAGCCCTTGTCAGATCCTGACAGGATACAACCTGGCTAGCATTTTAAATGATCACTATGAGGGGCAGCAAGAGCAGAAGCCAGAGGCTGTTTGCAGCAATGCAGGGGAGAGAGAATGGTGGCCCATAGCCAGAGGTAGCAGTGAATGGGGTGGAAGTGGTTGGGTTTTGGATCAGTGCTGAAGGAAGTGGTTAGGTTCTGGGTGGGTGGTGAAGACGCATGGAGAGGATTTCCTGACAGACTGAATGGAGAGCGTGAGGGGATGAGTCAAGGAAGATGCCATGATTTTGGCCAAAGGATGGAGTTACCATCCCTGGAGGTGAGGAGATTGTGCTGGGAGGGTTTTGCTGAAGGGATCAGGAGCTCAGCTTGGTGTACATGGTGTTCAGGGACACCCCAACTGTTAGGAGTTGGGGAGAAGAGAAGGAAGTCCTGAAAACCACGTTGTGAAAAGTGTCTTGAGGAGGAGGAGGAGGAGGGAGCGATCGCCTGTATAGTACCCAGTGATGGGGTGGGAGCCTGACTGGAGACAGGTTAGGGGAGAAGAGGGAGGAATGTGAACCGCGAGTGCTTTTGAGGAGTTGCGCTGCAGGGGGAAGCAAAAGATCAGAGTGGATGCTTTGGGGTTCATGGGGTCCAGAGAAGAGTTTTTTTTTTTTTTTTTAAGATGAGAGGTACTATGGCAGTTTTTAATTGAACAGGAGTCATCCTGCAGAGAGGGAGAGATTCAACGAGTAGGAGAAAGGGAGATTCCTAGAGCAATGCTGTTGAGGAGGTGGAAGGGGCTGGTGCAGAGCGGGGTGCAGGTACGTGAGGGAGCCTGGAGTCTCCAACCTCGGCAATGGGCAGGGAGGCAGAACATGGAGCTGCTCAGTGTGTGGCTGAGGATGTTGGAATTTAACTGAAGTTCTCTTCTGGTTGTGCCCACTTCTCTAGTGAAGTAGGAAGTGAGGCTGTCAGTCCCAGGTGACCAGGATGAAGGAGGCCGTGGGTGGCTGGGATTCAAAATTGGTGTCCTGTGAGCTTCGTGGGTGCTGGAGCCGGGCATGTGAAGAGTAAGAGGTGAAAGGGTAGCAGGGCGCAGGTTGAAGGAAATGAGTGCTGTAAACTGGAGGGGATGAGGGACAAGGAACAAGGTGGTTGAGGCATGGATCTGAAGATGGGTGAGGTGGAAGGACTGTGAGGTCAGGGAACTAAGGTTGTGGGCTGGACTCTGAACTGAGGTTTTGTGGACTGCTTTTATTAATGATGATGAGGAACTGGGCCAGGTCATGGCAGTGGGAGGCCGTGATGGTCCTGTGGAGGTCCAGGTCACTGGAGAAGAGGAGGCCATAGAACCCAGAGGTCAGCATGTGTGAGGAGCTTCTTCCCAGATTCACTGGACTGGGAAGGGTAGAGACAGTTGATTGATCAGTACATAAATACAGTTGGATAGCAGGATTACTATTTTCTTTTTTTTTTTTTTACAGTATTTTTAGTTGTAGATGGACACAATATCTTTTTTTTTTTTTTTTTTTAGAAAGAGAGAATCTTTTAATATTTATATTTATTTTCAGTTTTTGGTGGACACAACATCTTTATTTTATTTTATGTGGTGCTGAGGATCAAACCCAGAGCTCCGTGCATGCCAGGCGAGCACGTTACCACTTGAGCCCCATCCCCAGCCCCTGGACACAATATCTTTATTTATTTATCTTTATGTGGTGCTGAGGATCTAACCCAGGGCCTCACACATGTTAGGCAAGTGCTCTACCACTGAGCCACAACCCCAGCCCCCAGGATTACTATTTTCTATAGCACAATAGGGTAACAGTAGTTAATAATAATCTATTATATATCAAAATAGCTAAAAGAGAGGATTTTGAATATGCCCAATACAAAGAAGTGATGCATATTTGAGATGATGGCAATGCTCATTACATTGATTTGAGCACTGCAAATTATATACATGTATCAAAACATCACACCGTACTCCAGAAATATGGACAATTATATCTGCCAATTAAAAAAATCAAACACAGAAAACCCTAAAGGAGGAAAAAACAAGTTACAGGAATTCACTCAGAAGTGAGAGGGCTGATGACCCAGCAGGTGACATCTACTAGCATTGAGGTAGATTCACCTGGGGTCATATAAAGCTTCAATGTCATTCTGGCTTCTTTTCTGGGACCAGAGTGATGTTTTTCAAATGCAAGTCTGGTAGTGACACTCCCTTTCCCAACTCTCTCTCTTTTAGTATAAAAGTCTAAATCCCATCATGACCTCCATGCAGGGATCTGCAGGCTGCAACACTCTACTGGAGTCCCTTGAAATGGGAGAGATGTGTTATTAATAGGGAATGCAGGAGAACTGGTAGTTATCCAGGAGTAAGTGAAGTTGAATCAATGCCTCAGCATAAACCAGGATAATTCCAAAATTTACAGAGATAATTTACATGTTTAAAAAAAATCATGAAACTCCTAGAGGAAAATGTGGGAAATTTTTTTTCTAACCCTGGAGAAGGGCAGGCTTTCTTTCTTTCTTTCTTTCTTTTTTAGAGAGAGAGAGAGAGAATTTTTAATATTTATTTTTTTAGTTTTCGGCGGACACAACATCTTTGTTTGTATGTGGTGCTGAGGATCGAACCCGGGCTGCACGCATGCCAGCGGAGCGTGCTACCGCTTGAGCCACATCCCCAGCCCAAGGCTTTCTTGACTGTAGCTCATAACCCAGAAACCATAAAAGAAATGTCTGATCCAATCACATAAAGCCCCGCCCCCCCCCCAAAAAAAAAGAAAAAAAGAAAGAAAAGAAATCCTGCCAGGCAGAAAGCCCTGTAAGCAAAGTCAAAGGCCAAACGGGGAATCGTGTATTTAACTCACCTCACAAAGTCTAGATACTGGGATATAAAAACACTGCCAGAAATCAACAGTCAAAATATCATCAACCTAATGGAAAAATGGCCCAAAGATATGACTCTGGAGTTCCTAGGTCAGAAAATAAAAAGAGCCCTTAAAAATATGAATTATGAATTAGCATCTGCACATAAGAGAAAACATGTAGCTTTTGGTTTTTGGGGATTGGCTTATTTCACTTAGCATGATATTCTCTAGCTTCATCCACTTACTGGCAAATGCCATAATTTCATTCTTCTTTAAGGCTGAGTAGTCCAGTGTGTGTGTGTGTGTGTGTGTGTGTGTATCACATTTTTTTTAATCCATTCATCTGTTGAAGGGCACCTAGGTTGGTTCCATAGCTTAGCTATTGTGAACTGAGCTGCTATAAACATTGATGTGGCTGCATCATTGTAATATGCTGATTTTAAGTCCTTTGGATATAGACGGAGAAGTCACATGGTGGTTCCATTCCAAGTTTTCTTTTTTTTATTTATTTTTTTAAATATTTATTTATTTTTTTAGTTACCGGCAGACACAACATCTTTGTTGGTATGTGGTGCTGAGGATCGAACCCGGGCCGCACGCATGCCAGACGAGCGCGCTACCGCTTGAGCCACATCCCCAGCCCCATTTTCCAAGTTTTCTGAGGAATCTCTATACTGCTTTCCATAATAGTTGCAACCAGTGTGATCCTACATCATGTACAACCAGAAGAATGAGAAATCATACTCCATTATATATGATGTATTAAAGTGCATTATAATGTCATGTATAACTAATTAAAACAAAAATTTAAAAATATGAATTGTGCATGAGGATTAGTTTTTGTATTTTTGTATTTACAAAAGCAAATGATCTTTCATAAAAACAGAAATGAAGGTTAAAATTGGTTTTGGAGGTTTAGTTCATGGTCAGCTGACTCCATTGCTCTGGGCCCAAGGTGAGGCAGGATATCATGGTGGAAGGGTGAGGCTGCTGCATTCATGGTAGCCAGGAGGCAGACAGAGAGGGGGGAAGGAGCTGAAGGGAAGATGAACCCTTCTAGGGTACATACCCAGTGACCCAACTTCTCCAGCCATGTCCCACCTGCCTACAGTTACCACCCAGAGTTAGTCTATCCAAATTGGGATGGACTGATTAGCTTACAGTTTTCATAGTAAAATCATTTAACCTCTGAAAATTCCTACATTAACACAGGAGCTTTTGGGGGACACCTCCTATCCAAATAATAACACTGATGAACTACCATGTGAGAGCGATAAGGACAGTCATCTCACACACAGGTGAGAGAGGATACATTGGGATATTATCAATTCAGAGTGATTTGGCAATACATATTAAGATTTAAAATGTATATTCTAACTGCCACAGCAATTATCCCCCTAGAAATTTATTCTGTAGAAATATTAACATATATGTAAAAAAGACAAGTATAACTAGGCATGATGGTGCATGCCTGCAATCCCAGCTATTTGGGAGGCTGAGGAAGGAGGATCCTAGTTAAAAAAAGAAAGAAAGAAAGAAAGAAAGAAAGAAAGAAAGAAAAAAAGGGCTGTGGCTTGATTTGATGGTTAATTGCTCCTAGCTTCAGTCACTGGTACCAAGAAAAAACAAAACAAAACAAAACCAGGTGTTATCAGAATATTCATTGTAGAACCATTAACCACTTGAAATATCAAAAACATTAGAAACAGAAAAATGGTACTGATGAAATGAAAGATGGCATATCTATAAATAGAACATTATAGAACCACGAAAAAGATACATTTTATATGTTTGGATAGGTTTCTAAGGTATATTGTTACATTTTGAAAGAAAGGTATTGGATGGCATATATAACATGCAGCCATTTGTGCTAAAAATCTGCAGATTCAGGCTGGGAATGCGGTCAGGGGTAGAGTGCTTGCCTGGAAAGCATGAGGCCCTGGGTTTGATCCTCAAAATGGCAAAAGAAAAAAAAAAGGAAAAAAAAAAGAAGAAAAAAGAATCTATAGACTTTTGTTTGTATAGATATGGAACATCTTTAGGCATGAACACAAGGAAGTGGTTATGGGGTTGTTTTAGTCAGGAGCTTTTGGTGGGGACTCTTCCATCTCATGGATTCATGTATATCGAAAAGTTAATACACTTGAACTTGAACATGGTGAGGAAAAAACGCCTTGTTTTTGTTAGGTCCTCAGCTTTTCTAATACTTACCTCCACCCTCCCTCCAAGGAAGTTCCCTCTGAGAGCTAAGGGTCCTGAGAGCAGAGCCTAAGGTCCTGGTCTGAGGTGCATCCCAGGGGAGATGTAGGAGGGGTGGAGAGTAACCTCAGGCTCTGGGAACGTAAGTGCCTGCTCTCCTCAGATCATGTCACGTAACACTTGCAGCAACCTCACCAGGTGCATTTTTAGATGAGGAAATTGAGGTTCAGAAAAGTTACCATGCCCAGTGGCACATCTTCCTGACCTGGGCATAACCCAGGCAGTCTAACCTTGAGCCTAACAAGGAAGAAGGGAGAGAAACCGGGCAGAAAGAGCTCTATACTCTATTGAACTTCCTCGGAAGTCCTGGGGAAGGTATGTGTTGTGTCTGAGATCACTCAGCTAGTGAGGGGGCAGTCTGGGCTGGAAGCAGTCCTGTGGGACCCTAACCCATGCCATCCTCCACAGTGTCTGGAGGGGACTAGCACGGGAACAGCAGCATTCAGAGACAGATCTCACTGCCCACCTGCAAGGTTCCAAAACACTGGCACAGCACCTTTCTTGGGTCCCCCGACATCAGTTCAGGAGGCCACCACTGCTTCACAGCAGTGTCATTGTCACAGCTTTCTAATTAGACTCCTAGGCACCCAACCCCTCCAGACAGGGGAACCTTAAAAAAAAAAAAATCCAAACTCCTGGAAAAGCTCTTCTGTATGACCTGGTCCTTTGTCAACCCCTGACGTCCTGGGCTGCTGCTCCCTGCTCCACTCATCTCTCTCAATTTCCCAAGGTTCTCTGGGGTCTTAGGATGTTCACATCTGCCATGTCCCTGGGCCCAGGGGGCCTGACTTCATTATCACTGCTTTGGACAGCTTTCCACAACTGTGGCATCTAAGGACATCTTCGTTGGTTTCTGTCATACCTCCCATATTTCCTTCTTAGTACTTGCCACCATCTGTCATGACTGTCTATCAGCCCCACCATCAAGGGAGGTTCCTCATAGTCGCAACCACATCTGCCCTCTTCGTGCAGTCTCCCGCCACCTAGCTCAGGGCCTGCCAGGCCCAATCACTTAATAAATAGGTGTTGATCAGATGAAGGCAAAAGGGACAGGAGCTGCCTGGTGGCTCTGCACTTGACTCGGTTCTAGGGCGTTTGTGCTGCCTCTGCCACAGCCTCTGGAGTTGGCGTCTACAACCAGCAGCCAGCTGGGCACCCAAGAGTGAGGGACAGGGCCGGAGGTGTGGCTCAGGTTATGCAGGGGATCCCTGCTTGGAAAGTGAGTCTGGCTGAGTTAATCCCCATGGCCTGGTCCCAAGAGTGGGTTTTCTACCCCAGCCCTTCTGTATAAAACTTTCAAACATATGTTCCCAGCACTGAAATGTGGGAGCAATTAAGTAAGAGCCAGATGACTTGGGAAATAAATAAAAAGGACTGAGCAAGTAGAGGATTCAATGATTCTGGGCCCTCTTGAGTAGGATGTATGTAGCTCAACCGGGTTTCCCAAATTGGGAGCTGTACGCACTCAAGGTTAGGCGGTGTTGCTCGGGTGGGAAGTTGCCTGCTCAGTGTTGGTAAGTAAGCAGAGGCAGGTGGTAAGTCTGGGAGTTCACAATGCTCACCTTGATTTTCTAGCTCCTCTGGAGATAGTCAGTTTCCCAAAGGGCACTTTTAGCTTTCCTGGAAAAGCAAGCTGGGAAGATATAACCCACAGCCTGGCAGGTTCTGGCCCAGCACTGGAGGTGGGGGCTGGTGGCTGGGGGTCATTGTCCCTGCATCAGCTCCGTACCTGCTTCTCTCTTATCCTGGACTCCTAACTCCTCGGGACTGTTACCCTCCCTGGTCTGGACAAGACCTCTGCCTCTCCCATTCCGCCAGCTTAGATAAGATGTCACACCCTGGGTCTCACCTTTCAAAAATCCAAACCAACTCCCACCATAAGGTCAAGAACCTTCCATCGTGTTTCTCGGGAGATTTTTTTCCCCCCCAAAGGAGTAGGAAAAAATTTAAAAGCTCTGGTCCTTTGGGAAAAGGTAGATGCAGTAAGGTAGGCAATTATGAGTTCGTGAGCAGGGAGAAAGTGATTAAGAGTTGGTTCTGTGAAATGCGGGAGTAGCCATCCCTGCCTTTCTGGATGAGGCTTGAACCACAGACTGTGTGTAAATAAAGTGCCCTGTACAGGCACCAAAACCAAGAGCAGGATGGAATGGTAGCATATTCTTTCTTTCTAGTGTGTGCACACGTGACCCCTTAGACCTTATGGAAAAGAGAAACACAGCTGGTAGATTTCCGTTGTTTGATTTCATGTTGAAGAACTAACCCTGATTGTACAACAGACTTGGAGTCACTCCTTTTTTAATGGCACCCCAAATGGGCCTCTAGAAGTTTGGCTGTGGTGGGAGGATCAGGTACAGAGCAGCATCTCTGGAATCCAGTGCCAAGCAGGCCAGCCTGGAGGTCAGTTCAGGAAATTACTCAGAAACTGCAGGGCTGGCAGTGGTGCTGATTACAAGTTTGGGTGGAATGTAAAGCCATTGAAAAACTAAAAACAAAAACAGCCAGGCGTGGTGGCACGCACCTGTAGTCACAGCTACTCAGGAAGTTGAGGCAGGATTGCAAGTTCAAGGCCGGCCTGGGCAATTTAGGGAGACACTGTCTCAAAATAAAAGATCAAAAGAGCTGGGGATATAGCTCACTGGTCGAATACTTGCTTATCACACGTGAAGCCTTGGGTTCAATCCCCAGTACACAAAAAACAAAACATATTTATTGAGATATAATTAATGTACAGTTGATCCCTTGGTATCTGACAAGGATTGCTTCTAGGACCTCCAAGAATACCCAAATCCATTCATGCTCAAGTCCATTATATAAAATGGTGTGGTATTTGCATATAACCTACATATGCTTTCCTATATACTTTAAATCACCTCCAGATGACTTATAATACCTAACACAATGTAAATTCTAGGTCAACAGTTGTTATACTACATTGTTTAGGGAATAATGACAAGAAAAAAAGTCTGTACACGTTGAGGAGCATTGGA
This sequence comes from Marmota marmota marmota, assembly GCF_001458135.2. Lineage (NCBI taxonomy): Eukaryota > Metazoa > Chordata > Mammalia > Rodentia > Sciuridae > Marmota > Marmota marmota. The sequence continues at coordinate 25,774,020 of NW_025999869.1, forward strand.
TCCCCAACTATGGAATGGTATACCTGTGATAGGTTGAATCTGGGAATCCAGACCCTGTGGATACACAGAGGGCCAACTGCACCTTAAAGTTCATTCTTTCAAAAGTGTATACATCAATAATTTTCAGTATCTTTACAAAAATGTGCAACTGTCACTACAATATGATTTTATTTTTCCTTCATTTTTTTTTTTTTGGGTGGGGAGTGGTACTGGGGATCGACTTCAAGGGCACTCAACCACTGAGCCACATCCCCAGCCCTAGTTTGTATTTTATTTAGAGACAGGGTCACACTGAGTTGCTCAGGGTCTCACATTTCTGAGGTTGGCTTTGAATTTTCGATTCTCCTGCTTCAGCCTCTTAGCTGCTGGGATTATACGCATGGGCCACCTCTCCTGGCTTTCCTTCAGCCTTGAGAAGTAGTTTTGCTGGATAGAAGATTCTCGCTGTGCATTTTTTTCAGCCTTTGAATATGTCATGTTATCCCCCTGTTTTCTGGACTCCAGTGTTGTGGATGGGAAGTCAGTGTTAGTCTTATTGAGGTTCCCTTAGTCTCTCTAAAGTTTTGCTACTTTTGTTGATTTTTCAAAGAAACATCTTTTGGTTTGGTTGATTTTCACTATTATTTTTCCATTTTTTTTTGCTTTCATCTCTTTCTGCTCTAATTTGTTTTTCTTTCTTCTTTGGCTTAATTTTGCTCTTATCCTTCTAGTGTCTTAAGATGGTAGGTTTTGTTGTTGACTTGACAGTTTTTTTTTTTTTCAAACACAGGTATTTGTAGCTATAAATATCCCCCTCTGAACACATCTTTAGCAATATTTCATTAAATTTTGGCATGTTGTGTTTTAATTTTTATTCATCTCAAAGGATATTTCGATTTCCTTTGTGATTTGTTGTTTGAGTCATTGTCTTTTAGGAGTAGGATGTTTAATTTTTTTTTTAATAGCCTAACACATTGCCTGTCCTGGAAAATATTCCATATTCACTTGAAAATAGTGTGTGTTCTGATGTTCGTTGGGATAGTCTATAGATGTCAGTTAGGTATGCTTGGCTTCTATGTTTATTCTGATTCTTCACTTCTTTTGTCTATTGATTCTATTCATTGTTAAACATGGGGGTACTGGGGCTGGGGTTGTGGCTCAGTGGTAGAGCTCTTGCCTAGCACGTGTGAGGCACTGGGTTTGATTCACAGCACCACATATAAGTAAATAAAAAAGAAAAAAGTTTCGGCAACAACTAAAAAAATATTAAAAAAAGAAAAAAATGGGGTACTGATGTCCACCACTATTATTGTTGAGTCCTGTCAGGTTTTGCTTCATATATATTGGGGCTCTTTCTTGGACTGTAATAAACTGGAGTCCTAATTTGAATGGGTTTTCTTTCTTTCTTTCCTCCTCCATATTTAAATTGCTAAGTAAAAAAAAAATTTACCACTTATATATTATAAGTTTTACCACTGAGCTATATCTCAAGTCCTTTTTATTTTTTTTTAATTTTAAGATAGGGTCTTCCTAAGTTGCTGAGACTAGCCTTGAATTTGTAATTTTCCTGCTTCAGTCTCCAGAGTTGCTGGGATTACAGACATGCATCTCTACCACATCTGGCAAAGTACTTTATTTTTATGATTTTCTTAAGGACCTTCATTTTTTTCTAGATTTTTTTTTCTAAAAGCAAGTAGACAAACCAGATGCTAGTGAGCTATTAGTAACCATGATTGTTTAACTATAAATTATGTGTATTAATTTGGTTTATTTATTCAAACATATTAGTAAATGGCTGGATACATTATCCTATATTTACTACAATCTTCATGATAATTCAGAGCAATCTGAACAGTCAAATAATGTAGATATTTCCTTAAATGAAACCCAGTTTTGAAGAATTCATAAAGCAGCTTTTGTTACATCCTTGGATTTTTTTGTATTTACTAAATTTTTTTATTTTTAAACTGGTCAGAAAATTGTACACATTGATGAGGTGTGATGTAATGTTTTAATACATGTATACATTTTGTAATGTTTAAATCAGATTAAACATATTTATCTCTTCAAACATTCATAATTTCTTTATGGTGAAGGTTTTGAAAATCTTTTCTTTTTTTGTACCATGGTACCCAGGGGCACTTAATGAGTAAGCCACATCCCCAACCCTTTTTGTTTTTTATTTTGAGACAGGGTCTCACTAAATTGCTGAGGCTGGCTTTGAACCTGTGATCCTCCTGCCTTAGCCTCCAAGGCTGCTGGGATTATAGGTATGTACCACCGCACCTGGCTCTTCTAGCTTTTTGAAATATATACTGCATTATTGTCGTCTACAGTCACACTCCTGAGTAATAACACACCAGAACTTCTTGGTCTTATCTAACTGTAACTTAGTACCCATTGATCAACACTTCCTCAATGCCAATCCACCCACTGCCCACAGACTTGGGTAACCACCACCCTACTCCACACTTCTGTGAGATCAATTTTTAGATTCCATACATGAGTGAGATCAAGTAGTACTTGTCTTTTGGTGTCTGCCTTATTTCACTTAACCTAATGACTTCTTCCATATTATTGCAAATTACAATATTTCATTCTTTTTATGGCTGAATAGTATTCCATGGTGTATATTCTTTATTCATTTGTCAGTTGATGGATACTTAGATTGTTTACATTTCTGGGTTATTGTGAATAGAGTTGCACTAAACGTAAAGTGTGGATGCCTTCAACATACTGAATTCATTTCCTTTGATAACTACCCAGGAATGGGACTGATGGATGAGATGGTAATCCTATTTAAACATTTATTTATTTGTTTATTGTGCTGAGGATCGAACCCAGGGCCTCATGCATGCTAGGCAAACACTATACCACTGAGCCACACCCCCAGTCCCTATTTGAGCATTTTTTTCAGGAACCTTCATAGGTTTTCCCTAATGGATGCACAAATTTACATTCCTACCAATCCTGTGCAAGAATTCCCTTTTCTCCACCTCCTTGCCAGTACTTGTTATTTTTAGTCATTTTTTTTACCTTTTGCTTCTTTTAAGAAAATTTGTTCGAATTAGTTATACATGACAGTAGAACACACTTTGGTACATCATACATAGATGGAGTATAATTTCTTTATTTTTAAAAATTTTTTTATTATATTTACTTATTTTTTTTTACAATTTCTCATTCTTGATAATATCCACTCTTACGAGGGTGAGGTAATTACCAAGGTGGTTTTGATTTGTACTTTCCTGATGACTAATGTTATTAAATATTTTTTCGTAAAACTCTCGGCCATCTGTATGTCTTCCTTAAGAAATTCAGATCCATTTCCCCTTTTGGAATGGGTTTTCCAGTAAGCTGAATCATACTCTACTTTGTCCTTAAAAAAGTGACTACGTAGGGCTGGGGTTGTGACTCAGCAGTAGAGTGCTCGCCTAGTATGTATGTGCAAGGTGCTGGGTTCCATCCTTAGCACCACTTAAAAATAAATAAATAATAAAATAAAGGTATTGTGTCCAACTATAACTAAAAAAATATTTTAAAAAAAGAAAAGTAAGTACGTATTCCTCACACCCTTCCAAAAAGAATTTCAGGGAGCTTACAATAAAAGGCAGTAAAATCTTTTATGATGGTAGAAAATAGGAACTGAGTGATGAGCGTGTATTTGGTGTGTGTGGGGGTGTAGTGGGTGTGCTAACACACACATACACACAAATTCAGACTAATGGAGGTTTCTAGCATAAAACATAAAACAGCTTCAGTTTCTGGAAATCAAGGCAAAAAGAGAAACACAAGGGGTGTTTTCTATTAATGAGCAAACCCAGCTCTGGGAAGAAGAGTCTGAGGCTCTGAGAGAAGCTGCCCTGGATTCTCTTGAGCCCAATCAGCCTGGGGTCCTGTCGGTGGTGGCTCCCTCTGGCCTCGCCACTACGCCCTTCTTGTGAAGCCGCTTAAGGGCAGGACAGTCAGTCATTCAGTGATTCACTGTCCCCTGCATTTACCTGTTGGATGCTGGAGACTTGGGGTGGTAGCCCTTAGCCAGAGGGGTTAAAATAGGCTTTCTGTAGAAGCTACTTGAACTTGACTTGAAGGACAAAGAGAAATGACCTTGGAGTAAGAGTCTAGACAAAGAAGGAGATATTCTGGGCAAGGGAGGACATAAGAGTGAGGACTCAGAGGTAACAGGACCCTGGACACCCACAGTGAGGCTGAATGTGAGGGACATAGACTAGGGAGTCGGGGTGAGAGCCGCTGCAGGCTGCGGCCATGAGAGAGAGAAAGTGGCCCAGCTCCGAGATGTACTGAGAATTTGGAAGGGGACTTGGTGTGGGGAAAGGAAGGGTCACAGGGGATACTGGAGTCCGCACAGGGGAGCAGGTGGCTGGTGTCTCCTCCCTGAGGTGGTGAAGCCGGAGCAGAGAAGAGGGGAGGAGATGCTGAGTTTGGTGAAGCAGTGTCTAATCTCTGGGACCCAGAGGAAAGGACTGGGCTTGAGGCAGGGAGAGAGGTGTCCTCAGTGTCACTGGAGTAGCTGAAGCCACAGGAGTGGGAGACTGTGGGGAGAGAGGAGAGGAGAGGGCCAAAGGTGGATTCATTTAAGAGGCAAGTGGGGGTCTCATTAAAAAAGGCAAAGAACTAGAGGTCAGATGTGGGCCCTGAACTGAGCCAGAAATACCAGGGCGGAAGGGAAGTGACACAGAGTGAGGGTCAAGAAAGATAAAGACGTTGTTTAAAGAGAAAACAATCTTATACTAGGATTGTGACCACAGAACCACTAATTCAAATAATATGAACCTTTAAAGCATTTTCTTTAAGCAGCCCCAGATATTTAGGGAAACGAAATACTAAGATATCTATAATCAATCTATCACACTTAAAAATAGAATAGTCCTTAAGCAGTGAGTGTTTCATCTGACTTGCAAATTTTGCACCTATTTTGCCAAAGTCCTGATGGTTTCTCTTATCCATGTTCACACTCTCACCCTCATTCTGTTGATGCTGAGATCATTAAGATACACCTGTAGTTTGTATCTTCTATTCCAGACACAAATACAAAGGAATGTGGAAAGGGACGAGGGCATACGAGTGTTCCAATGACTCTTTTCTTTTTGTAGATAGCATTTACTGAGTACAGAAAAGGAAGAGAAGAAGTTAAGTAAGTAACTAAGAAAGTTAAACACTACAGAGTGTGTGCTGGTATGACCCGAAGGAAACCATTGCTAAATTTGGCCTTTGGGTGAGATGAAGACGAGGCAGAGGGATGTGGTTAATGCCTCTTAGTTGCTGGCAGCCAGGTGCGGGGAGAGGGGATACTAGGGACTGTGCAATGTGAGTTTATTTTGGGTGAAATGGAAATGATGGGGAGGAAGGTGGTGTAGATAAGTGAGTCCGTCTGCAGTTTGCTTGGAAGGAGGAGGAGCCTCCTCCCAAGGGCTTCCTCTGCCAAGGGAAGGAGAGGCCAAGTTTGGGGAGGGAGTGAGACATGCAGGAGAACTGTCCTGGCAGGTTGACAGAGCATGGCAGAGCCTGGGCTGGCAGAGTCGTAACTGCCCTCCACATGGCAGAGGCCATACTTCAGAGTGGCTGACAAGGGACTGAAGTTTCTAAAGCTGATAAACAGATTTAGGGGGTGGCTGAGGGCAGAGATGGGACAGTCCTGGAATTATGGATGTCAAGAAGCCAAGAAAAGGCAGTATTGGGAAGTGTGGCCTCTGGGGACAGCAGCTGGCATTAGAAAGGGGAGGAAGAACTGACTCAGGATCGAAGGGCATGACTAAAGGTGGGAGTCGGTGGCTGGCACCTCCAGCCAGGTTCTGGCCAGTTGTGTTCTTCCCAGGCCTGGTTTAGAAATTAAGAAAACCCAGGACTCACCAGGGTCGCCTCTTCTTCCGGGCTTGCCACGCCGTCCAGGGGCACCTAGGGAGGAAAACAAAGATGGATTCATTGAGAAGGGAAGCCAGGGGGCTTGGGAACAGCCTGCCAGCTGCTGGTTCCCCACTGCTGGGGCCCACCTGCCCACACCTGTGACAGTATCCTGGGAGCAGCCTGCCACATGGCCAAGGCTGAGGCCGAGGCCGGCCTGCTGGTGGCGGAGAGAAGAAACCGCTTACTTCTGCTGTCCCCTGCCCTGGCTCCTCCAGACACCGGCTCCCTGCTGGGCTGCATTCCTTACTCCTTCTGTAATTCCACCCTCTGTTCACTTATTCATTCACAAGTTCTTCCCCAACCAAAAAGATATACACTCGGGAGGCTCCTGAGGCAGGAGAGAGTTTACAGCTGAGAAACTTCAGACTTAGAAGACAAAGAAGGCCGAGGGAGAGAGTTTTCTTAGGAAAGCCCTGACAAATGCTTTCTGGTATCAAAGAAGGAAAAAAAAAAAAAAAAGCCAACACAATCAAGACCAATAAAGACACTATGGGACATTTCCAACGCTTCAATTTGGTGACAAGAGGCACCATCCATCCACGGTCTTTCTACTACCATCCACTGGAACCTTCAGTTCCTTCCTTTCCACCAGCCCAGGGAGATGCTTATACATTTGTTGTACTTTATTGCAGACCATGTGCACACCAGCACGTGATCCAGTCCTTCATCCTGACTCTCCCCACCCGCAGTACTGGGGATGGCACCTACCGCCTCACACACGCTAGGCATGCGCTCTGCAGGGAGCCCGGCCCCATCCATCAGTTTTAAGCCTTTTTGAATTTATAATTGCAGACCCTCCTGCCTCCACCTCTGGTCCTCTACCTGTATTGGTCCCTGAGACCCGGGTGGCCCTGATGCCACTGAATGCTGGCCAGCTCCCTGCCCTGGGTTGGAAGTCCTTGCCTTTGGTTGTAGGGTAGAGGCCTTGAAGCTTCTGTCAGTGTCCCTCATCCTGTCACCTCTGATGCAGCTCACCGCACACTTTCCTGGTGTCCCTTTGTCGTATGCTCTGCCTCCCTTCCCACCCCTCTAAGTCTAATTATTCCTGATTCTCCCATTTTCTTAGAGGAAAAGATATGCAGAAGTGAAATTGCAGGTAATTACTACATTGCAATCTGCAAATGACATTTATACCTCTGTCTTGCCTGATCACTATATGCTAGGCTCGGAGCTGGGTACAAAGTCCACAGAGAGGCAGGTATTATAAGGCATTGCCCTTTCTGGCAAAAGTCAGCCTCAAAATCTGTCAAGAATTCCCAGAATAACCATGGAGCAGATACAGGAGATTGGCTATGAATCGTCTGAGTTTGGTGGACCATGGAAAAATGAATGTATGTGTGTTTCCCTTTTTCCTTCTGCCCATTTTTGAATGGGAGGTCGAGCCCTTAGTATACCCTTGGCTCAAGGGTTAGCAGAGCAAAAAAGTAGACGCAGTCCTGGATCAAAGGTGCTTCCTGACTTTGGTTAAGAGGGTGCCTTGATGGGGAGGAGGGAGGCTTCAGAAGGACAGTGAGGGAAGAGGGCCCCTCAGTGCTTTGCTAGACCTTGAAACATACTCAGGCCCATGGGATGAGGTGACAGTGAATTTCCTGCCAGGCTCATAGCCTGAGGGTTTGAGGTCAGAATAGTTGAACAAAACTTAAATGTTTAAAATGTGCTGTCTCACAACTCTTGAGTCTTGAGGGGAGAAACTCATACCAGTGACATACCTCTTGATTTTCCCTCATCCTGGGCACAGACCTTGAACTTGGAGTTTGGAGCAAGATCCCACCTGAGAGTCACCCTGTCTCATCCTCTTTCCTCCACTCCCAGGGACCATGTTGCTTTGGGGGGGCAAGATTCCAGCACCCTTATAAAATTCACTTGTCACACCTGCATGGGTTTTATAGCTTATGATGTGCCTCCAGGCCCACAATCTAGGCTAAGGTTTGGGACACCTGTGCTACTGCACTGTTAACTATGTCTCTGACACCTCCACCTGGGTGTCTTACCAACAACTCAGGACTCTGGTGGCCAAAATACCCTCCCCCCTTTTTTTTAAATCCCCTTCCTAGCACCCCAGTTGGGGATGAGGGGGCCTGGAAATCTCATCAACTAGTCATATAGAATAAGTAAGCCCTTGTGTGTGAGGGGCTGGTTGGCATGCTCGAATGATTTTTCTCCTCTGTGGATATATTTATTTTCAGGGTGACGGGGGAGTGTGGGAACAGGAGCCCCACCAGCACACTCGGCATCATGTTCCTCTGCTTGTAGCAGAGAAAAGACCCAGTTTTCACCCCTGAAGTTTCAGGGCTCTTGCCAGGCCATGGAAGGCCCAAGCTTGGCTCAGGCAGGCCACTTGCCTTGGGCCTTACGTGTGGGACATGTCAGGAAAGGGGCCATGAATGGGAGAATAAGATGGGCTTCCTTTGACCCGAAGCGAAACCAGCATTGTGGTTTTCTGATGGTCATCACCGGTACAACTGTAAAATTCTCCGTCTGGGTAACTTGAGCCTGATTTGACTGCATTGAAGTGGCTGAACAAATGGATTTGTCTGGGTGGTTCTCCTGGGTGGCATGGTTAGGCAGCAGGCCCACTGGAAAGGGCTGCTAGCAGGGCAGGTGGTTGCCCTGGCAGAGTGGAGTGCTCCACCTCCCAGAGCCAGTGGGCCCAGCTCCCAGCAGGCTGGAGCTGCGTGGGAGCTGGGATGTCACTGAGCGGGCAGGGCCTGTGGGGCTGGGGGCCCTGCATCCTAGATGGATTTCCAACTGAAGGAGTCCATATAGAGAACAAGAACGAAGTGGCTCATGAGCATTCTCTGATAGGTAATGTAAACCAAGTACTGAAGGTTTTTGTGTGACCGACTCATGAATGGACAACTGGTCTACCCTTTATTGTGAGATTCACACTCAAACCTTCCACTCCACTAGGAGGCAACATGTCCAAACTCCAGTTCATCTCCTAATTACTTGCCTTCCCTAAGTGCAGGCATCACCAGTACCCCAGTAGCCGGGCCAGATCCCACCTGAGAGTTACCCTGCTGCATCCTCCTTCCTCCAGGCCTGACCTAGACTGCTTCCTTATTGGCATCAGGCAAACTCCCCAGCACCCAGGCTTGTCTCCCATTTGTCCTTCTGCTCCTCCTCTGTTGGGAGGATTCCTTCTCCAACCCTGGGATGGGACCGGGTGACGGTGGTGGAAGGAAGAAGAGAGGGAGGGGGCCTGGGTGGGTAAGGAGGCCTCAGGTCTGTCCTCATCATTTCCTGGCATTCTCTTTAAAAGACTGTCGAGTTCAACAAGATCCAGGGCTGAGAGGAGATACAGGATCACTTGGTTTGATGGGCACAGGTATTTGAGATGAGGAGTGCTTTCAGCCTTTCTTTCTCACTGGCTTCAGGAAGATAGGTGGTGAAGCCTGCCAGAGCTGGTGAGAACATGCCAGAGGTGGGTTCCATGCTCACTACGGGGCTCTTACTCTGCTGCTTCTGCAAATAGCAAGGCAGACACACACGAGGACTGCATGGTGTAAGTTGCAGGGGTGGAAGGCCCGAAGCACAGCCCTTCATGAGTTTCTAGGCCACCATGGGGAGTGCACTTGGTTCAGCATCTCTTAGTTTGGATCTGAAATGTTCCCCCAAGGTCTCTTGTGTTTGGAGGGAGGATTCGTGGGAAGTTTTAGATCAGAGAACTCTGACCTCATTAGTGGATTAATCCACTGACGGCTAAATGGACTACTGGGAGGTGGGAACTATTTGGAGAAAGTAGGTCACTGAGAGCGTGCCCTGCAAGTATTCATCTTCTCTCCAAGTTCCCTCCTTTGTCTCTCTGTCTGCTTCCCGATGGTCATGAGGTGAGACGCTTTCCTCCACCACACCCTTCTGCCATGGTGTTCTGCTTCATCTGAGGCCCAGGATAAGGGGGCCAGCTGACCACAAGCGGAATCCTCTGAAACCATGAGCCAAAATAAATCTTTCCTTCTCTAAGATTTTCTCATCAGGTATTTTGGTCACAGTGATGAAAAGCTGACTAACAGCATCTACAGGTGCCAGACCACCTATTCATCCATGAGCAAGAACTTGGAGCCCTTTTGCTATACCCCCAAATAGTCCTTTGAGGAAGATACTAGTGTCCACTCTATAGATGAGCATTCTGAAGCTAAGCCAGATGTAAAGACATGTTTCTGGTGCTTTCTGGGGCTTTTCACAGTCAGTTTGCGGTTCCAAAGGTTTCAAGGACAGTCGTGCCCCATACACCTCCTGGAGAGAGGGCAGCCCACTTGGCTGCAGTTCAATTATCTGAGTGAGCAAAACCAGAACACTGCTCAGAGTTTTCCCCTTGTTGGTCCGTCTCTCCCATTTCTACAAGAAGGAGAACTCTCCTGCAGTTGCCGCAGACTCAGACACTCATGAGGGCCACTGTCTATCTTGATTTACCTGTTCACATGTACATGGGGAAACCATGTCTGGAAGAACAAAACAGATGTTGTCTGAGGCTGTTGCTGGAAAAACTGTTCCAGCTGCAAGTCTGCAGATGATGAAGCCTGGCTTGGGCTGGGAGAATGTCATTGTCCCCACCTCTGCAAGAGAACCATGGGATTCTGGGTCCAGGGTTGCCAACCGTAGGGACATTGATGTTTATAGCTGGTGTCACAAGAGTGACATGGGCAAAGGCCCCCATTTGTCTTTTATTGTCTTTTGGTACTAGGGGTTGAACCCAGGAGTGCTTTACCACTGAGTTACATCCCCAACTCGTTTTGATTTTTATTTCGAGAAAGGGTCTAGCTAAGTTGCTGAAGAATCTCACTAAGCTTTTAAGGCTGGTCTCAAACTTGCCATCCCCCTGCTTCAGTTGCTGGAATTACAGGCAGGTGTACTGGGCCTGGCAAAGCCTCATTTTTGAAGCTGTGGGCAGCAGACATCAAGGGTGGGGGGTGTGCCTGAGCAGGAGGGGAAAAGACCTGAGTGACATGGAAGCTGTTCAAATCTGAACAAGTCACTCAACCTCTCTGAGCCTTAGGTTCCCAGCCCACGAGGATAAGGATTTAGTGATGGTGGCAACTACATATACCTTGTAGAGTAAGTAAACAGATGAGTCGGCAGCAGAGGACATAAAAGGGCCGCTAATTTGGGATCTCAATAAATAACCAGTTGGAGGGGCTCCTGCCATTAAAACATGGGGTCTTGATGTAAATGGATATTTTTTGGTGTTCTCCAGGCAGGGAGAGACAGAGCAGATCCACTTGAGTAAACTTGTGGACAGGATTCAGCCTTATTTTGAGTGTATAGGGTAAGGTCAGCCCATGGAAAGTCTGGGCTGTCCCTAATCACTGCCTGTCTGCAAACCTGGGTATCAGAATGCAGAGGCTGAGCCATCTAGGAAAGGGATTTCTCCATGAAATCCTGAGGTTTCCGGCACAGCACGGGCCAGTGAGGGCTCCAGCTTGTTGCTAAATGGCTCAGGATGCCTGTGACCACCATCTGTGCTGTAAATAGCTCCAGGAGGATTAGGCTCTGTTTGAGGCCAGACAAAATGGAACCATTTCTAACTCACAGAAGCTTCATCTCATGTTGGGCTGGAGAACTCAGGTCAATGGCCAATACCAAAGGGAGACCCTGAACTCTGACTTCCTCTGAGATTTGAGTGGTGAGATCTTGGCTCTCAAAGTGGTGCTATAAGCCTTTCTGCACCTACCTCTGCTGAGGGCATCTTCCCCAGCAACACCTGCCTCATCACTGACCTCTTACAAACTAGAGCCTCCCTACTGCTGCTGGGCTGTGCAGGGACAGCATGCCCAGGCTCCTCCCTCTCTCTCTAATGGTCTGACTGCCTCCTGGGCTCCTATCTGGTTTCTCAGCCCTCAGCCCTGTTCCTGCTCTTTCCTCCTCTCAGGCCCTGAGCGCAGGGACTTTTGTGCAATATTTCTAATTGTATCTATTCAAAAGTTCACAAAACATTTTAATCTGTCTCTGCTCTTTTCTCCCTATAGATTGGGAGAACTAAGGCTCAGAGAAGCCAAGCAATGCTTCCAGACAGAACAGATAAGGAGGTGAAGTCAGCCTAAGTGTCTCTATATGGAAGAATGGGTAAGCAAAATGTCATAGATACAATGGGGGTTATGGTTTGGATTTGAAACAAAAGCTTGTGTGTTGAAGGGAACAGTCTTCAGAGGTGAAGGTCTTTGGAAAGTGATTGGATCTTGAGGGTTCTGACCTCATCAGTGGATTCATTCATTGATGGATTCATAATTTAGCAGGCTACTGGAAAATGGTGGAAACTTAGAAGCTGAGGCCTAGTTGGAGGAAGTAGGTCCTTGGTGTACCCTTGAGGGCTACACTTGGTTCCCTGCCCCCTCCTCTTTCTCCATTAACTTCAAGTTTGCTCTCCTGCATGCCTCCCACCATGTGTTGTCATGGCCCCAAAGCAACGGGCCAGTTCGCCATGGACGGAAACCCTCTGAAACCAAAAACCAAAAAGTCTCTGAACTCCTTTTATTTTTATTTTATTTTTTTATATTTATTTGTTAGGTATAGTTGGACACAATACCTTTATTTTATTTATTTATTTTTATGTGGTGCTGAGGATCGAACCCAGGGCCTCGCACATGCTAGGTGAGCACTCTACCACTGAGCCACAACCCCAGCCCCATGAACTCCTTTTAAGTTGTTCTCCTAGGTATTTTATCACAGATGGACAACTGACCAATGTACAGGATGTGATTCAGCCTTAAGAAGGAGGGAAATTCTGACACATGTGGATGAACCCTGAGGATGTTATGCTAAGTGAAATAAAAGTCACGGAGAGTACAAATACCGAATGATTCCCATTATATGAGGTTCCTTGATTAGTCAAACTCACAGAGGCAGAAAGTGGAATGTTGTTTGCGGGGGGCTGGGGTGGGAGAGGGAGATGGGGAGTTAGTGTTTCGTGGGGACAGAGTTTTGGTTGGGCAACAGGAAGAGAGTTCTGAGAAGGGTGGTGATAATTGTTGTGTAACAATGCGAATATACTTGATGCATTAACTGTACGCTTAAAAATGGCTTAAATGGTAAATTTTAAGTTATGCATATTTTAATCACAAATGAAAAAACAAAACAAAAACAAAATACTAAGTAATCCTAAGGCTCTCGGCTACAAGGAACAGAGCTAGGCTGGCCCGATACACTATGGTAAAGCCGTGGGTAACCACAGCTGAGTGTCTACCATGATCTTGGTGCTGTATAATCAGATAAAATGCCACCCCCAAGGTCACGATGGCATCCTTGAGGTCATACGGTGAGAAAATGGCAGAACCAAGACTGGAGCCCAAATCTGTGGGACTCCAGAGCTCTAGAGTCTGGTCCCCGAATTTCTCAGCTACTGTGACCAGGACCAGACTCTTCTTATCATCCCGTAAAGTGACTACAAGCCTCAAACATCCCCTCGATTTAGTTATTCTCAAAGGCACTGACTCTCTTCCCAGAACTTTGGGAGGAGAGTGAGGGGAGGTGGTTTTGGATGCCTCCTTCCCTGACCTTCAGCCTGGAGCTCCCCAAGGTTGCCTGGGGTTCTGGTGGGCTGGGCCCTGAGCAGAGAATGGGTGGGGAGGTCCCTGGATTTGAGCTTTTAAGACCAGATCACCAATAACATCTCCCTGGTTCAATTGGTTTTACAAGTCTCAGACCACTTCAGGGGCAAAAACTCCCACCCAGATGCTTGTTTCTACCTTGGCCTAGTCTTTTATCCCTTGGAGGAGGGGGCAGGTGTATTGTGGTGGATGCCTCTGGGATAGGCCTAGGGGCTATGATACGTTGCCCTGGTTAATTGGGCTCAGCCAGGATTGTGGAAAACTCTGTACTCTGGGAAGTAAAATCACAGCCTCTTGCTCAGCAAACCCACTTCATTCCAGAGTTGCTTTGTCCCCGCAGACCCATCTTCCACTATCCACCACACCCCTCTGTTGCAAGGTCCCAAAGCAGTTGGAAAAACCAATGCCACAGACTGCCAGGGTTTTAAGGCACCACCCTTTTGAGTGTGTCTGGGACCAAGGTCAGTGTCCAGGCTGGTGAAAGATCTTGACTGGCCCAGTGACCAGATCTGGTGAGATCACTCACACACTGTGCCATTGAGTGAATGAAGGAACAGGGCCCAAGTCAGGAGCTGCTGGTGTTATGCTTGAATTCGGGACCCCCAAAAGACCACCAGAGACCAAGATCGATGTAAACAGCAAAGAGGTGTTTATTGCGAGCTAGCTCAGTCCTCCGCGCGCACATACAGCAACTGGTGACGCTGAGAGGCCCCGAGCCCAGGGTTTGCAGCAGTTTTATACATTCTTTGGAGAAGGCAGGGACCCCCACATACATCATAGCATCTGTTAGCAAATCATCACACTCCATGGGAAAATCAAATAACAACTCTAAAACATGATCAACACATTCACTGGCGGGAACAAGTTGGGTAGGGGTGATTGGTCAGTACAAAAGGGGTATTCATTTGAACTGATTGGTTTAAGCCAAGAGGGGTGTACGTGCTGAACTACATGGTTTCCCAACTTGTTATCAACCACCATAAACTACTGGGAGGGTCATCTGGCATCCCAGGTATTTCCCTGTCTCATGCTGATTGGTGGCTGCTAGGGGGTTGCTATGGATCCCCACCTAGCCTGACTGAGTCAGGGACACCTGGCGCAGCAGATCTCTCCTGTTATTTGTAGATAAACAACTTAGCAGGGTGGGAATGTGCCTAGGAGTGCTCTGTGGGTTTTTCCAAGGACAAAGGTGATGTCCCTTCCTTGGACAGGCTTTGCTCTGAGGTAGAGGCTGGTTTTTCACTGGGTCCATGGATGGCCCAACCTCACATTCACAAAAGACCCCATGTGGACATTACTGCTCTCTCCAAAGGAGTTCAGTACCTGACAGCCACAGCAGGACCCTGACAGCATTTAATAAAAACAAGAATTAGTGGGGACCCTTCCAATAAACTGTTTATGTTTGGCACTAACCTAGATTCTATGGTATTAACTCATATGTCCTGCACACCAAGTCTGTGAGGAAGGCTATGATTATTAATGTCCACTTTACAGATGAATAAACTGAGATACGGAAAGATTAATTGACTCTCTGAGGCCATACAGGTAGTAGTGACTAGAGCCACACAGTCTGGATCATGAGCCTGTGCTTCTAATGGCTGCCTGGTTCCCTCCCATCATAGAAGATACTTGTTAGAGGTAAGCAGTTAAAATAGTCCACAACTTTTATAACCATGTCTTGGCATTTGTTATTTGTTTATTTAAAAAAAATATTCCAGGAACCACACAAAATGGAAGTGGCCCAGGGATGGCCCTCCAAGGTCCGTGAATTAAATCTCTAATTGAAAGGCCACATGCTGTGGGGCAGCACTGGAGACTCGGAATGCCTCCAAGCCCCTTGAGGCATGCCTTCCTGAAGCCATCCCAAATGGCTGCAGTTTATGGGCAGATTCCTCCAACTCAAGTCGGGAGCGGCTTTCATAAAGTGTTTAAAATGGGGCTAAGGAGTTCAAATCTGTTACTCTTAGCGGTGCTGCAGTGTGACCACCCTATGTCAGCCAGAGTCCCAAGAGCCCTCTCCCAAAGGGTCCTGGTGGGGAGGGGAGGCCCACTGCCACATGCTGAGCCTGTGCAAGCCACCTGCTGGGTGCTCTTGCTATTTCTTTAACCCTCTGAGTCATTTTGAGATCAGATTGGCCCCATTAACAGATGGGGAAACTGAGGCACAAAGGTGAAAGTCTGGGCCTGGGCTCTTGCCCCCACCAGTGTTGGCCTCCTAAGTTCCTCCCTTTTAGGGAAAGAGATTGTGGTTTAGGTCTCAGAGCTAAGAATGGAATGTCCCACCCAGAAGGTGTAGCAAGAAGACCTGAAAAGAAACAGAACCTAGGGGGAGGGGACCAGGGTCAGTGGATGGTGGCTGGACCTGGTGGCAGGGCTCTGTATGTGCTTTTGGTCAAGGGTGTGTGGGGAGCACCCAGAGGAGCAGATAGGAACACTCTCACAGTGGAAGTACTGCTTTTTGGAAGCCTTCAGACCTCTGTGTCTTAGAATAGAGACTTAAAGAGAGAGCAGCTAATCACGGTCCTTTTGATTGACTGATGTAAGTCATGTGGGCATCCCATGTTGGGGAAGCCAAGTGCTATGGTTTCAATGTGCTCCCCAACGTTCATGTGTAAACTTCATCTCCATTGCAACAGTTTGGGTGGGCAGGACCTTTAAGAGGTGATCAGGTTATGAGGACTTGGTGCTCATGCATGGGATTAATCTGTTACTATAGGAGTGATTTGTTGTAAGGGGAGTTCGGGTCCCCTCTCTTCCCTCTCTCCCCTCTCTTCTCCCTACTTTCTCTCTCCCTGTCTCTCTCCTGTGCTCTTTTCTCCTGCTTCTCGCCAGGGGATGATGCAGGACAGGGGCTGTCACTAGATATGGGCCCCTTGACCTTGGATCTAGTCTCCAGAACTGTAAGAAACCAGCCTCTGGAGGGCCAGGCATGATAGGGCACCCCTGCAATCCCTGAGACTGGGGAGGCTGAGGCAGGAGGATTGCAAGTTTGAGGCCAGCCTAGGCAATTTAGCAAGACTCTGTTTCAAAAACTAAAAAGGGCTGGGGATGCTGCTCAGTGGTAAAGCACCCCTGGGTTCAATCCCTAGTACCAAAAAAATATACCAGAAGAAATCAATTCCTGCTCTTCACAAATCCCTGAGTCTCAGGCATTCTGTTGAAGCAGTGCGAAATAGACTGACACCCAGTAATAGGCCATGTCTCAGGCTTGGCAGCCGCCCCCCCCCAACTCCTGGGGGGCTCTGGCATGGAGAAACTCTCATGAATAGTGAGCTCTGCCTCTCAGGATGACTGAGAGAGACCATGACCCTTCTCTCCCATAGGGGCTCAAGGCCATGAGAATGGCTTTGAAAGGGCTGCAGGGGCCCTGACTGGTCATCAGGCCTGGACAGGAAGTGGGGGAGAATTCCAGAGAGGGGATATGGATATTCTTGGGCTCTCTAAGGGTGTAGGCTAAGAGTCAGGTTAACTGGAACATGGAAGTAGCCCGTCCCCAGGCAAAGGTATTGGCTACAGAGGAAAGATGGTGTTGTATGCAATAGCTGGCCACTGGATCTGCAGGATGTGGGTGGCACTGCTACTGAGGGCATAGGGTGGCCGCCAGAGAGCTTGGGGTGATGGCTTTTGTTGTATGGGTGGATGGTCTAGGGCTTGGGGGCTCCGTCAGCCCCAGATCTGTGCTACTACAAATGAGCTCCCTCCCAGGGCCCACTGTCTCCTGGGATCCCATTTCCTGTTGGAAAACAGGCTCCAGCGAGGCGCACATAAACCAGCACACCCCAAAGATGCCAAATTCCTCAACTCTTCATTCACCCCAAAGCCTTAATCACTGACACATGGGCTGATCTATTCCTCCAAACTTAATGAAGGCCAGGATTTATTGCTTTCAGAGAATGCAAAGCTTTTTCTTTCTTTCCATTTTTTTTTTTTTATAACTTAAAAGGGCTATTCATGTGAGCTTTGATTTTCATGAGAATTCCTGACAAACCTGCATACAAAATCCCCACCCTGCTCTTCTCAGAAGGTTCTAGAAAAGGTCTAGTGAGGCCAATCAGCTGGAGGTCTGTGGAGTGTGGCCAGCGCAGTAGTGGGCATGGACTTAGTAAGTCACACAGTGGTGGTCGGGGGAGCTGACCACTCAGCATATATCACCTGCTCCCAGGTGTCCCGACATCATGGACCCTGGATTTTGCATTCCCAGCTCCTTGGGACAGGAAACAGAGCTCTCCCGAGGGAAACACAGGCCACCCCACAGTGGGGCCTAGCATGATTTAATTTCCACAAGGAATAGTGAAGAACTACAGTGGGCATTAGGGTGCTCAACTATCCTGGTATATCTGGGGCTCTCAATGCTAAAGTCAGGACAGTCTCAGCAAATAAGGATAGTTGGTCACCCCAGTGGACAGTTGTGAGGAAGGAAGCTCTCAACACTGCCCTTCTACCTGACTCCCTGTCACAGGACCTTACTTCCACTCTTGAACCCTGCAGCCTACTTCTTCCCCCAGGCCTTTGCACTGGCTGTGCCCTCTGCCTGGAACTCTCCTCCTGCACATTTGCACTACTGACTCCTCCTTGTCACTTCCTGGACCACCCAGTCTAAACTGGCCTGTCCTCAGGACCTTCCGCCACATACTCCTATGTTATTTTCTTCTAATCACTTATCCATATCAAAATCACCTGTTTATTTTATTTGCTTCTTTTTGCTGGGGACTGAAACCAGGACCTTAGTTATATCCCCACCCCTGCTTAAAAGGTTTTTAAAAAAGTTTAAATCAACACAGAGTAATTGCACAGACTGATGGGGTACAGTGTGGCCTTTCAATTCATGCACATGACATGCAGCGATCGGATCAGTCTCGTTGGCATATCCATCACCTCAAACACATCACTTCTTTGTGTTGGGAACATTGAAAGTTCTCTCCATTTGCTGTTTTGAAATATTCAATTAATTTTGTGAATCTTGATTTCCCTACTGTGCTACGGAACTTTAGACTGGGGATGAAGCTCAGTGGTGGAGCATGAGCTTAGCACGTGCAAGGCCCAGGGTTTGCTCCCCAACACGAAAACAAACAAAAACCAAAGGAACCCAAACAAACAACCCCCTCCAAAGAAAACAACAAACAGAGGGAGGGAGGAAGTCCTAGGGATTAAAACAGAGCAAACTGTTATGTGCATTTATGAGTATGTCAAATGAATCTCATTACTATGTTTAACTACAATGCACTGATAAATATTAAAAAGCAAAGTTGGAGAACACACACAACAGAACAAACAAAAATCCCCAATTATTCTTCCTATCCAATTGCACCTTGTACTCATCAACCAGACAGCCTACCTAGTTGCTGGGGTCACAGGCATGCGCCACCATGGCCAGCCCCTTCCTTCACTTGATTTTTAGTGTTTATGGTGTCTCTTTCCTCCCTGGAAAGTCAGTTCCTGCCCACTGGTTCATGGCTTCAGTTTTCAAGTGGGCCTGATATGCAGCCCTGTGCTAAACAACTGTTCAGAGCATGCATGAACTCTCTTCTGGAAATTGGGTGGAGGTGGGAGGACCTTGGGGTCCCCAAACTGGCCAACGGTCAACCTTGCTGTTCTGAAGCCCTTCTGAACTGGGAAGAAGTGGGCTTTGTCCCCAGGCTGTGTGCAGCCAGATTGCATGCAGCCCAAATTACCCATGTGTCACCTCATGTAATGCTCAGAGCAGATTCTTGAGGCTGGGACACCAACATTCCCTTTTACAGATCCTGGGATGAGGCTCAGAGTAGGAAGGGACTGCTCACCATCAGTGTCAGCCAGGGTGGACAGCCAGACTGTGTAGTCCCCAAGGCTTGGGCCTCTTTGCTGCTTGCCTCTGACATGAGTCTGAGGTCTCAGGAAGCCACTTCAGCTGTGCAGCTTGGCCAACTACATCTGGGGGAGCCAAGAGGAAAGATTCAGGGGGCCCCAGGAGGCTGCTCCCAGGTCCTGGCCTGTGAGGCAGAGGTGCCACCCTGTTCCCTTGTACTATTGACTTGCACTCCCAAGGGGCCTTGAGTGATCCACACTTGTTTTTGTTGACCACCAGGGCCAGGCCTGAGGACCATGGCTTCCCTTGGAGAATTCTGGCTGTCATGAGCCGAGTCCTCCTTGTCTGTCCTTGCCTGCCACTGGCCTGGCTGCTCAGAGGCTGCTCTGCAGTTTCTCACACCCTCCTTTTCCTCCAAAGCAGTAGCTCCCTGCCCTTCATCACCATTGGGTCCTCATGTGGCCTGGAGGTCACATGTATTCAGGGCTGGGACCAACTGTCCCTGCATGGGCTGGTGTGGGGAGGCCCATGTGGTCAACATCTGTTTTTTTTTTCCAGTGCTGGGAATTGAACCCACATCCTTGCACACACTAGGCAAATGCTCTACCCTGCGTTACACCCCAGCAGCATTGTGTTCTAAACAGCTTTATTAGATATGATTCACCTGTCATGCAATTCATCCAATGACTTTTTTAAAAAAATATTTTTAGTTGTAGATGGACACAATAACTTTATTTTATTTATTTATTTTTATGTGGTGCTAAGGATCGAACCCAGTGCCTCACATATGCTAGGCAAGGACTCTACCACTGAGACCCAGCCACAGCCCCATCCAATGACTTTTGGTATATTACACCTTTTTTTATTTATTGGTGCAGTATGCTAAGCACACACTCCTACCATTGAGCTACATCATCAGCCCCATATTTTAACTTTTAAATTATTTTTAGGGGTTGGGGATTCAGCTCACTTACAGAATACTTGCTCAGCACACACAGGCTCTCAGCACAAAAAAAAAAAAAAAAGAAAAGAAAAAGAAAAAGAAACAGAAAAAAATTTAAATTGTGGAAAAATCAATAACAAAGTGTATCATCTTAGCCATTTTTATGAATGAAGTTCTGGAGCCTTAAGCGCTTTTACATTGCTGTGCAGCAGTACCTGATCTCCCCCTGGCATCCGTTTCGAGGAGTCTCGTCCCTAGAGGGTGCGTCCCTGGACACTGGGTGCTGCCATATCTGAAATTCCCCTGGCATCTGGTTATAGGTGTCTCGCCCCTAGAGGGGGGTGTCCCCTAGTCTCTGGGTGCGGCTGTATCTGATCTCCCCTGGCACCCAGTTTTGAGGGGTCTCGCCCCTAGAGGGGGGCATGCCCTGGACCCTGGGTGTGGCCCTACCTGATCTCCCTATGCACCGGGTTCGAGGGGTGTCGCCCCTAGAGGGGAGAGTCCACTGGACCCTGGGTGGGGTGGTACCTAATCTCCCCCCCAGATCCCGGGTTCAAGGGGTCTCACCTGTAGAGGGGGAAGTCCCCTCTTCCTTGTGTGCAGTGGAACCTAATCTCCCCCCAGGTTCGAGGGGGTCTCACCCTAGACGGGGGAGTACCCTGGAACCTGGGTGCAGCAGCAGTACATGATATTCTGCAGCACCCGCATTCCAGGGCTCTTGCCCCGAGAGGGGGACGTCCCCTGGTCCCTGGGTACTGCTGACCTGATGTCCACCCAGCACCCAGGTTCAAGGGGTCTCACTGACACTCTGTTCCCAGAGCCCTCTGGAAAACCTTTCTCCCCTGGAGCTGGGTGCCGGGATGCTTTAGGCTGCAGGGAAAGGGGCTCCTGTGTGTGCGTGTGTGTGTGTGGGGGGCTGTCATGTGCCCTGCATGTGCTGGGGCTCCTTCAGATGTTTGCACATGTCTAATGTGCTCAGCACCTTTGCCAGGGACTTCACAGCAACCTCACTTTGCAGATGAAGCAGAAGAGACTCACAGAGAAGGGACGGACTAGACCAAGTAACACAGTTGGTATGCAACAGAGCTGGGACCCAAACTCAGTTGTGTTCAATTCATGAACACTGACTTTCTTTTTTCTTTTTAAAAGGAAAAAATGGGGACTGCCTGGAATCTCTCCATCTATTCCAGATGCCATCGTGAAATGACATCCAGAGAGACCCCTTGATGTCCCCAGATATAAGCACTTCCCTTTCCTTCCTTGACCTGTGCTGCTCTGGCAGAGTGGGCTATGGCCTGTGGGGGCAGGAGGACTGGGTTACTCTGGACTGTGCTCTCAGGGTGCTTGATCCCACCTCTGGTTTCAGATTTAGTGGGGCTGTGAAATTTGCATTTTTAACAACTGCCCAGGTGTTGCCATTATTGCTGGTCTGAGAAATACACTTTGAAAGCCAGTTGATTTCTCTCTAGTTTTGATTTGCTTTTTGCTGTCCTGGGGATTGAACCCAGGGCTTTGGAGCATGCTAGGCAAATGCTCTAACATATTTCCAGCTTTCTCTCTTTAAATACTACTTTCTTTGTTCCAAAATATTTCCAGCCTCATGTGTTTTTAGCTATGCTATGTTGCCTTTTGTGTGCTCAGGGAGGCTGGAGTCAAGCTGTGCCTTTACAAAACCTGGGGACACCACCTCTGGGTTCATAAATCACTGGTAATTATTTCTACTGCTGCTTTTGCTGTGGGGCTGTGAGGTCACTGAGCACAATTACTATGTACCCAGCCAGCGCTGTCATGTAAATCACTCACTGGATTTTAATTTTTTTTTTCTTTTGCACTCTTGGGGATCAAACCCAGGGCCTCATGCATGCTAGACAAGCGCTGTAGCATCGAGCTGCATCCTTAGCCCTTTTTATTTTTTTTTTATTTTGAGACAGGTTCTTGCTAAGTTGCCCAGGCTGGCCTTGAACTTGCAATCCTTTTGCCTCAGCCTCCTGGGTAAGATAGCTGGGATAACAGGCATTTGTCACCATGCCAGCTCCATCCTTGAATTTTCACAGCCACTCTGAGGCAGAAGTCATCACCAAGGAGGGAACTTGAACTCAAGAGGTCAAATCACTGGCTCAGGGCCACACAAGCATCTGCATGGTGAGGCTGGGATTCGGACCAAGGTGATTCAGGGCCAGAGCTCATGCTCTGAGTTCACACCATTCTGCCTCAGGATTAGCAGAGATGGGACAGAAACCCCTCACCAGTTCTAGTGGCAGTTGGATGAATGGCCTAAGCCAAAGTCCTCATCTCACTCCCATTTCATCCTCTAATCTCTCCAAATGAATCCCCCATCTCCATGGACAACATCTCCACCTATCAGGTACTGCAGCTGGGATGGTGGTAGGTCCGTGACTTCTGATATTCCAGACTACCATCTTTTTATGAAAGTGACAGAGCTGCCATCCTGCACCACTGACCAAGTGCTGGTGCTATCTGGGCGTTTAATGTATATTAACCATGAACCTCACAACAATCAAGCAGGTACTATTATTATTCCCACTTTTTCAAAATTAGCTAAAAATGACAGTAGATTTCAGATGTGGAATTCCAGCAATGAGAGGATAAGTGTGACATGCTCTAAGTCACCTAGTCAGGAAGAGAAAGATCCAGAGCTTTCCCCTCTCTGTCCCCACCAGGTCCAGTCCCAGCATCTCTCTGTGGATCTATGGTCAGAACCTCTTTCCTGGCTTCTCTGATTCCCCTCTTGCCTCCTTTCTGTCACTCTCCACCCCACAGTTAGGGTGGCCCCTTTAGAGCAGAAATTTTATCATGCCATGTCCCTTTCAGGGGATGCACTTGTTCCTCGCTGTCTTGGGGAAACAGCTTCCTGGTCAAGGCCCTTTCTGGGTGACTTAGATTCCGCTCCTCTAACCTGCCCTGCCCACCCTCTGCTTAGCTTCCAGGACTTACTGCTGACTCATCTTCTGCCAGAATATCTGGACTGGAGGCACTATACCTCCAACGGCTGTTTGACTCATGTCTCCAACATCCTTTCTCCCATTTCTTGCCAGAAAAACTCTTACTCATCCTTTAAGACCCAGATAAGACATAGAAATATATCTTGGCCTTCCTGGCTGCTCACCCTTGGGCTAGGGATTCTTACTTGCTGTAAGTTCTTAGTGCCCTGGGATGGAGTTGTCTGCTCATTCGTCTGTACCATGAGCCCCCGAAAGCAGGGACCACATTGGATTTGCCTTGGTCCTTTGCTGCCTAGCCCAGGCCCACGCAGGATCCAGATGAACTGAATCAGGTGGATGGTCAGCTCTCAGTTCCAGGCTGTCCCTCAGCAACTTGTATTTGGGTCTGATCTTTGCTGAGCATTAGGAAAGGAAGACATATGATCTTTGTTCCTTTGTATTGGGCAGCACCTGTCCTTCCCGCTCTGTGCACTGGGGGAGGGGAAGATACCAGTTTATGAACCAGTGCAAGCTGCCATGATCCTTCTAGTGTTGGAAACCACTGGAGTGGATCTAGCCCCGGTAAACTGCTCTTAACCACTCCCCGGGGAGAGCCCGGAGACCCCAGATAATTAGCTGCATGTGTGTGGGAGACAGGACTCTTTTTTTTCCCAAGGATTTATGAGCAGGAGGACTATTCTCATTGACCTCCATTTCAGGAAAGGCCTCTTTCTGGAACACTTGCCGAGTATTCCATCAACAGTAAAGCACATATGCTCGCAGTAAGCCTGCTTGACATCGTCACACCGGCATATGTTTCTTGTCTCATACGCATTTTAGCACTGGCTCTGGGGAATGCATGTATTTCTGAATGTCCCTAAACACAGCTCCGAATGAAGCACTTATAATTTACCCTTCATGAAAACCATCTCTGCTCTTTCCAAACATACTTGGAAGTAGATTCAAAGTTTATTTAGAAAGAACTTTAAAAAAAAATAGACTGAAAAAGAGTGCTTGTGGATTCTTTCTCCTTGGCTTATTGGGACTTTGGGACCAGCTCACAGATATGACACACTTAGAAGAGACCATGAACGTGTGAACATTGGGTCATCTGTCCGCTCAGGCATTTCTTCAACTCATCGTCTATTTATTCGTCTGTTAGGCTACCTGCTTTTCCCTCCCTCTGTGTTTGGCTTTCTTTTTGGTCCATTCATGTTCCCTTGCCTGGTCATTATTCGTTCATCCATTTATCCTGCCATAAAAAACGGCCCAGTGTTTACTCTGGAGTGAATGAATGACTTCATTCGTCTAGGCAATCAAGTAGCCACCTGAACATTGGTCTATCCATCCATCTATCCATCATCCCTCCATCCACTCGTTCATTAAGTTACTAATCTTTGTTCATATATCCCTTTTTGTGTGTGTGGTACTGGGGATTGAACCCAGGGCTTCACATGTGTGAGGTAAATGCTTTACTACTGACCTACATCCCTAGTCCTTTATTTTAAAATATTATTTTGAGACAGAGTCTTACTAAGTTGTATAGACTTGCCTTGAACTTCTTATCCTCCTGCTTCAGCCTGTCAAGTAACTGGGATGAAAGGCATGTGTACCACATCTAGCTTCACTCATACTTTTAATCATCCATCCATCTATTGGTATAGCTGTTCATCTATCCATCCATCTATCCAAGAAGGAAGCTCTAATAACCCAGTCTGTGCCAGGCAATGGAGGTACTTAAATGAACACATTCTGGTTCTTATCCTTGAGTACTTCACAAGGAGTTGAGAGATAATATGCAAACAGCCAACTATAATACAATGATATTAGAAAGAGATGTACAGGCATCATGGGGGCCCCAGGAAGGGGCACAGATGCCTGGGAACAATTCTGGGTAGAGAAGGGGAAATGGAGCCATTCACAAATGGAAAACCTGCCCACTTCTCCCTGTCTCCCAGAACCAGCAAGGCAGCAACCTAATGCCTGCTCTAGGAAACCTAATGCCTGCTTTAAGCCTTTGGAGACATTTCTGTCAGAAACAATCTTCGGGATGGGACTGGACCCATTCTGATCTGTAACTATTCTTCTTCTTGCAGGGCTGGGGATGGAACTCAGAGCTTGGTGTATGTCTGCTAGGAAAGCCCTCTCTTAGCGATTATTCTAGCAGTCCTACAGGGCCTGAATTAATCTCTCCATCTGCAGAGGAGGAAACCAGAGCTCAGGATGATGGAGAGTGAAGAAAGATAGGGCCCTCATATTGGGGTCTGAGAACTGGCCCTCATTCCATGGAGCTACTGGTTGGTCCATGCAGATCTCTGCAGCCTCTGTCCAAGGGGTAGTCCTGAGGATAGGATTATCTTCTGGCTTTTCATCTTCCCCTCTGAAAGCTTCCTGAGTGCTTGGGCCCAATTGTTCAGGGGTCAAGGTTCTCTCTGCATTCCACATATCTCAGAACTATCCAGACATCCCTTGCCCTTCCTCTGTGGAAAGCTGAGTGCTCAAAGGACCCCCACAGAGCTTCCCTTCTCCTGGCCCAGGGCGGAAGGGTTGAGAGAGAGGAGCTTGTCTGCAGAGCAGGGCATACTGCAGGTTCTGTCCAGGCCCCAGGCTCTAATTCCTACAGAGAGAGTGGCCATGGTTCAACCAAGAATCCAGGGAGCTGCCCTAAGCCACACTGCTCTGCCTGGGAGAAGATGGCAGCACAGCCCCTCTGGGGGAGTGAGCAGTCTATCTGTTCTCTCTGGCCCAGGGTTACCGTCTGTAATTATCCTGCATGTCTCCTCCTCTACGAGTCCCCAGTGAAATACGAGTCCTGTCTGTCATCTACGTAGACACTGTCAAATGGCTTCTCCCCTCAACCTCACTGCCTTTGACCTCCTTACCAGACTCTCTTTCCCTGGGCTCCATTCTTCTCATTCAGCCTCTTCCTTGACCCCCATGCATGGAACTTTCTAAATATGGTCAACTGGTTTTCTCCCAAAAAGAATAAAAACAAAGACCCTGGTAACCTCCTCAGCTCAGGAGCCGGATGGTAATGAAAAGACCTGGGTTCAAATCCTAGCTCTCTCACATAGGATCCATTTCATTGGCTTCATTGGGTCTCAGTTTGCCCATCTGTAAAAATGTGAATATTAAATACCCATTTCTCATGGATTGTTGTTATCATGACAGCTGCATATGAACTAAGGCTTCTCCCCAAAACTATGCTTCAGAAAGGAAGAATAATCTATATTCCAGTCTTTAGAGAAATTTTTCATTTTATGTGGTACATACACATTGTATTTAAATGTATTTAAAAACAACAATGAAGTACCGTTTAGTGGAGACACGTAGCCCAAACCAACC
This sequence comes from Marmota marmota marmota, assembly GCF_001458135.2. Taxonomy (NCBI): domain Eukaryota; kingdom Metazoa; phylum Chordata; class Mammalia; order Rodentia; family Sciuridae; genus Marmota; species Marmota marmota. Next base: position 25,800,483 of record NW_025999869.1, read on the forward strand.
CTGATTGATGTTTGTTTTAGATGGGTACAGAGGTAACTCAAGGGATCTATTTTTTTTTAAAGGTGGGGGCTGAGAATGTAGCTCGGTGGTAGAGCACTTGCTTAGCAAGTATAAGGCCCTAGATCCCATCCCCTGCACTGAAAGTACATTTTAAAAAATTTTAAAAAGTTAAGGGAAGCCTAGTAGTTAGGAATGGTGTGTTAGGGAGTGTCTATAATCATCCCACATGCTTACAGTTGCCTCTACTACATCTAGGAGTTTGAGATGCAAGGGCAAAGAGGTCAGCAGAGGAAATACTGCCTCCATTAGGAAGCTGAGAAGCAGATGAATGAAGGCTAACTGTCTGTGCAGAAATGGAAAAGCCACAACTCCGAGCAAGCCATGGGAAAACCTCAGAGCACCCTGATGTCCGATGCTGAACACCCCTAGGGCTCAGGAATGGTCAGCCTCAGTGCCCTGAAGAGGTAGCATCTAGAAGAGGGGTCTCAAACTATGGCTCATGGACTAAAGCTGGCCTGCTACCTATTTTTTTAGGACTTTGATTTTTTTTGTAGTTGTAGATGGACAGAATGCCTTTATTTCATTTGTTAATTTTTATGTGGTGCTGAGGATCAAACCCATGCCTCACACATGCTAGGCAAGTGCTTTGCCACTGAGCTACAGCCCCAGCCCTAGGACTTTAATTTTTACCTATTTAAAGTATATTTCATGTATTTTTAAATGACATAATAATTGTACATATTTATGGGGTACAGTGTGATATTTTAATAATAAAAACAGTGTATGATGATCAGATTAGGGAAACTGGCGTATCTATTACTACAAACATAATTTCTTTCTACTACCTGTTTTTTTTTTTTTCCAAACAGAGTTTTATTAGGACACAGCCATGCTCACTCATTTATATGTTGTCCTGCTCTACAATGGCAGAGTTGAGTAGTCTTGAGTAAGACTTTATGGCAAGTTAAAGCTATTTACTGTCCGGTCCCTGATCTGGACAGTTGCCCTTCCCAAACCTGGTCAGACATCTAGAGGTTTTTTTCTCTGGAGAGAGGGAAATGGAGTCTCTAAACTGAAAGGCCCCAGGCATGGAGGAGGAAAGAGCACCATGGAGTGCAATTTACACAGGGAATATGGAGGCCCCTGGATCTTTCCTTCAGGATGACTTCCAGGACACTGGAAGCCAAACCTTAGCTTCCAGGCAGGACAAGAGCAACCTCTTCTCAGGGAATCGGATCAAGCCACGAGAAAAGAATCAGCCAGATCTGGCTTCCTACCCGTTGAGAAGCCCTATCTGTGTCCTTGGAGCTGCCACTCAACTTTTTAGACTTCCACTCTGAAAAATGAGCCATAGGTGCTGGACATTTGAGAGACTCCAACATGAGATACAGGGAAGAAGACATGGAGAAAAGTAACTCAGGGTAGAAAGAGATTGCTCAAAAGCTGGAAACGTAAAAAGAAAAATAGTAATTAATAGGCCCAGGGATAACAGTGGATATTATGTCCATGCAACAAGATTAGGATGCTATTAAAAAAGAACATCAGGAACATGTGCACAAAATTCCTTGCAAATTAAACACATGATAGCAGTGACCAAAATTTCACTTAGAAGTAGAGTTGTATGAGAGTTTGAGGGAGTCTTAAAGAAAACAGAATAAGACACAGACAGATGCAGAAAACAGGAAAGAAGAGATGAGAAAATTAGTTAAGGAAACTGAGATCACTCCAGGAACAATTACCCGCCCTGCCCCTCAATTAAAAAAAAAATTCAGATATTCAAGAGACTGCTCAAGATATTTGGTCTTTAGAGAGTCGAGCTCAGTAAAAGAAAACAGACCCTAAAAAGGTACTTCATCTTGAAATTCCAGAATCAGGGAGTAAAGGGAAGATCCCCAAACTTTCAGAGAGAAAAAAAATAGCAGGTTTTATGCAAAGGACTCAGAAAAAAAGGAAGGTTTTGGACTTTTTCTAGGTAAGACCTCAAATTGACTCAAGTTGCAGATATTCATGGAGGAAGAGGATAACTATCAAGAGAACCCCCAATATTTATCAAGTAGAATGCCAGAAGCTGGGGATGTTACAGGGATAAGCTAGGCACAGGTTTACCTGCAATTTTACTAACTAGTGGAAAAGTCAGGAATAGACCCTGTGGTGTATCAGATTACAATTTGCTACATGGTAGAAAGGAAGTGTTTAGGTCAGGGGTTCCCTGAGAAACCTACGCTGGGGAGGAGGCAGCCAGAGGACAGGAGCTGACTGGGTGAAAAGAGGGAAGGGCGTTTCAGACAGGAGGAACAGCACGTGCAGAGGTGCTGTCGTGGGTGGTACAGGTCCTCAAAATGGAGCTCCCACCACAACCACCTGAAGGGAAGTTAGAACAGATAGACGGGCCCCACTCCCAGACTTTGGGAGACTTTCTCTTGGGCTGGAAAATTTGCATTTCAGATGATTCTCAGATGATAGTTAATGCTATGGGTCCCAGAACCACAGCTTGAGAAACACTGGCCTAAGTGTGTAGGCAAAGCCCAAATCTAACATATTTGTATTTTTATCCTTCAGGCTAAAGGTTCCCAAACAGAAAAATCACTTGGGTGCTTGTGAAGCATGTACTTGATCTTAATTAAAAGACCAAAAATCAATGTGAAATATGCAAATGACCAGGCCATCTCCCAGAGATTCTGGAAAGATTTTGGAAGAATCTTTGCCCTGGATGGGGCCTGGCAATGAGTATTGACCCAGATACTGGTGGTCCCAAGAGGGCTCAAGGGGCTAGGAGCTGGGGCAACACATAGGTACCTCTGGCAGCAACGCATGAGGAAGGTGATGGGCCTTTGCCACCAAGGTGTATTAGTCAGCTTCCGGTTGCTGTGACAAAATACTTGAAATAATCAACTTATAAGGAGGAAAGGTGTATTCTGGCTTTGGTTTCACAGGTTTCAGTTCTTGGTCATCTGGTTCCATTCTTTTGGAACTGCGGTGCAGCAGTGAATCGTGGTAGGAGTTCCTAGTGGAACAAAGCTGCTCACCTCATGGTGGCCAGGAAGAAAGGGAGAGAGGAAGGGGCAGGGTCCCCCAAAGCTTCTAAAGGACATGCCCCTAAATGACTGACTTCCTCCAATCCAACTAGGCCTCACCTCCTAAAAGTTCCATCACCTTCTGGTGACAATGCAGGCAGGTGACTAAGCTTTCAATACATAGGCCTAAGGGGGACATTGAAGATCCAAACTGCAACACCTGGCAAGGAAACAAGAGGTATGGAGAGCTGGATAGATTTGAGAGGGGACTGGACAGGGCTGGAGATGGCTTGAGGACAATGCAAACTGAGGGGTGTGTAGGAACATAGCCAACCTTGGCACTCCGATTTCAGACTTCTCAGACGAGGAGTACCCGTCAGCCCTGGCAGCTCAAAGGCCCCTTGTTAGCCAGAAAGACTTTCTCCAAGTGGCCATTTTAGGTTTCAAGTGTCCGTTACATTCTGTTCCCTGCCCCCACCCCGAACCCACCTGAAAGTTCACTGCCAAATTGATTTCCAAATTCTGTGAAACAAATGTATTCCCAGGTGGAAACTCCTATATCAGATTCCTTCTGTGGATGACCCAGCCAAGATGGAAATCTGCCCCATCTGACTTTTGAATTCACCAGAGTCGGCTTCCGTTTCTAAGACAACTGAACGAAGCCCCAATTCCCACCATGTCCCTGCCAGATAAAGCAGGCTGGTCTCTGAGCCCCACCTGCCAGTCACCAGCACAAGGCTCTCCACAACCCGGGGCCCCCTGTCAGCAAAGAGGGGCCCAGCCCACAAACCCCCAAAAGCACTCTTCCCCACCAGGGCAGACCCACTATTCACTGACCAGAACAAGAGCCAACGGCTGTCTAAAAGGGCCTCACGTCCATTAGGATCTTGCTGATCCTGAGTTACACCTGCCCCTTGGGTTATACCACCTCAGTCCGCCTGCTTTTGGACACAGGATAGGAGGTCTATCAACAGCTTGCTCTATGCGCTCTTGGCTTGTGTGACTAAGGAGCCATTGGTAAAAAGTTCCAGGAGGCGAAGGCCTGTGTAGCTTTTGGTTCCAGGAGAGTTTAGATGGAGAGGTGGTTCTGGCAGCCTTCTCCAGGACCCAGGGAACCTTGTCTTGCTGCCTATATACAGTGCCTGGCGTATTGTAGGAGCTCATAAATATTTGTTAAATGCATTAAATGAGGACATGCAGGCCCAGTAGAAGAGGAATGAGATAGCCAAAGTCACAAGTAGCCAGAGCACTGCCCAGGCTGTCACACTGCGTTCCTAGCTGTTCCCTTCTCCATGCTGGAGACCTGGCTTGGGCAGCTTGGGGGGTGGCTCTGTATCAAAGGAACTTTCTGGAAGGCAGAAATGCCACTTCTGGGTTATCATGCACAGATGGTTTGGAGCCTGCAAACCAGACAGGAAAGTGCAGTAATTAAGAACAGAGGCTTTGTAGCCAAAAAGATCTGGGCTGCATCCCAGCTTGGTCATTCACTTGCTGCATGGACCTGGGCCAGTTGGCTGATCCCCCCGAGGCTCAGTTTCCCCGTCTATAAAGTGGGAACAACATAGCACCTGACTTCTCCAGATGTCATGAGGCTTATGGGGGACCTGGATTATCATGTCTTGAGCACAGGGCCTGATCAAGGCCTAGCACTTGCTAATGCTACCATAAAAATAAAAATGGCGGCTCTGTCTGCCAGGGGCTCAGACAAGGCGCTCACTACCTGGCTTGAGCCCCTGCCTGGATGGGGACTCCTGTCTGTGTGCCCTCAGAGAGATCTACAAATGGACCCCCAAGGAATCAGTGGCCTTCAGGGCAGGTGATGGTACCACACTGGGCAGGTCCTTAAGGAGTAGGACTCTGAGGACAGAGAAAGCCACCATCAGGAGGGCGGAGAGGGCACAGATGCCACAGGTCAGAGGAGCTTACACTTGGCTTCTCCATTTCAGGCCAAGCTGGGACATCTGCAAGGTTTTTCATCTTTAATCCCAACTGTTATCGGGTGCTGGGAAATAGTTGAGCCCAGTCTCCGAACTGGCACAGGCTTCTTCTGAATTCCTTGAAGAGAACAAAGAGTTCTGAAATAGTGACACAGCTGCCCTGACCGGCAGCCTGGGCAGTCAGCTGGGAGGGCCAGGCCAGGAGGAAGGCACGCAAGAGCAAGCCAAGCCACTTGGCCAGAAGAGTGGGCACAGCTGCCAGGAGGCTGCCAGGCAATGACTGACCAGTCGGCCTGCCAGGGACCACCCTGGGCTATGGGGCTGTTGGGCTGGGCAGGAGGGTTGCCTTCTCTTTGGGCAGTGCCCTTCGCTCTTTGGGACCCCAGGAGCAAAGTTCCTGCCTCAGGGCATCCTTAGGTGCAAGGGGGGTGACTCTGTTAGGTCTCCGCGGGTGACTTCCCTGACTGGACGGCAGAGCTTGGAGTGGTCTTTGGTGGCTGCTCCCAACCTTATGATTGCCCCCCACCCATATTTGTAAAGGCCTCCATCCAACACGGACTGCAGATCCCTTGCTTTCTCGCTGACAGGATATAGGTGTGATTTACATTCCCCCAAACAGACGCAGCTGAGTGAGATTCTGATGAACAGCTGAGTCGGGTGGGGACAGAGGCTCCTTTTTGTTGGTAGAGAAGGTGTGGTTCTGATCCGGCAGTGGCGCTGTAGGCAGGCTGGTTCAGAGTTGTGGCATGGGGAGGCACTCTTGGAAGCTCCATCCTCTTGGAGTTTCAGATCCCTTAATTTAACTTTTCTTTCTTTCTTTTTTTTCTTTTTTGGCTTAAATTGGCCAGAGTGGATTCTGTTATCTGCAACTATGAATCTTGAAAAACTTCTTCACTGACTCCCCGGCAGTGCTCACCCAGATAAAAGAAACAGACTCATTTGACAAAAGTCACCAGGCAGTCCTGCTGGCTTGTGTTTGATTTTTTTTAAATTTTTAAATTTTTTAAAATTTTATTTATTTTATTTTTTTAATTATTGGTTGTTCAAAACATTACAAAGCTCTTGACATATCATATTTCATACATTTGATTCAAGTGGGTTATGAACTCCCATTTTTACTCCATATACAGATTGCAGAATCACATCGGTTACACATCCACGTTTTTACATATTGCCATACTAGTGACTGTTGTATTCTGCTGCCTTTCCTATCCTCTACTATCCCCCCTCCCCTTCCCTCCCATCTTCTCTCTCTACCCTATCTATTGTAATTCATTTCTCTCCCTTGTTTATTTTTTTCCTTTCCCCTCACATCCTCGGAGACCCTCATTGTGTTTGATTTTTGATGGAGATGTGGTTTAGAGTAGTCTTTCCCTACTAGAAGAAAAAAGAGTGCAGGCCCAGTAGTCAAAGGTGAGTGAGGTTCCATTTAGGGCTGGGGAGACAAATAGGGACAGTGGGGGGACTGTGGCAGAGTGGATACCTTAGATAAGGGAGCAGCTATCTATGTACAGCCACTTGCCCTACGCTGGTATCTGCAGCAGATTATTCTAGGATCCTCACGGATACGAAATTCTTCAGATGCTCAATCCCTTATACAAAATGTTGTAGAATTTGCATATAATCTATGCCCATTCTACCTGATACTGTAAATCACCTCTCGATTACCTAAAACATCTAGTACAGAGCAAATGCTATGTAAATAGTTATTATGCTGCATTGTTTAGGGAGTAATGACAAGAAAATACATGTTCAGTACAGATGTAACCACTGAAGGCCTAAGTACTTCCTATACCACCCATGACTGGTCGAATCCTCTGATGTGGAAGCTGTGAATATGGAGGGCCCACTGTAGTTACAACTGTTTCTGGGTTTTTTGATTTTTTTTCAAGAGAAGCCCCAAATTGGGATTTTTATGTGAAATATGTTTATTTAAAATTGTTGACTCATGTTTTAAAAACATACTGCAGGCCAGAGACACTCCTTAAGTCCAGACCCCTGAGTCAGGGTTTGGCCCGTGGGTGCCCTCTGTAACCACAGCCTATGGGATCCAGTTCCAGTTCTTTATTATGGCATTTAAAGCCCTTGCACGAGTCTACCTTCCATCTACCCTCCCCTGACTTCAGATGCAGACCCGTGGTCCTCCGCCTTCATCCCTATCCAGGCTGCTTCCCTGCCCAGTCATACCCTTTCCTTTACCATCCCCTACCCAGAAAAATGCCTGACCCAATGGTCAAGCCCTTTACAGAATGCACCCCTGATTTCCTGGATGGAAGGCATCTAGTCTTGGGGCTCCTGCAGTTGCCTGTACATCCTTCCATCTTGGTGCCTCTCACCTTGGGTGGTAACCCTTGGGGTCTGTGTGTCCCCAGGCTAGGGCTAGGAGGATGTCCTTCTTTAGGGAAATCCTGGGCTGTGGTATGGACCTTGTAGGAGGCAGGCTTAGGTGAACGTTATCTCTGGCTTAGATTAGTGTTCCCCAAAGGCCTGTGCTCAGTTCTCAGCCATAGCGCTAATGGGAGTTGGTGGAACCGTTAGGAGGTATGGCCTTACGAGAGGAAGTTAGGCCATTGGGGATGTGCCCTGGAAGGGGATATTGGGACTCAGGCTCTTTCTCTCTTTGCTTTCGAACCACCCATGAGGAAAATAGGCTTTCTCTACCATGTGCTCCCTGCCATGTTGTAGGCCCAAAGCAACAAGGGCCAAATGGCCATCAACTCAAACCTCTGAAACAATGAGCCAAAATAAAACTTTCTTCCTTATAAGTGGATAATCTCAAGTATTTTGTCATAGTGATGAAAGTTGACTAACACAGACCCTCAGGCTGCAGGTCTGGTATACCAGGTCCCTTTCCTGCCCTCAACTTTTGTTATTTTTTGGTAGTCTCAATAGACATTTCCTTACTTTGTCCAAATCAGCACAGTATAAACATCCCCAACTATACATAAAACACACACACACACACACATATATATATATGTGTGTGTGTGTGTGTGTGTGTGTGTATGTATATGAATGAATATCTGATATTCTTCCTTATGGTAACAAGCAAGATAAAGTACCATCATTGGGGGAAGGGCAACTGACATGCCTGCCCTCCTCAGTCTTTCACTGCACGTTGTCTTCCTCCCACTCTCTTGAATGGGGCTGTGATGTATTTCAGTTTCCCCAACTCTTACCAACCTCACTGTGGGGACAAGTACATGGAGTACTGCATACATGGCATACGTTAAGGGTGTCTGAATGGCAGCCCACTCCCCTCGTGCTAGGAGTGTGAGCGGCAAACTGCTTACCCCATAGGCACAACTCTGGGTGTGAGGCCATGTGTTACAGTCCCAGCACTTGCTCCTTAATTGGTTGCTGCAAGGACAGTTGGCAAGAAATTGTACTGGTGCTACTGCCAGAGTATATATACATGGTAACTGTGCAATAAAATCAGACCTGCTTCCAGCTTGATCTCTGGAGGTCTTGAATAGTGACTCTGCAGCCACGATCTCCTCTACTCTGTTCTGTGGACCTTCTCCCTGGATGAGAGAGAGCCCACGCACCTCACCTCACATTTTTTGAATCCCTATCACCTGCCCATACTGCACAGGGTGAGAACTCTCACCATACCAATGTGAGGTTGTTCTCCTCCCTATCTTAAAGACAGGGAAGCCAAGGCTCCGAGTGGCCAGTGATGTGCCCACGATATGTGCCTGAAGCAAGAACATGTCCCCGGTACTAATCTTGTACTATTTCTAAAAGAAATGATTATTGTCTTTGGGGCAGGAAGGGAGCACCCAGGAGACACCAGCCCACCCTTCCTAAATGAAATGAGCTCATGGGAACATGTCCGCGTTAGCATTTCAAAGGGCACCATAACTCAGTGATTACTGCTTGCCCATGAGAGCATCCAGCTGCAAAGCGTGGCCCAGCACACCCAGCTTCATTTCCCCAGGTTGTGTGTTCTCTTCCATGGGGGAATTTTCAAGGGAGAGACACCTCCCCGGGTCTTGTCATTTACCTTCCATCTGCAATAGTTCACGAGCAGACGACTTAAACCAAGCCTCTACTGTCACCTGGGCAGTTTCACCGAAGTTGTCTCAAGTCTTATACTTCTAAGTCTTAGGATGTGGGGATATTATCACACAGGTCAGTGGACATAGCCCCAAAAGGTGGACCTTTTTGAGGTCACACAATAAACAATGGAGCTGAGCTGACCTTAAAGGCTGTCCCTTCTTCACATCCCAAATCTTTATCAGGCTGAGTATGTTCAGAGATTTTCTGGAAGGAAAGAATGGCTCCCTTAGCAGATGAAGGTAGCAGGTGGCTCCCACAGGCAGCCCACAGGCAAGGCAGCCCGGCACCTGGAGAGTGACTGGAAGGCAAGGTTTTCAGCTTCCAGAGGGCCAGCTACTGTGTGCCAAGAGGGACTTTTTGAAATAAGAATTTTCCATATTAAAATGAAAGGTGAGATTTCACAGGAAGGCTACATTTGGACCCCCTAAACACTCAGACCTTTGAATGAAGCTGATGTGTTCATAATTATGTTGGAGTAGATAACATAATCTACAGATCAAGACTGTGTGAGGTTGGGGGCGTAGCTCAGTGGTGCTTAGCATGAGGCCCTGGGTTCCGTCCCCAGCACATGAACCATATATATCAAAACAAAAGAGAGTGATGGCAGGGCTGTCCCTTACCTGTGGTAACCAGGCATTTCAAGGAGCACACGGGAGTGTTTGGCCAGTGCAAGGCAAGAAAGTTTCCTTGAGTGGGTTGATGAACAGGAAGACAAAAATAAAGATGCCAGCTGCTTAGATCACAGGACTTCCTGCCTTTCCCATGAACTGGGCACACATAGGATATTCCTTCCTGAAACTCCAAGCCAGGGCAAATGGCCTGGTCCACGGAGACCCACTGGAGACCCTCATGCTAGAATTTGTCAATCCTTCCAGGCACAGAGAGATGGCAGTTTCAGCATCTCCCTAGGGAGGAGATAAGAGATCAAAAAGAAGTTTCTGCCTTGCCTGGTGTCAGCACAGACTAACAAATAAGGGGATACTACAAGAAGCCCAGAGGACTGGGAATGACCACTTGGACACTACAAGAACTTACAAAGTTGTTGCAAAATGGCAGCTTGCTCACTGTATTAAGCTATAATTAACCTCCTTTGTCTTTGCAAAGAATTTCAGATGATTGACAATTTGCAAACAACCCTGCTCTATCACCAGTGTGGCCATGTTTTCTGTCTGCTTCTGAACTTTTCCTTGCTCTCTACAAACTGGTAGGAAAGCGTGGAAAAGAAGCTCACTGTGGCAAGGGCAGAAAACATCAAGTGCACAAATGTGGTATGGAGTTTTGGGGATCTGAAGAGGGTGAGGTGAAGTTGGGACCTGGTACAGGTTGGCACATATGCTAGATGCTCTGTAACATTTAAGAGAATACAGCTGTTCCTCACAAAGCTAAATGTAGAGTTACCATGTGATCTGGCAGTTCAACTCCTAGATATATATCCCAAAGAACTGAAAACAAGTACTTGTAAAACAAGTACTCAAACAAGTACGTGTAAGTCAATATTCACACCAGCGCTATTCATGATAGCCAAAAGGTGGAAACAACCGAAATGCCCACCAATGGATGAATGGATAAACACATTGTGGTGTGTGTGTGTGTGTGTGTGTGTGTGTGTGTGTGTATGTGTGTGTGTGTGAGAGAGAGAGAGACAGAGAGAGAGAGAGAGAGAGAGAGAGAGAGAGAATATTATTCAGACATAAAAAAGGAATGAAGTACTGATACATATCATGACATGGATAAACCTCCAAAACATGATGCTAAATGAAATAATCTAGAAACAAAGGTCACATATGTGATTCCATTTATAATGCAATGTGCAAAATAGAAAAATCCATGGAGACAGAGCACAGATTGGTGGCTGACCAGGAGAGGGGAAAAGGAAAGTAGCTGTTTAATGAGTATGGAGTATCCTTTTGGGAACTAGATAGGGGTAGTGGTTGCACAATACTGTGAATGAACAAATACATCAAATTGTTCAATTAGGTTAATTTTGTTATGTGAATTTCACCTCAAAACAAAAAATCCAGCCAATCATCTGGCTTCATCTCCAACTTAATAGTGCTTTTTAAAAAATAAAAATTAACACGAGGGAGAATAGACTATCAAGAGGGTAGATGTTTAAAACAAACAAAAAGCAAAACTGAAACAAGGGCAGCCTCTCCTCCAGCTGCTTTTCCAAGCCCTTTCCTTAGCCAAGGATGGCTTGCATTTGTAAAGAATAAAAGCACCTCTCCTGTGAGGCCCAAAGCAAAGCTGTGTGTGCAGGAGTCCCTAAGATCTCACCCTCCTGTCCTCGCCCCGTGGGAATTAAATTTATCTGGAAACAAGCAATAACGAAAAGGACACCCTGACCGTTCAGCCTGGTTGGGACACTGTGGCTCTGAGAGGGTCCAAGTGTGGAGTCATCCACCGGGTGCCAGGTGCCTGCCTACCCCGCTGGAGAGCAGAGAGGGGCTGTGGTTGCAGGGCTGAGGGTGACATGGCATTCCTCCGGTGAGCCTAGCCCAGTCAGTCCCCAGGGAGGAGTAGTGAGACCCGCTGTGGTTGATGTGGCTACACCAACAAATGCACCTCCTTTTTCGCCCTGGAGGCAGGTTCTAAGGGCAAGGTCCAGACGTCAGCTCTCCCAGTCTTAAAATTAATTCCATAAATTGGAGGAAATTCAAACATGTGAAACCCTTCCACAAACTGGGCTGACTGCCAGACTCTCTGCAGAGCCAGAGAGGGCAGCAAGACAGACTGAGAAGGTCAGGGGAATTTAGGCAGGGTCTATCTTTCCAAATCCAAGTCTCCGCTTTGGGGTTACCTGGGCTTTGCAGGGGCTGGGTGAGATACTGCAGGGGTGAGGGACCCTGCAGAAGGCCCCTTTCCCTGGAACCCAGGACTGGAGTCTACCTCTCTGCCCAGATACCCGGGTGTTTATAATTTAAATAACTATCATACTATATTTTAAGACCACATTACAAAATATATTTATTTAACATATTTTTGAGACTGGAGTCTTGTAAGTTGCCCAGGCTTGCCTTGAACTCATGATCCTCTTGCCTCAGCCACCATACACAAACCCTCTTCCTGACCACTGGGAACTAAATGTTCAGGTCAATGAGCCCAGCGTTTTCTTTAACAATATTATTAAAAAGGTAACATCTGACATTTTTTGAGCATGTGTGGGGCTCCGGATCATTACTCCAGGCTTCTGACAACTCTCTGAAGTAGGAACTGAATGAGTGCTATGTCATCACTGAGAAACTGAGGTTCAGACAGGTGAACTTCTAGGGACTTGGGGTCACACACATTGGGACTATGCAGATTTATTCAGGCATCCTGACTCCAGGGTCCATGCTCTTAACTATGCTTTCTGCTCCTAGAACCCTGGGTATTGGGGTCAAGGGCTCCTGCAACTTCTGCCCTATCTTTAAACAAGTCCACTTCAGAACACCTAGCTAGAGGGACAGTCTTAGTCTCTGAGCCTAATTCCCAAGAGTTCCAAGAGAGCATAGTGAGATAAAGGCCAGGGGAACAACCAGATACCCCACATGCAGAGGGACCTATTCCCTCCCCCAAGGGTGGTCTTCCCCAAACAGTGTGGGGCAGGGGCTTAGGGCCAAAGACAGCAGGTCAGGCAAAAACCGTACATGGAGGATGTGGGGAGAAAGGAACCCCTACACACCGTTGGTGGGATCGTACAGTAATATGACCACTGTGGAAATCTGTATGGAGGCTCCTCAAAAGACTGGGAATAGACTCACCACATGACCCAGCTATACCACTCCACCATATTTATGCTAGAAAATTAGTCATCATACTGCAGTGATTCATGCAACCCATGTTGATAGCAGCAATAATTCACAATAGCCAAACTATGGGAGCAGCCTAGGTGTCTGTTAGTGGATGAATGAATAAAGAAAATGTGGCCTATATACACCATGGAGTTTTATTCAGCCATAATGAAGAAGGAAATTATGCAAGACAACAGAAGGAAGGGAGAGTGTTATTATGTTAAGTGAACTAAGCTGGACTTAGAAAGTTATATGCTTTCCCTTATATCTGCAAGTTAGAGAGGAAAAAGGAAGGACAAAAGGAGAGGGGAATCTCATGAAAGTCTATCCAATGGAGGGTGAAGGGGGGAGGGGTAGAGGAAAGGGGAGGGAGGAGAGAAGGGAAAGGGGGAGTACTGAGGGATAAAATTGGCTGAATTGTGTTATGTGCATGTAAGAATATGCCACCATGAACCCTGCTATTATGTATGATTTTAATGCACCAATAAGAAATTAAACAAAACTGTGTATGACTGAACTCATTCTGAAAAATCCTTGAGGAAGGTGTCACTGGGGACATCTCTTCATAAGAGCAGCATAGCCGGCTGCTGCCCCAGAACTGGGGCTGCTCCTGGGGCCTTCAGCTGACCCAGATGCAGAAGGTGGCTTATGTCTTGTGGGAATCTTGTACTGTCCCTTGGTATCCGTGCGGGACTCGTTCCCCAGATGGTCAAGTCCTCTGTATAAAACACTGTAATATTTGCATATCACCTACAACCTCTTCCCATATACGTTAAACCATGTCTAGGTTACTTAAAACAATGTAAATGCTGTGTAAATATTGTTATACTGTATCGTTCAGGCAAATGACAACGAGAAAAAAGTTTGTACCTGTTTGGTATAGATGTCATTTTTTTTTCCTGAATATTTTCTCTCCATGGTTGGTTGAATCATCTCATGTGGATAGAGAGGGCTGGCTGTGTTTATACCCTAGATGCTTCCATGAAAGGGTTCCCAGGGAACAGAGACCACCTGAGGATACTCAGATCTGCTGCTCCTGGAACAGAGGGTAGACCAAGAATCTGTGCAATGGGGATCCTTAGTCTCTTCTGGTTGAACATGAATCTGCCTAAACTATGTGTATACTTGATGTGACTCTATGGAGGAGAACTGTTGGGAAGTCCAGAGACCAAGGTTGAGTCCAGGCTCTATCAACAACACACATTAGGATTGGAACTAGGACTCCAGGGACGAGTACACCTATGGGTAATGAATTCACAACTCCTGCTTTAGGAATCAGAAATTCCTTCCCTGCCTCCTGACTCCTCAAAGAGTCAGGCACTCCATTGCTTATTAGAAGGCTCTTCTTCAAGCTGAACTACTTGAAGGCTACTCTCTAAGGTCCCATCGCTAGTCTGGGCCCCATATAGATGACAAATCCAGCCACTCCACATAAAAGTTCCTAAGAGATGGGCAAGTCACAACCCTAGTTCCCTGGAGCATCTCTATGAGATGTGTGTTCTTCAACCCTCTGTCATTCTGAAAAGCCTCTCTAGTCCTACTTCATCCAACAATTTTCTTTCCTTTATACTCCAGCTCCTAGATTGTCCAACAAGCTTTAGTGCAGAGCAGGATAATCACCTCCCTTGTTCAAGATATTATGCTCCTGTTATTGCAGTCTCAGTTTCTGACTGACATGTGTGTGGCCAAAGCTAAGATAGATGACCCTGGATGTGAAAGTGAGTCTGTCTTTTTTTGTGGGGAGGGGGTACTGGGGATTGAACTCAGGGGCCCTCGACCATTGAGCCACATCCCCAGCCCTATTTTGTATTTTATTTAGAGACAAGATCTCACTGAGTTGCTTAGTGCCTTGCTTTTGCTGAGGCTGGCTTTGAACTCACAATCCTCCTGTCAGTGAGTCTGTCTTTTAACTGTGCAGCAGAGATGTAGTCTCACTGACCCACAGTCAGTTATACATGTTTGAAGGAAAATAAGAAAAAATAAGATGTAAGTCCTGAGGATATGTTCACTTAAGCACTGGAGTAAATATGAGATCAGAGACACAAATCCACCAGCCTCCGAGTGGTCCTCAGTTACCTTGTGTGGGGCGAGAACCTCTAGCTTAGCCATTGGAGTTTCGTAATAAGGACCACTTAAGGACACCTGAAGTCCAGCCTGAGCTATTTCCCCCCCAACCAGCACTGTGACAAATACTGACTCAGCTGGGCGGACAGAGATTAGCTACATTCTTGCATTTTTATGAATAACATGAGGGCTTTTTTTTTTTTTTTTTTTAAGAGAGAGAGAATTTTTTTTTTAGTTTTCGGTGGACACAACATCTTTATTTTATTTTTATGTGGTGCTGAGGATTGAACCCAGTGCCCTGGGCATGCCAGGCGAGTGCGCTACCGCTTGAGCCACATCCCCAGCCCAACATGAGGGCTTTTTAGGAGAACCTTGGACCATGAAGATTTTTGCTTTATGCAATCACTGTAGAATAAAAATTCCATCTAAAATGTGATTCTGCCACAATTACTTACTAGGACTTATCTGTATTCCCAGCTCTAGGAGGGCAGGGGCTGGGTATTTTGGCTATTTATTCTCTTGAAGACAGTCTAGTCACTGGGATGTCATAGGTGTGTGTGTGTGGGGTGAGTGGGTAGGTAGGTGGGGGGATGAGTGGGTGGAGGGTGGCCAGACGAGGGGATGGGATGGATGGATGAGGAAGTGGATAGATGGGTGGGTGGATAATGGATTACAGATGGGTGGACAGCTGTGAGGGATGAGTGGGCAGAGGGGGACTAGATGAGAGGGTGGGGATAGATGGATAATGGATGCTCGATAGATAGCTGTGAAAGATGAGTGGGCGGAGGGTGGCTAGATGGAGTGATGGATGAATGCATGGATGGGGTGGATGAATGGACAGATAGATTGGTGGAAGAGAAGGATGGATGGAGGTTGGCAAGATGGGGGATGGATGGGTGGGGGGTGGATGAATGGGTTGGTGGATGATGGCTAGACGGTGGTAATTCGTGGGTGGAGGGGATCTAACTGGGTGGATGGATGAGGGGGTAGATGGGTAGATGATGAATGAATGGTGGATTGGGAGTGGGGGGGATAGAATTCTGTACTGACTATCACTAGCTGTTGGACCTTGGGCATATCACACCTTTGGCTATCATGCCTTTCCCTCCTTGTGGGATTCTTGGGAAGGATGTATCCATGAAAGTTCCTAAGCATGGAGCTGGAGCCAACCATAGGCCTGGCTATGCAAAGACACCTCTCTGACCATCAATAAGCATTTGGCAATAAGCATTGCCCAAAAGTGCAATCATGTGAACCACAGTAGCCTTTCCAAAGGGCATATGTCAGAGAAGATTTATTGGCACCTTCAGAGTCTTGCAAAGGGTAATAAAAACTGGCCTTGGTAAATAACTTTCACTCCCACTTTGGCCTCTGAGGCTGGAAGAGCCCAGGTCTTGGCCTAGCCAAGTCAACGCAGCTTTGCAGCTTCACAGCTTCGCAGGCCAGTCAAGGCAACTCCTCCACTCCTTCCCCACCTTTCCAGCCAGGCCTTCTCCAATTTCACGTGCCTTCAAATCATCCGGGGAATTTGCTAAACTCCAGGGTCTGATGGAGAGGTCTTAGGGGGTGGACTAAAATTCTCTGAGCGTAACCTAGCAGTGTGGTCTGTCAAGGCCCTGAGCGTGCATGGCTGATGGCAGGCAAGTACTGGGGACTGCTGTTCCTTAGCACCATCAGATGCAATGAGTCTGTTCACTGGAATGGAGATACACTGGGGCAGGATGCAGATCTTCTTAAGCGATGCTCCCTGATCCCATCCAAACCGAAACTGTGAGATCTACGACCCACGGCTGGTGTGCATGAGTTGGTGGAGCCAATATGAGAATCTGGAGTCGAGGTCAGACTCTCAGCAGGAATGCTACCCTGTGAATTGGAGATGGCTGGTTTGACATCACACCATTCATGTCAGTCAGCTTCATTTCCATCATTCTGGAGCTGGGGAAACAGAGTCCCTCCAGCTCAGACCCTTGGGCTGACCTTCCCCAGGCCACACGGTTACTGATGGTAGAGCAGAGCTGAGTGACATCTCCTTTCTCTTAAGACTCTTGCTCCAATCGGTGTGCCCCAGAGAACAGACAGGGAAATCCCATGTTTTGTTTGCAAAATTACAAGTAAACACGAGTAGCTGACGATAGGGAATAGTTTTTCTAAGTAAAGATGTGCCTGAGGCTTTGCTTGGGCCCTGAGTGAGGCAGGCGGGGGCAGCTGAGGAGCCCACAGGAAAAAGTGTGGATGCTGGGTCTCAATTGTGGCCCGAGTGACTGCGGGCTGGCTCCTCTCTTCTGAGCCACTGAGTGATCTGGAACTGTGGTGCCCTGAACCTTGTTGCTTACTACTCACCACGTGTGTCCGCTTTCCCTCAACCTCTCATTCCAGCCACAATAGTGTGGGGGTGCTCTTCCTCCAACAAGGCACAACCCCCTGCTGGCCTCAGGACCTTTGCACTGGATGTTCCCATTGCCTAGTGAACTCCCTCACTTTCTTCACTTCTTTGATCAAATGTCACCTTCTCTTTAAAACTGTGACCCCCTACTCCAATCCCAGCACTTAAGATTGCTTTATTCTTTACTGGTTTTATTATTTGTCTATTGTCTTTCTAACACAGAAAAACCTCATTAACTGCCTATCTACCCAGGCAGAATATAAGCTCCACAGCGAGGGGTACGCTGTTTGGTTACCATCTTCCCAATGCCTAGATATGTTAAGCATAAAGTAGGTGCCAATGTCAACAATATCTGCCAGGGGTTACTTCAAGGATATAATAATGTCCGTGCACCAGGATTATGGGCCAGAAGGTGTGGAGCAGTTACCATGCCCCATAAGAAGTGGATAATTACAAGAATGTCCTGCATGAGCTGGGCAAGGCGGTGCAAGCCTGTAATTGCAGCTACTCAGGAAGAGGAGGCAGGAGGATAGCAGAGGAGTCAGAGGACTTACCTCTGCGTGTCCTCTGCCAGTCAAAGAACCCTGCTGGTGGAGTCAGGAGGACAGAGGTGCAGACCCTTTGCCTCTCAAGTTCAGCTGTGTGACTGCTACAGTTGGAATGTGGAACGTTCCCCAGTTAGAGGCCAGCCTCAGCAATTTAGCAAGACCATCAGTAACTTAATAAGACCTTGTTTCAAAATAAAAACTATAAAGGGCTGGTGATATAGCTTAGTGGTGGAGCAATTGCCTAGTACACAGGAGGTTCAATTCCCAGAACAAAAATAATAATAAGGCCTGCCTTCCCGTGTGCTCTCAGCCAGCCTCCTGCCCTCCCGCGGCACCAGCGCCATGCTCTGCAAGGTCCTGATCCTCCCGATCCTGTGCGCCCTGGCTGTGGTGTTCATCTCACTGCCCCCAGAATCAACCACTGACCTACTGGAATGGATCCCTGATCTAGAGTTAACCACTGATGGAGAGGTAACCGGGGATCAAGAGTCAATCACTGACCTAGACCAGACCACAGACCTAGAGTCGACCACAGACATGAACCTGGATGTCATGCAGATTTCCAAATTCTATGTTGACCTTGCAACAGCCACTGCCATCTATTTGGAAGAAGCCAGTGAGGCCCCAGGTGATTATAATACATTTCAGATAAAGAGCTTTGTGGGTAAAGATTTTGACCAGACCAGCACTTTTACAGAAAGCAATGAGTCCACTTCAGTGTATCTTTAAAATGAAGCAAGGTCTCCATTTGCTGTGACAGTCACTCTGCTATTCAACACTGTCTGAGAAGACTTGAACTTTTGAATCAGCCAACTCCTACACTTATTGGATATTGCTTGATTGTAGAAAGCTAGTGAAACGTGGCACATGCCCAGCTGAGGAGAAATGGCAAGCACTGGTCTGGAGTGGGTGTTGTGAATTTTACAGACAGGAGAGGGGCATTTCTTAGCTCTGTCTCACTTAATACAGATTTAATAAATTTTAGAAAAATAATAATAATAATAAAAAAGAATGTCCTGTATGAGTAGCTGCATCTGGCACAGGAAAGGCCTGGGGAGGGGTGTTGTAATATCAGAGCATGTGTGTGTCCCACTTGTTGCCATCTGGATGGACTGAGGCTGCCAAACCTAGCAGGTACCTCAGATGCTCCAGCTGGTGGGCCCTGGGAATTGGAGCATCACTCAACATTTTGTGTCCTTCCTCATGACATCTGCCGGCATTTAAGGGAAACTATGAGCCGCTTCTTGGGCCCTCCCGGTCCCCCCAACCCCACTCCCAGGTTGGCAGAGATCACAGGGTGAACCAGGCCATCCTGTGAGGCTGCCTGTGTGTGTACAGGAGGGACCAGGATGGGGGAAGACAAGGAGCAAACAGACTCCAGATGATAAACACAGAAGATGTGCTGTGGCCCAAGAAGGCTGGAAAGGAACCAGCTTGGTTCTAGAGATTCTGCAAAGTGAGCTGTACCCAGATGTAACCTGGCCAGAGGGCAAGACCTCACTCCACACCTACAGGAGCACCTGGCGGCAGGCAAAGCCTTCTTGGGCCATGTGGGAACTGGGTGACGCTCAGCGGCTCTCAGCAGAAGCAACTCAGCAGAGGAGTCAGAGGGACTTACCTCTGCATGTCCTCTGCCAGTCAAAGAACCCTCTGGTGGAGTCAGGGGGACAGAGGTGCAGACCCTTTACTTCCCAAGTTCAGCTGTGTGACTGCTACAGTTGGAATGTGGAATGTTCCCCAAATGCCCATGTGGTAAACGTTTGGTCCCCACGGTGGCACTATTGGGAGGCCGTGGAACCTTTAAGAGGTGGGGCCTAGTAGAAGGTCTTTAGGTAATTAGGGGTGTGTCCTCAAGGGGGGTTCTAGGACCTTGTCTCCTTCTCTCTCTTTTTTTTGTTTAGTTAGTTTTTTTTTTTTTTTTGTCTTGTTTTAATGTGGTGCTGGGGCTCGAACCCTGGGAACATGCTATGCAAGTGCTCTACCACTGAGCTCCAACCCCAGCCCTGTCTCCTTCTCCTCCTTCTTCTCCTCTTTTCCCTCCTCGATCTCTCTCTATTTCAGTGCCGGGGACTGAACTCCACCCAGCACAGGCCCGGCAAGCACTCTGCCACTGAGCTACACTCCCTGCTCCCGGCCATGGGGAGTGGATCTGCTTTGCCATGTGCTTCCACTGTGATGTGCTGTGACTGCACAGGCCCAGAAGGAACAGGGCAAGTCAATCACGGGCTGGATCTTCCAAAACTGTGAGCCCAAATAGATTTTTTCTCTTTAGAGAAGAGATATTTTGTTATAGTAATGGCAAGCTGACTAACACAGTTCCTTTGGATGGATCCTTTACCTCTCTGCACTACTGACTCCTCCCTATGGAGTGGATGTGGTTTGTCCCCTAGGGGTTCACGGGTTGGAAGCTTGGTCTCCAGTGTGGTGATGTTAAGAGACGGTAGAACCTCTAAGAAGTGGGGCCTAGTGGGAGGTTCCTAGGTCAATGGGGGCATTAACCTTGGAAGGAATCGACGTCATTTGCGTGGGACCCTGGGCGGTGGTTCTTTTTCTTCTCCTCCTCCTAGTTCTCATTCTCATTCTTCTTATTATTGCAGTACTGGAAATGGAACCCAGGACCTCACACATGGTAGGCATGTGCTCTACCACAGAGCCCCATTTCCAGCCTGACCCTGGCTAATTATTGAGAGAGGATTATCATAAAAGAGCAAGACTGGTCCCTTCTTAGGATCTTTTGCTTCCCTGCTCACTATGTGACCTCTCCTTCTTGCAGGTGCTTCTACCATGATGCCATTTACTTCAAGATCCTCACCAGAATAGAGCCAGTACTGTGCCATGCGCTTGGACCTTCAAAACTGTGAGCTGAATAAACATTTTTTTAAAAAAATATTACCCAGCCTTAGGTGTTTTGTTATAGCAATGGAAAACAGACTAACACTCCTGGTCTGCAATGTAGGACCTACCATGAAGGGCTGATGTGATAGGGAGGAGAAAATCTACCCACACAACCAGCCCAGAGCTGAGGACAGGGTTAGCTCTTGGAACAATTACTTATTTTAAAAAAGAAGATGGCTTATGATCTGCCAATAATTCTCAATACTGTCTTTCACCGGGGCCTTTGTTTTTCTATTAATATATAATTTTATTAAAAAAATCACTGATATTATTAATATTTAATATATAGACCATCAATAATATTTGTAGGAAAAAATGATGATGACTTATAGGATAAAAATGGTAACTTGTAGAATAAAATGGAAGAACAATAATAGAGATTTCTAGAATTAAAGAAAGATGAAAGATCTCAGCTTGGAAAGACCTGAAGAACATGACATGGAGTTAAGAAAAAACCCACACTCAGCACATCAGAGGAAAGCTGAAGATTATCAGAGATAGAGGCAGAGGAGTAGAGAATGTGCTAAAGGAACCAGAGTCGGGTTGACATCCAGCTGCTGACAGCACCCTCACCTGCAAGAAGACAAGGGTATCAGAGTTTCAAGTAATGAAATGAGAATTGAAGTTTGGGGAATAGAACTTTTTTGGGGGAGGGGGTATCAAGGGTTGAACTCAGGGGCACTCTGTCACTGAGCTACATACCCAGCCCTATATTGTATGTTATTTGGAGATGGGGTCTCACTGAGTTGCTTAGTGCCTCTGTGGGGACAGTGCATGGAGTACTGCATACATGACACCTGTTAAGGGAGTCTGAGTGGCAGGTCACTCCCCGGTGCTAGGCGTGTGAGTGGCAAACCGCTCACCCCGTAGGCAGAGCCCTGGTGTGAGGCTGCATGTTGCAGTCCCTGCTCTTGCTCCAGGGCCTGCTCCTCGATTGGTTACTGCAAAGACAGTTGGCCAGAAATTGTATTGGTGGCTGCCTGTAATCTGCTTAGCTACTGCCCGGGTACATATACATGGTAACTGTGCAGTAAAGTCAGACCTGCTTCCAGCTTGGTCTCTGGAGGTCTTGATTAGCGACTCCGCAGCCACACCCTGTTCTGTGGATCTCCTAGCTGGAGGAGAGAGAGAGCCCATACATGCTGAGGCTGGCTTTGAACTCTTGATCCCCTGGAGCAGCTGGGATTACAGGCCTGAGCCACTGAGCCCAGCTCGGGTATACAACCTTGAACCTTGAATTTTACAGGTAGCCAACTATCATCCCACTGTGAGGGTATGACCCAAACAATCTCAGACACAGAGTGCTCTAGACATCTGTCACAGGAAGACCCATGTGGAAAATACTCAAGAAACGTGCCCAGGGCATGCTCCAGGGCATAAGTGGATCAAAGGTTGATCAGAGTTCCCAGTTAAAACTGTGGCTCCCGACCTGCTCGAAAAGCTAAGGTCACGAAAAGAAACAGAGCATGCTGGGAACTGAGTGGAGGGAAAGCCAGGGACATAAGGGCACAGTAAAATTTTTGTCCCAACCAAGGGACAGATGGATAACAATTTTACTTAGAAAAAGAAAGGATCAACAAAGATGTAAAAATGGAGAGACGTCCGTACTCCAGTGCACTGTTCACAACAGCCGAGGAAGGGGAACAACCGAGGTGTCCACCAGGCGATGAATGGACAAAGGAATGCGTATGGTGTCCCATTTAGAATACTCTTCATCCATCAAAAGAACAAAATCCTGTCACTGTGGCATAAAAGATGGAACGGGAGATCATTATGCTAAGTGGAATAAGCCAGGTGCAGAAAGACTAGGACCCCATGATCCCACTCACACCTTAAATAAAGTTGATCTCAGCCAGGTGCAGGGGTGCACACCTGTAATCCCAGTGGCTCCGGAGGGGATAGAGAGTTCAAAGCCAGTCTCAGCAATAGTGAGGCACCAAGCAACTCAGTGAGACCCTGTCTCTAAATAAAATACAAATTAGTGCTGAGGATGTGACTCAGTGGTCAGAGTGCCCCTGAGTTCAATCCACGATACCCCCCTCTCCCGCAAAAAAAAAGAAAGAAAGAAAGTTCAGGACAGGTGCATATTGCTGGTTTTTACACTGTGCCTAACATTTGAACTTTCAAAAAGAAAATGGGTACTAGACGTGAGTTTAAAGAAACTAGTTTTATTAGGTGGTGACACAAGTATGACCACTGCCTATGGAAACATCCTTTTTTTCTCTTTTAAACGACACATTGAAAATTGCTGGAGATGAAAGGAAAATTCTGTGTTTAAACTGATCTTTGAAAATGAAACACAAGGTACATGTGAATGTTTAAATGTCACACGTACACACATATTCCTCTGTGTGCACCCTCACTGCCCCCACCTCCAAATCTTAAATCTTGAAAGCCATTCCTCAAGAATGCTAATAATAGTTTGCTTGTAGAGGGTAAAATCACACAAAACCCTCTTTATTATTTTGCTTCCGCCATGAAAAGATCAAGTGTCCCAATCTGCGTCTATGTAGTCATAGCTAACTTGTTTTCCCATCATTATTAATCAGACTCATGTGCAGTAGCCATTCAGGGCCTCTGATGGCTGCAGATAGGCAGGCATCCCACCCTGGGCTGACGGAATCCTAGTGGAAAGTAAAGTAACCCAGTGTTGGGTTGGTCTGAAAGCCTGATCCCTCAACAAAGCAAGATTTTCATCAACATTTTGGAAATAGCAAAAATCACCGGTGGATCCCATTACGGCCCCCAGGAACCCAAGAAGTGGACCAGCAGGGGCAGGTGCTGCTCATGTATTCTTCCTCTTTCCCTATAAAAGAAGTTTCTATGACAGTGGGAATATCCCTGGCGTTGTCCCCCATGGAGGCTACAAGCCACATATCTCTATGGAGCACCTGAAATGTGGCCAGTGTGACTGAAGAATGGAATGCTCGATTTCGTTTCACTTGAAGTTTAAATAGCTAAGGATGAACCTTGGAAATAGATGAAGAAGCCAGCCACAAAAGGTCACACATGGTATGACTCCATTTTTATGAAATGTCCAGAAAAAGCAAATTCATAGAGACCTCCTAAAGCAGCCAAATGGTTCGTTGCCAGGTGCTGAGAGGAAGGGGAACGGGAACTGACTGCTAGGACTTCTGTTTCAGTCTCTTTTCTGCTGCTGTCACAGGATATTGCTGACTGGGTATTATGTAAACAATACATGTTTATTTGGCTCACAGTTCAGGAGGCTGGGAAGCGTAGGAGCATGCGGCCAGCATCTGGTAAGGACCTTTGTGCAGTGTCATGATATAGCAGAAGGGCCACCGAGCATGTGTGAGACGGGCGGGTGG
>NW_025999869.1:25824512-25970008 GCF_001458135.2 Marmota marmota marmota
GCGCGAGAGGCACGAGCGAGTGAGAGGAGAGAGGAGGAAAACGGGGGGGGAGTAGGGCCACACCTACTTCTTTATCAGGAACCTACTCCCTATAACAACCCATTCCTATGAATATAGCATTAATTCACTCAACAAGGCGGAGCCTCCTGATCTAATCATGTCTCAAAGGCCCCCACCTCTCAACATGGTTACAATGGCAATTACATTTCAACATGAGTTTTGGAGTTTTGGAGGGGACATTCGAACCACAGCAGCTTCTTTTGGGGATAATGGGAATGCTCTAGAATTAGACAGCGGTGATGGCTATACCATTTACGACTACACTAAGAGCCACTGAACTGTACACTTTAAAATGGTGAATTTGACATTAGGGGAATGATAACTGCATTTAAAAAAATACAAAACATGTTAAATAGCCACAGGGGCTAGTGACTACCACATAGAATGGCATAGTTTGAAGGGGTCCAGGCCTTTGAGCATCCTCCCCTGCCTCCAGTGCCTGCTCAAGCTCCAGCAGTGTCCCCCTGGGGCCCTTCCTGCCCTTTTGGGCTTCAAGTGGCCTCTGTCCTCTCACCTTCAGCCTGTCTTGTCACCCTCCCCTGCTGCCTTTGCTTGGGGCAGCCCCTCCCACCTGCTCTGCCTCACAGGCAGGGACTACCACAGGGGCACCTCTGTGTTCATGCTGCCCTGGAGGACCTCAGGGACAATCCCCAGCACTCGTCTTATTTTGCTCAACATATTTCCCTCCCTGCCCTCAGTGCAAATGGCTGCTTTCCCTTTGGGTTTATTGAGGAGGGGTCTTCAAACAGGAAGCCACCCCACACTGGCCGTGGCTAGGCCATGGCCCCATCCCATGTCCCCAGCCCCCCATCACAGCCCTGATCACACTACATTCTGGTCCTGGGTCCTGTTTTCACATCCATCTCTCTCAGGACTCAGTGCTGGGTGTCTGGCACCCTGCTCAGGGCTGGGCCGGGCCAGGCACACATCGCATCAATACTTGTTTGCTCAGTGGGCAAATGGACAACAGTTGTGCCTTTGTCCTGGCTCTTTAAAGTCTGTAGAGTACCTTCATGCCCATTCATGACTTGGCTTCTGGGTTGAGCTCCCTGCCTGAGTGCAGAACGTACTGCCCTGGGAGGGAAAAGTGGGAGGACCTCAGGGCCCCTTCCTAATTCCAATCTGCTTGGGTAACCGATAGACTTCACCTTCCTAAGCCTGATTTAAGGAGGGACTTCCAGGAGGTTCCAGGTCCCATTCACCACCACCTGCTCCAAATCCAGGACTTCCATAGTCCTTGCTGAGATCCCCTAGCAGGCACTGCACATGGTGCAGGTATGGGGGACAACACAGGCAGGAAGCTGCACTCCCCACACCCCACAGGGTCAGTCTCCCTTATCCGCACCAGCAGGACAGGCTGACCCCAAATCCCACCCGAATCCAAGCAGGAGTGGGGTGAGTGCATGTGAAAAGTTGTTTGGCTAAACTCACAGAAGGCGGTATCGTTTCTGTGGGTCTCGTCAGGCTGAGTCCGGAAGGACTTTTGGTAGGAGCGCCAATGAGGCCTTACCAAATTCTCAGCACAGCGAGGATTCCGGTGATTGATGCGGAGAAAAACATTTTTTACCAGCCCCCTCATCTGGTTTGTATTATTCAATTTCCATGCTTGGATTTGTTTTCTCTTCTTTCCCAAGGTAAAAACTGACAAGGACTTAGGACCACAGAAATAAAAGGGGGGCACGGGCATCTGGGGTGGGGGTGGGGGCTGACTGAAAGATGTGACCATGGCTGGGGGTGGGGAAGCCCTTTGCCCTTTAGGATCCGTGGGTGGGTGCCCTGGATAATCACAGGACTGTTGACAACCCATCCATCATACAGCAACGGTGATGCTGTGTCTGGCTCCCTTTGTCACCTTCTTAAATTCACAATGGATCTGGCAGCAAAAAAGGTGTCCGGTTCTTCCCAGCACACACCTCACCACCACCTCTGACAGAGCCACTGCATTCTACCACCCCAGGCCAGGCTCCAGGACCCCTGCCTCTCCCCACTCCCCTTCTCTATCTCCTCTCTGATCACCATCTGGTGTAACTGGAAGCTTTGCATTTTTGTTTGCCTTCCATCTCTTGGCTGCAGCATAAAAACCCCACGAGGGCCAAGGACCAACTCAACACCTGATTGTTGATTGCATGAATGAAGGACTGACCAGTCCTGTTCCTGCCTTCCCCTGCCTCTCTCTGGGCCCCAGGCCCCTCCTTCCACCACAAGGTGAGCAGTTAGTTGGTGTGGCTTCAGCTCCCCTAATAAGTGCAGACTAGAGGGGACGACCCTCTGCTGTGGCTCCTCATGGAGGGAAACTCCAGCATCCTCTCGGTTCTTCCCAAGTCTGGGGCATGGGGGACAGGAATTGGGAAAATCTCCCATACGCCTGTGAATCCAGTGCATGTTCGCACAGGAAATGCAGCTGGATGAAGGGCAGGAAGGGTGGGTGGGCAGGCTGGACGTCATGCTGGGACCACTGGTGCCGGTATCTCCAGGGACTCCACACCCCAGGTTCCACAAGCCTCAGGGAAGTGTGAACATGTTAGCATGCAAGACAGAATGATCAACTCTGCCAGAGGGTCATCAGTTAACGGAACACTGTTGCCTGACCCCCCCAGGCAGGCCAGGCTGGTCAGTCGGTCAACTGGTCAGGCCCTGTGCGTGGCCTGCCTGCTCGGCTCCTCGGACCTTTTCTGAGGAGAGCTCATTTTCCTCACTTTCCCAGAGCTCAGGCCTTCTCTCCAGCACTCAAGCCTCTCATCCTGAGCCTGAGCCCAGCCATGCCCATCTCCCACTTTTAACAAACCAAGGAGCAGACTGGCACGGAGGGGACTTAAGGCCAGAACTCCCCGGTCCAAGTACAGAAGATTTCCTGAAGGACACTAAGGACAGTCAGCTGGAGGAACCTGCTGGGCTGGAGATTCTGCCAACCCCAAGACATCTAAAGCCGGAAGGATGCTCAGTTGGGAAAGCGGTGCTTTAAAGATGCATCGACTCTCTGCCCGGCTTGTGGCAGGACTGACTTCCAGCCACACAGGGAGTCAGTCATCAGCCTCATACGGCTTGAATGAGGAGACCTCTATGTGGCCAGCTTTGGAAATGGGGTGAGGAGGACTGTAGCACCAGATGAAGAACTAGGAGAGAAGAAACGAAGCCAGATAAGGACTGACTGAAAGAGGATGCTGGGCTGGGGATGTGGCTCAAGCGGTAGCGCGTTCGCCTGGCACGTGTGCGGCCCAGGTTCGATCCTCAACACCACATACAAAAAAAAAAAAACAAAGATGTTGTGTCTGCCGAGAACTAAAAAAAATAAATATCAAGAAAAAAATTCTCTCTCTTAAAAAAAAAAAAAAAGAAAGAGGATGCTAGTGCCAACCAACAGTTAATGGGCCAGGTTGAGACAAAGTGGTGATGGTGGGGCCACGTTTCCTCCCACCACACAAGCAAACCTCCGAGTGAGCAATAGGGCACGTGTGAGTGGCCTGGAGACGCATCGCAGTGGGCCTCTGTCCAGGGCTCTGTGAAACAGCTAACATAGCCAGAACCAAAGGGGCAGGAGGTGCCCAGAGGAAGTGCATGCGTCCATCAGGTGGGTGACCAGGGACCTGGCCAGTCTGGGGGGTCAGGAGGTGTTGGCCTGGGGTCTGGAGGATGTATGGGGTTGAGGTGAAGAGAAAGCATCCCAGCCAAGGGATCTGTGGGGCCCTACGGCAGGGGAGGGTAAGGCTGGGAGAATGACATATTCTCTGCTTGACCCAACTTTAGTCGGGTTCCTGAAATTTCTCCTGGGCCCATCTGTGCACTTCCTCATATAATCTGGTATTAGCAAAGAACCCTGCTAAGTCACTTTGGCAAGAATCCCGACTCTTGATACCGGATCACCCTGGGTACCTGATCAGCATCCTCAGGTGATGCCCGGTCACCCTGGCCTGTCTTCAGCAAGAATCCTGTTAGGTTGATTTAGCTACGATCCCCCTGGCCCCTGATGTTTCTCTTAGTTATTTTCTATCTACTGAGCCCCACCTGCTTCTTGGCTATCAATTCCCACTTTCCCATGTGGTGTTTGGAGTTGAGCCCAACTTTTCTTCTCTACCTGCAAAACCCCATTCCATGGTCCCTGTGCTCCTCAGGATGGTCCTGAATAAAGTCATCCTTATTGTGCTTTAATGAGTGTCATTGAATGATTTTTTTCTTTTAACAGGGAGGATCAGAGAGAAAGAAGCATCTGGAATGTGGGCGGCCCAAGGCTGGCAGCGCAGGTGGGGGCCAGATCTGAGGGTTTTGGATTTTATCCCATGGGGGGGACATTGCTGCCTTCATGACGCACAGCCTCTGGGCTGCCTTCTCTGTCCCAGGCTGTGATGGACTGGACTGTCTCCCTGCATGTGGAAGTCCTGACCCCCAGGGTGGCTCTATCTGAGATAGGGCCTTTGGGGAGGAATTAAAGTGAGGGCAGGTCTTTAATCCATCGGACTATTGTCCTTATAGAAAGAGGAAAGGAGATCAGGGGATTTCTCTCTTTCTGTCTCTCTGTCTTTCTTTCTCTCTGCCCCATGAGGATACATCGAGGAGGAAGCCATCTTACAGGACAGGAAGAGAGGCCTCACCAAACACCAACTCTAATGACACTTGATCTTGGACTTCCAGCCTCTTGAACTGTGAGAAAATACATTTCTGATTTTTTTCTTTTTCTTCTTTTTTTTTTTTTTTTGGTACCAGGAATTGAACCCAAGGGTGCTTAACCACTGAGCCACATCCCCAGCCCTTTTTAATTTATTTTAAAAATTTGAGACAGGGTCTCACTAGGTTGCTTACAGCCTCACTAAGTTGCTGAGGCTGTTTTCAAACCTTCGATCCTCCTGCCTTCTAAGTCACTGAGATTACAGGGATACACCGCCATACATAGGTTACGTTTCTGTTGTTAAAGCCACCCAGACTGTGATACTTTGTCATGGCCTGAGTAGACTAATTCTAATTCACAGGCTCTAAACTGGACACGTTTTCTTTTGGTATTGGGATTGAACCCAGATGTGCTTAACCACTGAGCCACATCCCAGCCCTTTTGATTTTTTATTTTGAGACAGGGTCTCGGTAAGTTGTTTAGGATCTTGCTAAATTGCTTATGGTCTCACCAGGCTGCTGAGGCTGGTCTTGAACTTGTGATCCTCCTGTCTCAGCCTCCTGAGTTACTGGGATTATAGGTGTGTGCCACTGTGCCTGGAAAGCTAGACACTTTCATAGGTGCATTTCCATTCAGTCTCACAGTGGCTCTGTGAGGTGGGCATCACCCTCCCTGTCTTCTTCTTGCAAAGATACAAACAAACTTGGAGAGGTTCTGTGATTTGACCCAGTTTGTAGAGCGAGTGGCACAGATGTAAAAACTTACTTTGGGCCTTTGGAGTTTCTATCTCTTCAAAGAAGGAAGGGGGAAGAAACAGAGAGAATGACCACCTTTGAAATCAGTAAGATGGAAATACTATGAAACACATTTTTACAAATAAAAACAGACTCCAGCCAAGCATTAGTGGTGGGTGTGTGGGGGGAAACTTTTGCTCACCAGTGAAAATGAGGGAGGAGAGAAGAGATGTGACAAAACCTCAGTGACCTTGATGGTGGCCCCTAAAATTCCTATAAAGGGCAGTCCAAAACTGTGCAAAAGGGGTTTGATTAATACATAAAATACAGATGCACAGGTCTTCTCAAACTCCTGTCCGTTTTTAATATACCAGGAACATCTAAAAAAAGGACTGGTATTCCCCAATAGGAGAGAAGGGTCATCTCTTTGTGCTGTGGCCTGGCTGCTCACCAGGTATCAATATGGGATAGATACAGTGATTTGTTTGCTGGGGCTTCAGGTCCGTTTGTTCATCCTCCCTGCATTGAGTCTACTGAGAAGAAAATCTAGGGAGATATTTTCCATTTGAAAACAAGAAGAGCTGGTGAGGCTGGGGCAAGCCTCTCCTAAATACCACTCAAAGGAGAGATGTGGGGCAACCTCCCAGGAAAGAAGGTTGATGATCTATTTACAGCCTAAAAGGTACATGCTTTTTTCCATTTTTAGAGGTTCACCATGTACACAGAAGTCTGATGTACGAGGGACGTCACTGTGCATTGCGTGTAATATAAAAAGATTGGAAACAACCAAATGCCCAACAATGGGAAACTGATGAAGTAAATTATGGCACTCTCGTGCAACATAACCCTGTGCAGCCTCTAAAATGAATGAGGCAAGATGAAGCTATAAAAGTACTAAGAGGAGCGATAAATTTATTTTATAATCTCTGATTTGAGAAGGCCCTTTCATATTTGACTCAAGCTTCAGAAGCTATAAAATAAAAGACTGAAAAATGTGAATATTTATATTAGCCAGTTTGGGGGGGCATGATCTCAAAAGACCCCCAGCCAAACCAAAAAGCCCAAAAGTAGTCTCAAACAAACAAAAACAAACAAAAAACCATAAAACTGCAAGAAATCCTTCCAACTCATGACTATTTTCCTAAAGCCTGTGTACAATTAGAAAGCAACAAAAACCCAACAGAAAAATGTGCCAAGGATATATGTGGGCTATTGACTGGAAACAAAATAGAAGTTTCTCTCTGAAACATATGAACAAAATATTCACCCTGAATTACAAAATAATTGCAAATGAAGACTTCCTGAGATATTGTTTCTCATCTCTTAGAAGGAAATAAAACTGCACTCATGTGTTGTGTCAGGATGTCTCAGTCAGTGATGGATTGCATATACTTTGGTCCTCTAAGACTGCAATGGAGTGGAAAAATTCCTATTGCTGAATATTTTTTACAGTACCTTTTCTATGTTTAGATCTGTTCAAATACAGGAACACTTACACTGGGTTACAATTGCATACAGTACTTGGGATGGTGCCAGACAGACAGCCTTACAGCCTGGGAGCCATAGGTTGAATTACGTAGCCCAGGTGTGCGGTAGGCTACATCATCTACTTTGTAAGTACACGGCTGTGATGTTTGCAAAACAAGGCAGCTCTTAGAATGTGTCCCTGTTAAGTGATCCACAAGTTGTACTTATAATGAAACAGCGTCAAGCAGCTTAGGGGACCTGGGGGAAGTTGTTCTCACCTGCATGGCTGAGGGCAGGGACGTGGGCATGATGTCCATGGGTGGCTGTTAGCATTATTTATTCACAAATGCTTTGACCCGGCAAATCCAATTTTAGAAATGTACCCCTCAGATGTCATCTAATGTGGCAGTTTAAAATAATGAGGAAGCTCCATCAGAGAGACAAAAACATCTCATTCTATTTGAGGCCAGCCTCAGCAATTTAGAAAATCCCTAGAAACTTAGTGAAACCCTGTCCTAAAATAAAAAATAAATAAATAAAAGGGGCTGGGTATATGGCTCAGTGGTTCAGAATTCCTGGATTCAATCTCCAGTATAAAAGAAAGAAAGAAAACAAACAAAAATCTCTAGTTACTCCCAAAGAAGCAATTTTGTTGCTAAAGGACCCTAGCAAATGGAACTGTTCTCATTTGAATCTCAAATTATAAATGTATAACCTATTAAGAATTACAAAGTAAAAATAAAAAAACATGGAGCATATGTGTATATCTTGATATGAGATGATTTCCAACATATCTTGAAGTATAAGAAGCAAGGTGGGGCTGGGTGCAGTTGTGCATGCCTGTAATCCTGGCAACTCAGGAGGCTGTGGCAGAAGGATCTCAAGTTTGAGGTCAGCCTTAGCGATTTAGCATGACTCTGTCTCAAAATAAAATAAAAAGGGATAGGGATATAGCTCAGTGGTCAAGTACCCCTGGGTTCATTCCCCACTACCTGGGCTGGGGGGAAACAAGGAGGGCTGGGGGTAGTTCATTAGTGCAGTGCTTGCCTCGCATGCATGAAGCCCTGGGTTTGATCTCCTGAACAAAAAAAAAAAAAAAAAAAGGAAGGGGGAAATAAAAAGAGAAAGCAAGGTGTAGAGCAGGCTACAATATAGATAAGCCTGAAAACATTATGCTTGTTGAAAGCAGCAGACCTAGAGACTATAGAATTCCACTTCTATGAAAAGTGCAAATCTAGGGAGACAGGAGGTAGATTAGGGGTTTCTGGGAGCTAGGAGGAGTGTGAAGAGTTAGGGAAGAGTGAGAGCCAAAGGGGACAGGACTTCTTTGGGGGTGTTGGTCACGAGATACATAGTTGTTCCTGGTACCCTTAGGGGATTGGCAGATCCAGGACCTTCCACAGATAGCCACCTGCTCAAGTTCCTTATATAAAATGCTATAGTATTTGCATACTAACCATGCATATCCTTCTGTATAATTTAAATAATTCTATGTGATTTATAATACCTAATAGTTTGTATGTGTTCAGTTTGGACATGATTTTTTTTCTGAGTACTTCTGGTATGTGATTGATTGAATCCATGGATGTGGTATCTGGATGGTACCAAAAAATTGAACTGTAGCACACTTTAAATATCATAGAGCATGTAAATTATATTTCAATAAATCTATCATTAAAAAAGGCAGGGTGCAGAACAGTATGTAAAGTATAAAAGCAGGGGCAGGCAGGCGCATTTGTTTGAAATACCCTGGGAAGATGCAGAAGTCACCAGGACTGATCACCTAGGGGAAGGGAGGCTGAGGATCCAGGGCCAGGGTGGGATGGAGACATTTGCAGGTATGCTCATTCCCTCTGCACAGAAAGGGAAGGGAGGGTACAAAGAGTGAAGGGAGAGAAGGGAGGAGAGAGAAAAATGAAAAACAAAGAACAAAACAAAGAGAGTTAGTGTCCCCCCAGTGCCCATGAAATTTTCAAGTCCAAATTCAAGGAGCTGTTGCCTTTCCAAGTTCAGGGAGTTGGAGGAGCTGTTGCTGCTGCCCACTGCAGGGCTGCCATTGCTCGAGAAGGCTGTGAAGGGTGAAGTGAGAGCAGGGGAGGTCTGCCATCCATCCCCTACACTCTCTTTCTCTTTCTCAGTTTTACTGAAGAGTAACTGACAAATAAAAACGGCATCTTTTTTATTTTCCGGTACCGTGGATAGAATCCAGGGCCTCGTGCCAATTCTAGGGAAGTTCTCTACCTCTAAGCTACACCCTAGTCCTAAGGATCACATCTACTCAAGGTGTACACCATGACGTTTTGAGAGATGCGCAGCCAGGCGCTGCTTAAGGACAGGGATGCATTCTGAGAAATGCGTGTTAGTTGAGTTCTTCATTGTGCAAGCATCAGAGCGTGTATGTGCACAAATGCGGCCACCACATCACTAAGCCATATAAGTTAAATAATTAAATATAAATATGGGACTGCTGTCACACATTTGACCTACTGTTGACCAAAATGTTGTTATAAAGTGCGCAACACTGTGAGATGATTACCACAATCAAAGTGAATTGAAATAGCCATGACCCCTCATATTTATTATTTTTTAAATATTTTTTGGGTGATAAGAATATTTAAGATCTACTCAGCAAATTTCAAGTACACAATGCATCACATTTATTATAGTCACCGTGTTATACATTAGGTCTCCAGGATTTTTTTTAAACATTTATTTTTAGTTGTAGGTGGACACAATACCTTTCTTTTATTTTTATGTGGTGCTGAGGATTGAACCCAGGGCCTTGCACATGCCAGGCAAGCCCTCTTCCTCTGAGCCACAACCTCATCCCAGGATTTACTTGTAACCAAAAGTTTGTGCCCCTTGACCAACATTTCCCCATTCCATCAAACCCTCAGTAACTGCCCTTCTGCTCTCTGCTTCTATGAATTTGACTTTTGAAGATTTTGATATAAGTGAGACTGTGCAGAATTTGTCTTTCTATGCCCAGCTTATTTCACTTATCATAATGTTCTCCAGTTTCCTCTATGTTTTGGCAAATGGCAGAATTCCCCTATTTTTTAAAGGCTGAATAATATTATAGATGGGTATTTAGGTTGTTTCCCTCTCTTGGCTATTGTGAACAGTGCTACAATGACCATGGAAATCAGGAGTTCTCCGAGATCCTGATTTCATCTTCCTTTGGATATTGTTTTAGTCCTTTTTCTGTTGGATATTTTCTCAGTCCTTTCTGTGGTATAACAAAATACCACAGACTGGGAAATATATATAGAAAAAAATGTATTCCTTATGTTCTGGAGGATGGGAAGTTCAAGATCAAGCATTTGGTGGGGCCTTCTTACTGCATCGTAATATGGCGGAGAGCATCCCATGGGGAGGAAGCAGAAGTGTACACACTCAGAGTTCTCCTTCTTCCTCTAAAGCCACTAATATCATCATGGGAGCCGCCATCCTTAGGACCTCATCTAACCTTAATTACCTCCCCAAAGCTCTGCCTCCAATTACCACCAACAAATGAATTTGGAAATTATTTCCAATACGTGAACTTTTAGGGGACACATTCAAACCATATCAGATATATATCTAGAAGTGGGATTGCTAGATCATGTGGTAGCTCTATTATTTTTTTGAGGAGCCACCACATTATTTTACATTATGGCTGTATTAATTCATATTCCCACCAATAATGTATAAGAGCTCCCTATTTTTCAAATCTTTACCAGTGCCTATCTTTTGCCTTTTTTTAAAAAATAAGTTATCCTAATAGGTGTGAAGTGCTATGTCCTTATGGTTTGGATTTGCATTTCCCTGAGGATTAGTGATGTTGAGCTTTTCATGTACCTGTTGTCTGTTTGTATGTCTTCTTTGGAAAACATCTATTCATGTCATTTTATATTTATATGAAATATATATTTCTTTTTTCAAAGGCCTCGAGAATACACAATGGGGAAAAGAGTATTGGGGAAAACTGGATATACACATACAGCAAAACCAATTTGAATTTTTATCCTATACCATACACAAAAATCAACTCAAAATGGATTCAAGACTGATATGAAAGTTTTGAAACCATAAAACTAGAAAAAAAACATAGGCAAAAACTCTATGACATTGGTTTTGGCAATGATTTTTCAGATATGACACCAAAAGCACAGGCAACAAAAGCAAAAATAAACAAGAGTGACTCCAACTCACTAAAAAGTTTCTGGGCAGCAAAGGAAACAAAAACAACCAATGGGATGGGAAAAAAATATTTGAAAGCTGCATATCAGATAAAGGACTAATGTTCAAAATATACCAGAGACTCACACAACTCAATAGCAAAACCCCAAATAGCCTAGGTTCCCCCTTTCATGTTTTCCTCCTTGGGAAAGTGTAAGAACTGCCAGCTCCTACCAGGGCCGTGATGCAGTGAGATAGCAGGGTCTCTGGGTGGCAGTAGCTTTCTAATGTTCTTGACCAGAGCCAGAGCCGGCCAGGTCCCCGGCAAGCACCTGAACAGGGAAGCAGTCTGCCCAGACAGTAGCTCCCCTCATGGCCCCTTGGTGAGCTCTACTGTTCTTTCTCTGCTCTATGGATGCGATCAGATCTCAGGACCTCTGGGGGCTTTCTCTCCTAGCAAACTGCCATGGCTGTGGGGTGGCCCCACATTCTACTCATCCACATACCTACGGGCCTTGAACCCTGCAGGTGCCCAGTGTCTGCCCAACACCTGCAGGGTTGGATTGCTGGGGAGGGAGGCATGGATGTGGAGATTCCAGACAGGACAATGACTGGCTGACTGGATTGAGCAGGAGGCAGGGATGGGTAGATCTCTTTCCCATTCCTGAAATCTAAAAGCGAAGGAACGAGGGCAATGGAACAGACGTGCAGAGAAGCCGAGACCTGAGCTGACAGCTGCCACTTACCATGGCAGGTAAAGCAGAGAAACAGGAGCCGGCAATGCTTTTGTCCAGTGTGGTCCTGTGTGCTCCAGAGCTGAGGGCCCCTGAGGAGTTGAATCCTCTTGAGAAGATGGGAAGGGGAAGATGCTTTTGCAAGTCAGTGACAGTTCCCTGACCTGAGCCCAAAGTCTGGCCTCCGTGGAGGGAGCCATGGAGGAAAGGGTGTCACTTAAAAGTTCAATACTGTGATGGCCTTTTTCAGTGTGTTCCAGATAAGACGGGACTCCCCCATTGGCATGTTGTTTAGTCTCCATTTGTAGAGTTTCCCTTGTGGAGGCTGTGAGGACAGGGCACAAGCAAGGAAGGGGTTGCCCCAAGAACTTAAAAGACTTTCCCAAGTCACATCAATAAGTCTGTACTGACAGCATGCGGTGCAAGTTTATAGACCCAGAGTCAAAGAGCTCTTTCTACCAAACTGCCTTCTAGTCTGCAGAAGTTAATAGGGTGTATGGTACGGCAATGGAGCACCCTCCATGATTACTTTCACCCACTGTTTCCTCCACCTCTTGAAACAAGAGCAGTGGCAGTTAACATTTCCCAGAACACACACATGTGCCGGGCATTTGGCGTTCACTGCCTTGTTTAATCTTCAGGAAGCTGACCTTTAAACATTCACATAGGTCTTGGGAACAACCACACAGGGCCCAAGGCTCCCAATGAAGGTTCCACTGCACAGGAAAGGTATCAGGGAGAAGCTGTGTGAGTTAGGACTTCTAGGAGAGTGACAACAAGGTCAGGGATCTCAGGCAGAGAGGATCTTCATGGCCATTTAGCTCAACTTCTTCCCATCCATCCATCCATCCATCCACCTACCCAGTTATCCATCTGTTTATCCATCCATCCATCCATCCATTTACTCTCCCATTCATCCATTTAGCATCCACAGATCTACTCATGCAACCATCCATACCCAAAATTTATTTAGCATCTACCTACCATGTTGTCAAACAGCAACACAAATGTGATTGAGATTTGGCCCTGCTCATGAATCTCAGTCTATTGGGGTCTATTGAGTGTTCTTCCCATGATGGCCTTTCAACCTGTTTTTTCTTACTTCTCATGCTGGGAATCTTACTATCCAGCCAAGTTTCTCATCGTATTTTATGGAATTCATGACCGATTTGTCCCTTTAATTTTCTAGTAGAGGAGACGAGGAGACTGAGGCCCAAGGAAAGAACTGGCTTAGCTGAGCTCACACCACAAACCAGTGGCAGAGGTGGATACTGGTTTCAGGGCTGCTTCTTCTAGTTTGGGGGCTCTCTGAGCTGTGGCATGTTACCTGCAACTGTTGGAGCTATAAAAGGATTAAAAATTCAGCAGAAGTTTACATGGGGGACCCAAACTTCTATTTGGCATCTCAAAGGCACAGACAGCATGCTGATGGCTAGGTTGAAAGTCAGATCAAATTAAATGCTCTTGTCTTAACAAAAATGAAAAATTAAAATATAAAAACTTTTAAATTGATTTTTAAAATAAATAATAGCAGAATGCATTACAATTCATATTACACATATAGAGCATAATTTTTCATATCTCTGGTTGTATATAAAGTATATTCACATCAATTCGTGTCTTCATACATATACTTTGGATAATAATGTCCATCATATTCCACCATTACTAACCCCATACCCCCTCCCTTCCCCTCCCACCACTCTGCCCTATTTAGAGTTTATCTATTCCTCCCATGCTCCCCTCCCTACCCCACTATAAATCAGTCTCCCTATATCAGAGAAAACATTCAGCATTTGTTTTTTTGGGATTGGCTAACTTCACTTAGCATTATTTTCTCCAGTTCCATCCATTTACCTGCAAATGCTGTGATTTTATTCTTTTTATTGCTGAATAATATTCCATTGTGTATATATGCCACATTTTTTTTTACCCATTCATCTTCTGAAGGGCATCTAGTTTGGTTTCACAGTTTAGCTATTGTGAATTGTGCTGCTATAAACATTGATATGGCTGATAACAGGAACATATCTCAACATTGTAAAGGCTATTTATGCTAAGCCCCAAGCCAACATTATTCTAAATGGAGAAAAATTGAAGACATTCCCTCTAAAAACTGGAACAAGACAGGGATGCCCTCTTTCACCACTCCTATTTAACATAGTTCTTGAAACACTGGCCAGAGCAATTAGACAAAAGAAATTAAAGGGATACATATAGGAAAAGAAGAACTTAAATTAGCACTATTTGCTGATGATGATTCTAAAAAAAGTTCCACCAGAAAACTTCTAGAACTAGTAAATGAATTCATCAAAGTAGCAGGATATAAAATCAACACCTATAAATCAAAGGCATTTCTGTATATCAGTGACAAATCCTCAGAAAGGGAAATGAGGAAAACTACTCCATTTACAATAGCCTCAAAAACAAAACAAACAAACAAAAACTTGGGAATCAACTTAATGAAAGAGGTGAAAGATCTAAACAATGAAAACTACAGAACTCTAAAGAAAGAAATCAAAGAAGACCTTAGAAGATGGAAAGCTCTACCTTGCTCTTGGATAGGCAGAAAACTTTTTTAAAAGATTATTTCTTCCCCCTGGGAGCCAGAATTGTAACAGAACATGAGCTTAGGATATCCTTAGCAACTTGCCAACCCACTCTGTGCTGTAGCACAGGGCCTGGTGTGTGGGTTGGCTATGGAGCAAGAGAAAAAGTTTGGACTTCAAGCATAAGGAACCTGGGTGCTGGTCTGGGCTGCAGCCTGGGGAGTTGCCCACTTTACTGCTCTGGCTCAAGATTCTCACACCTTCCTCTTCAGATAACTGACAGCAGTTAAGTGCTCAAGAAAATTAGATTGGGAGTTTCAAAAAAAGTGCTTTCAATCAAATGAAAACATTGTCTGAATTTTCCAGAGAATGGCACAATGAAAGAAATTAAAGATTGAATTCCCTTTCCAAGATGCTATTTTCTCAGTCCCCTCTGTTTTTTCAGTCCTTAATTGCATTAAGCCGGGTTCTCTCCCTGGTGGCCCTGAGCTTCCCGGCAGGAAATGACCTTGAGCCCTGCTGCCCAGCGACCTGCTCTCTGAAGTCCCTGGTGATGCATTCCCTCAGGGTGACCTTGCCTCCTCGAGGCTTCCTGGCCTGGCCTCGCCCTGGGGAGAACACTTTTCTCTGCTTTCATAAAAGACCCACCACTTACTTCTAAGCTTGGCAGGCCTTGCCCCCAGGAGCTGGCCAGCTCAGCTGCAGGAGTGTGGTTGGGACAGCCCCCTCCCTCAGAACATTTACAACAAAACGAGGTTAGGCAGGGTCAGGCCTGGGGTCTTGCTGGGAACAACACACACTGGGAAAATTATGTGCCTTTTGAGGCCTTAACTCTTTAGTGAGTTTCTTAAGGGGAAACATGTTTTGGAATTTGGTCTGAATGATACCACAAGGCAGGCCATCTTCAGAGGTTTAGAGACCTGCCTTTGACTCTGGGTTAGAATTATGCTAATGATGACTGTCCCCTCTCAACTTTAAAATGTTTGCTCCAAATATGAAGGGACTTACCCATCCGCTGAAATTTTCAGTTTTTATTTTGCTTAATGTCCTGTGAAGTTTAAAATGTGTATATGTTCTTGTATGTATGAACACACTATACCCATGTCCTAATTTAATATGTGTATGTACAAACCCACAAACATAAAATATTTACATGTAAGATATATAAAAATATGTCTGTTTCTTTTTTTTTTAATATTTATTTTTTGGTTTTCGGCGGACACAACATCTTCATTTGTATGTGGTGCTGAGGATCGAACCCGGGCCGCACGCATGCCAGGCGAGCGCGCTACCGCTTGAGCCACATCCCCAGCCCCATATGTCTGTTTCTTTATGAAAGTTCCAGTGGATAATAAATCTAAAAATAAAGGGAGAAAAATGATCCACGGTTCTATTTCTTTTATACCACTTCTGTTAAAAGCGTGTGCATTGTGTATTGGATGTCGCATCAGTCAGTCTAATAAAATGCTTCTCATTTGGTTTGGAAGAGAAAGGGGTGATCTCGAGGGACAGAAAGCTCAGAAGATCAAAGGATACACTGTGCAGAGTGGAAGGGGCTTGAGTTCTATAGGAGGTCAGGCTTGGCTTTGATTCCATTGCTGCAATAATTATCCTTGTGACCTTGGGCAAGTGACTGAATCTCCCTGAGCATTAGTTTTCTACCATCACCCCATTTCCTGGTTGCTGCCAATATGAAATAAGATAGTGAAGAAACTGGCATAGTTCCTGTCCAAGTGTATGTCCCACATAAGTGTTCATTTTCCGTGTTTCATTTAATAAAGTTCTTGAGACAATGAGAAGAGGGGATTGGTGAGTTCAAACTCTGCCCATGTTTCTTGCTTGCTGCACGGTGGCTCTGAATCTCCAGGAAATCCTCACTTATTAAAGTAGCAAAGAAACTCAGGTCTGGTGTGCAATCTGGGAGGGGACCTAAATGACAAAGGGGAAATCAGAGACCCAGCTGTTTTCAAGGGAAAAAGATGAAGCAGGGCTGTGAGGAGTCCCAGAAACCAATCTTCTTCTTAGAGGGGAAGAGGAAAATGGAGCAGCGGAGCTGGGTCGAAAGAGGGGGCTGCAGAGGATGGGGACTCCTGGGCTAGGATTGGGGTCATGGGTGAGTTTATGGTAGCAGAAAGGTTTTTCCTGAGGCCAGAGCCTCTTGCAAGGCGTGGGGACATCTCAGGTCTTTGGGGACAGCTCCAATTTCACAATTCTTTTCTGTGGTTCCCATAAACTGCCCAAGTGTCTTACAGCCCTCTGTCATGCAGACCGTAATCTCCCAGAGATAGCCTTTCCTGCCAGAAGGAGCCTCAAATTCTTTGTTAGACCATGAGTTTCTAGTTGGGAAGATGTGACTACATCTGAATTTCACAAAAGGTGGAATAAGAATACAAACTTTTCAAGTTATTTTCAAGGAAATGTAAGTTTTCCTATCAGATTGCAAAATCTTTTTCCAGAGGGGGACAGGTCAATTTAAAGTAGAGATAGCTATTAAGGGGTGACACACACCCAGGGAGAAACTGCCCGTGTAGACCACATGTTCCTGAAGCCAGGTTGAGCCTTATGGGGGAAGAAGGGGTGGAGGGTGTGGGGTCCTGCATGGGAGCTAACCCTTTGCTCCAACAGAGGATAGGCATTGCCAAACAAAAGGGGTGAGAATGGATTGAATGCAGATCTGAGTTCGAATCCTTTACATAGAGTGATTGTCATGGCACTATTGGCAAACATTGCTCTGAGCCTCAGTTTCCCCATCTTAGAAAAGATCATAGACATGTTGAGTGAAATAAATCCAGGTGCAGAATGAGAAGCATGGCATGATCCCATTCATAAGTGGAATTTTAAAAAGTTGATCTCACAGACATTGAAGGCCTAATAGTATTTTTCAGAGACAGGGAAGAATAGGGGTGAGGAGAGAGGGAGAGGGAACAATCAATGGGCACAATGTCCTTATTTGATAGGGGGAATAAATTCTGGTGTTCTATGGCAGAGCAGGGTGAATTTAATAAACAATAATGTATTATATCTCTCAAAATAGTTAGAAGAGAGGAATTCGAATGTACTCACCATAAAGAAATGATACAAGTTCAAGGTGATCCTTATTACCTTAAATTGATCACCACCAAACATCTATGTGAATTGTACTGTATGTCACAAATAGGTACAGATATTATGTGCCAACCAAAAAATAAAAAATTTTAAGAAAGGAAAAATATGAGACTATGGTCTTGAACTGTTGAAGGTGGGAAGTGCTCTGTGAAGTGTCATTAGGCAATGCTGTTGTGTTGACTTCACAGTGTGCACGTACACAGACCTAGAGGGTCAAGGTCAATGGCTTCATGTCACCTCTTGAAG
The DNA here is from genome assembly GCF_001458135.2 of Marmota marmota marmota. Classification (NCBI taxonomy): domain Eukaryota; kingdom Metazoa; phylum Chordata; class Mammalia; order Rodentia; family Sciuridae; genus Marmota; species Marmota marmota. Next base: position 25,842,169 of record NW_025999869.1, read on the forward strand.
CAGTCAAGAGGTTCAGTAAACATGGGACAGATGAGGCTTCTGCCTGCAAAACAGACAACTGTTTACAGTAAACTTTTTGCAAAAGTAGAAGGAGTAGATGCTAAACCAGTAATGCGGTTGTTTATTATCAAGTCTTACATCCCCTACATAATTAGCCATGCTATACTTTTTTTTATAGGCCTGGCAGTGCAGTAGGTGTGTTTACACCAGTATCACCACAAAGGTGTGGGAATCATCGCACTGTGACGCGATGGCATTATGACATCACTAGGCGATGGGAGTTCTCAGCTCCTTATCATCTGATGGGACCACTGTCTGTCACGGCTGAAGTGTTGTTACGTGGTGCACAACTGTGCCTTTCGTGTTGGGCAGCAGAGGATCAAATGAGAGACATGTTAGAAACTCTCATGCTACCTGAGGACGTGGAGTGTTCAGGAAACATTGTCCTTGTCCTCCTGGGGACAGGTGAATCCATCTGCTGTGTTTAGGGGACCAGTGACCCAAAACAGCTACAGTTGGTCCAGTCCCTGGTCTGGAATCTGGTTGACAGAGCAAATGTACCAGGAGAGGGGTATGCCCTGTGGGTGGCAGGGGCTTAAACAAGAGCAAGTCCTGTGGTCTTCATGAGTGAAGGGTGATGGGAGGGGTTTTCCACGAAGCTTCTGAGGCAGCAAACAGGGTTGCCCTATCATCTCACAGGGACCTCCCCTGGCCCATCCTTCTACATCCAACCAAGGGCTGCCTGGAGCTGCTATCAGAGTCTGTTTCTTGTGTGGTTTGCACTATATTTAAAAAAATAAAATGTAAAAAAAATGTTTTTAACTTTTCATACCGAAATAAATTTATTTGAAAATGAAATGTAGATTACCACTACAAAAGGAAAACCTATCTTCCGCGCCGCAAGTCAATTACCCAATTACGGTCGGAATCATACAGGATGAAAGATACGTAGCGCAGCAAAGCTCCCCTCGAAGCCCCTGCCTGACAGCTCTCAGCCTCTGACTATTCTCTTTGTAAAAAGGGAGATTAACCAGCATTAAAGGGGTGTTAAAGACACAGTATGCCAAACCAAGATGCTCTGAGCCAAATGGGAGGATTGAAAGAGATCTGAAGGACTTCCTTGTGTAGAGTCAACATCTTTTATATTAAATCAGCTCCTGGGCCCTCGTTCTGGGACACTGCCCTATTGTGGATGTGGGTATACTCATCGCAAGCGGATGCTCTTGGATTCTTGCTCCTCCCATGGCTCCTTGCAACTCCTCTGCAGGTTCCATCTCCCTCCTACAGGACTCTTCTCTCCCCCTCTGTTCCCACTCAAACCTTAGTCCTCTGTCTGTGTCTCCTTCTCACATCTGCCTGCAAAACTCATTTGTTCTTACAGTCGCCACAGAACCTGTACCCAGAACATTCCCACCTCCTCTTACAGCTCCAATCCTGATTGCTCCTAACTTGGCCCCTGGGATCACCCACTCTGCGCTAGACCCTCATCCCTCATCTCTTCTGGGAACCACTGTCACTTCAAAGACAAGTGCTTTCACATTCTGCGCGCCCACTCCTGCACTTGAGCAGTTGCTGTCTCCTCACGCAGATGAAGGAAAGTGAGTGGCAGCCAGACTGCTTGGCAGCCAGGCTCGCTCTGCATCCTCACGCTCCTGCCCCCCTCTCCAGGGGTCTTTCCACCACCTCACTCTGGAACTCTCTTTGCAAACCACAAGCTGAAATAACACAGGGAGCCACAGGCACTGCCCAGGAAATACCGAGTGGGAGATAAAGGAGTTTTGATATTTATACAAGAGTCCCCGCCTCCTTCCCTGCAGATATGGGGCCATTTTCCAGGCAACAAGATTTCCTAGGTCCAATTTCTAACTGATATCACACTGCAGTGTGGCAGGGATACTAGGTGGGATATACACTGGGGTACTTCTTTCTCCAGCTGACAGTCAGCTGGTGAGGGGTCAGTCTTCAGAGTGGCTCCTCCAATCCCTGCCTGGAGGTCATTAAATGGAGATTTCATTTCCATTTCTACCCAGAGGCCAAGGAAAGGGAGGGAGCCCAAGTCTAGAGCCGGATGGATGTGAGTTTGAACTATACCATGACTGTGGACCCAGGGGCAGCTTAAGAACCAGGAAGGGGAAGGACAGGAGCTTCTCTGAGGTTGGCTAGGTTCCAGTCTGCAGGTGGTAGCAGCTGGGGGCATGTTTCCTGAATCCCGGATCAGCCATGTGTCTGAGTGGGATGGCACAGCATGGCATCCACTGGGAAGCGTCTTGCCTGCCAGGCAATTCTTCTCTCTGGTTTTGCTATCAGCACCTTGATTTTTCTCTTGGAGAATCATCCTTCCCCTGTCTCTGTCCATATGGATTTGGGAAGACTAACCCCCAGCTAGGGCAGGTGACTTTGGCCTGTCCATCAGCACGTTCTCATTAACATGTCACCATCCTGGGACTTCATATTAGAAAAAAGACGTTCTCTTTTGTGTCACCACAAGAAAGAGGTAAGGCTAGAACTTTGAAGATTCTGCCTCCTAAAGATGAACCCAGCATGGAGCAGAGCAGATCCAAGAACCAGGAGAGATGGACTGAGGCCACAAGATGAGCACCCAGATCCATCCAACTGAAGTCACATCGCCTCCTGCTCCTTTTCCTCTTCCTCTTTTATTTTTTTTGGGGGGTACCTGGGATTGAATTCAGGGGCACTCGTCCACTGAGCTACATTCCCAGTCCTAGTTTGTATTTTATTTAGAGACAAATCTCAGTGAGTTGCTTAGCACCTTGCTTTTGCTAAGGCTGGCTTTGAATTCACGATCCTCCTGCCTCAGCCTCCCAAACCACTGGGATTACAGGCGTGTGCCACTGCACCTGGTTCTTTTTTTTTTTTTTAAGGCCATTTTATGTCAGGTATTCTTGTGACAAGCAACCAAAGTGCTCTAAATAGTGTAAAGAATATTTTGGGGGGAGACAGATAACAAAACGTATACTAAGCTTCAAATCCATTCATTACAGTTACATTTTATCCAGGTTTTGCTAAATTTTTATTCCATTCTCTGATAGAGCTAATACTATTCTCTTGTCATCTGCAAATTTGATCACTATATACCTTTTTTTTTTTTTTTGTACTGGGGTTTGAACCCAGGGACACTTAACCAATGAGCCACCTCCCCAGCCTCTTTTTGTTTTTTATTTTGAAACAGGGGCTCACTAAGTTGCTTAGGGCCTTGCTATGTTGCTGAGGCTGGCTTTGAACTTGTGATCCTCCTGCCTTTGAGCTCCTGGGATTACAGGCATGTGCCATCATGCCTGGCTCCAATACACCTTTTATACAGGACTAAGTATAGAACCTATGATTCAAAAGTAGAAAATAACCTGGCTGATAGCAACCCATCCCATCCATCCATCCATCTATCCATCCATCCATCCATCCATCCATCCATTTTTTACAGGGACCTATGATAGGCAGGTGGCCCATACCTAAAACGTCCTGGAGTTCACTGTCATCTGGTTACAGAGCTCACAGACACTTTGCTTCCTCCTCTGCTTTAGATGGTGACTGCAGGTCCCTGTCTGACTCACCCTCATGGACTTTCTAGAACCCATCCCTCTGAAACCTTCTTTATTCTTCCTCAAAGATGCACCACATCTCTATGACCAAGTCAGCACATTCTCCCCATGCTCTGGGCACAGGTCATCTGGGTGGAGACAGGTTCGCATCTTGGGAGCGGTACTAGCACTTGGTGAGAGGTACTTGAGCCCTCCCCCTGGTTCTCCATCAGATCCTCTAGTGCAGGGGGTGGCAGCACCAGACCCGAGCCACCCTCTGTTCTTGCTAGTGCCTCCTAACCCTGAATCTAGGTCCCTGGCCACATGTTTGGCTCTTTGTTCTCCTGTGCCCAAACAGACTTCTAAAAGCCAAGTGAGCCCTTCTGTACATCTTTGCCATCCCCAGGCAAAGTTACTCCCTGGCTCTGTTCCTCTCTTTCCCTTCTAAGAACACGCCCCTTCTGAGAAGGGATGGGTGGCCATGGCAAGGCCCACTGAGCCCCCAGCCCCTTTTGAGAGAAGCCACGTTTCTTTCTTCAAACATCCTGACATCTGTTTTCCTAATACCCAGGATGTGAGACTTTTGGTATGTGGGATGGCAGCTCCAGATGCCCAGGACAGTGAGCAGAAGATGGAGCAGAACCACAGGTGGTGCCCACCTGTGTGGAGAGGCCACAGCCTTGTCCCCTGACATGCAAAGACTTATTTCCCTGGGCAGAGCTGGGAGCTGTGCACTGTCTTCCTGATCCTGCCTCTCCCAACTCCAATGTCAACAGGCATCACATTATGCTTCATAGTGGGGGAGGTCCTTGGAAATCATCTGGTATCTTTAATTAGCATAATCACCTGGATGGCGTTTTCCTATTCCTGCTCCAGAGGCTCTGGAGTCATGTGGTTTGGGGTGGACTTCAGGCACCTCGGCTCCTCTATCACTCTGCCCACATGCCCCACTGGGAATCCCTTTACCTATGGGGAAGCTGGCAATCAGCTCAGGGTTCCAGAGTGAGCTGCACAGAGCTCCCCAGGACCCAGGCTGCTCCGTGCAGCCCAGCATTCCCATTACCTCATTCTGGCTACAGGCTTGGTCGCCTGGGCTGTGGCTGCTTATTTTCACAACCCTTATAAATACAGCCTGGGCTGATTAAGTAATGGGGACCATCCCATCAGACCAATAAAGAGACACATAAACAGATAAATCAATGAAGAAATAAACTATCATGGCAAGAACAATCTCTTTATGATTGCTCTTTGGGGGTGGGCTTTACAACGTTGCCGTGTGTGTGTGTGTGTGTGTGTGTGTGTGTTTTAAATAAGCAAAATTGTTTTCTTGGGACTCCATCCAAGAACATTAGATAAATAACTGTGATCCAGCCCCAGCTGCTCATAGGAAACCCGTTCAGGCAGATGGTGTGGGAGAGAAGGCTGCGCTTTGATGCCTCGGGGGGTTACTCTGGGAGGCCATGAGACCTTTGTGAGTATCCCAGGCTCTGCCATTTCTGAATATGGCCTTGGCCAGGTCAAGGCTTAGCCTTAGCTCCCAACTGGCCTCTTTCCCCTGGCTGACATGTATCTGATCTATGCCTAGGGTACCTCAGCATCTACCTGGAAAGCTCTGATTCCTTCCCAGCAGCTGTGTGCCCTGTTTTCTCTTTCCCTCTCGTGCGTTCTGATCTCTGCCTGGAAAGCCATGTGTCATTCTTCAAGCTCAGCTCAGATGTCACCTTCCCCATATCCAGAAGCCCTCCCTCCCTAACCCAGGGTAAGGGTCCCCTGAGCTAGGTTCCTATGGATTGCACTCCTGCTCTCAATCATGGGCATATTGGGAGCTTCTCAATGGCAGAACCTCAGGTTCCTAAGGCTGGGTACATACATTGAGTTGATGAGCAAGGAGGGAAGGGGTAGCAGTCAAGGGTGCCAAATACTTTAGTGGCAGACACACTGAGTTCAGACCCACTCCAGCCCTTACTAGCTGAGCACTCCTTACTGCCTGTAGGTACCCTCTAAATCCCCACAAGCCCCCCTCAGTGACAGGCATCATTTGTTACCATGTGCCCTAGGTGCCCGGTCCTTCTTCTGGGGGACAGTGCTGCACTTGTTAAAGCTACATTTCTTCTATCATATGTGAGTCCCCTGGGCAGGGCTGGCTCTGATTCATCTCTTTCTCACCTGATCAGCACAGGTAGGACCCAGAGGGTCATTCTGCAACTCTTCATTGGCTGAAGGGGTTGTGGCTGTCCAGTGTAGAGGGGAATCTCTGCCTATTCTTGGGCTCCCTCTGGACCCCATAATGCACACCCCAATCCTCCAGGGCCCCAGGTCACCTTTATTCTGAGACTCTGGTCATTTAGCTCCATCTAGTTGCTGAAGTCCACTTTCCCCCATCTCAACTGCTCCTCCCCTCCCACTCCTAATCTCTTTCCAATTTGCACCTACCTATCAGCTCTCACCGACATCTTTGTTCATAGCCTTCTCTGATCCACATCCCTATCTGACTGAGCTTCCAGACATTTTTCCACCAGGGCCCTGGGAGACTGATTACAGTTCATCCCTTCTCAAAAACCCATGCCTGAAACTATAACAAATACCCGTCTCTCTATCTGACCTCCCACTCCACCTCCCAGCTTCCTCTAGACCCGAAACAACATCCTGCTCCTGATCCTAAGATGGGGCCACACTGAGCTACTCAACTTTACTGGAAGCACACTCCCTGCTCCTCGTTGTTTTTGTCAAAATCCTAGCTATTGTTCAGGCACAAAGCACACATCACCTCTTTCATGAAGAATTTTTTGACTCTTTCCTTCACCCAGGAGCAAGCAGGGTCTGTTCTCCTCCACGGGTCCACGTGATACACTTTGCATCAATGGCTGTTGTCAGCTGCCCAGCCACAGCAGCTGGTCTGTGCTTTCCCCACCTCAGAGTTTCCAGGCATCTCATCTACAGGCCTGGAATGAGGTGGGCACTTGGTGAGTGTTTGTTGACATTGAATTTTGGACAGCATGCATTCATTTTGAGACCCTTCTCTGAATGGGTTTGGGTTTGACTGTTAAGCAGTCCACTTGCTATCAGACAAAATTCAGTTGTGGTCAGGTCAAAAATTTCCCTATGGCCAAATCATTATCTGAGGCTATCGCTGGAACATAAATCAGCACTAGCTGGATCAGTTTAGCAAAAGGCTGTGGCGTTGGCTCCAAGTGGTTTGATGATGTCCAGATGTGGGCTGCTGTGCTGAATTTTCCATAATTAAACGGATAGGAGCTCCAAGTTGGGTAGGAGAGACTGGACTTGAGCAGGGCACCCCTCTCTGTGTGCCCCCATTTCACCTCTAGAGCAGAGGAGCCCAGCTGGCCTATCAGTGAGATCACACAAAACGTGGGACAATCCCCATTTTCTTGATGCAGAATATACTTGGAAATCAAGCCTTCTCCATATTTGTATAGAGCTTTGAGCCCATCATAGACTGGGGGTGTCTCCTTGGAGGGGGGCTAGGATATCTGGTCTCCCCTCAGTGTTGAATGGAGGAGACCTCTAGGTGGACACTAGGTCTCACTGGTAAACCAGAAGCCCTGGAGTACTAACCCTTGGCCAAATCCAAGGCCAATCCGGCTCTAGAAGACTTGTCTTAGTCTGTTTCTAAGCAAATACAGCATGTCATCCCCCAACCGTGTAGATCTCTTTTCTTTTCTAGTACATCATCCAAAAATGCCTGCTTCCCAGTTTGGGGGATTCTTGCTCCGAAATGCAGAAACTGTCTCAGGGCACCAGCAGGTAGGTACATATCTGCATGTGAGGGCAGGCTTCCCAGGGGTCACCTACCACCCTTAGGGCCATGTTCTAAGTTGGGTACTTCAGACAGGATGAGGGATGCAACCTGGTTCTGTCCTTCAGCAGTTCCTGACCAGGCCAGGTGGTGGGCCATGTACATAGGACAGCTGTTCTACAGGAGATGCCACATACTCTATGGAAATATGTGTGGGGGACATCAGTTTTGCATGTGGGGGTTTATGGAAGGTTCAACGAGAAAGGCAATATTTTTAGCAGAGCCTTGAAGGATAAGAATTTAGACACATTAAGAGAGCAGACAATGACCTGCTGTATGGACAGTTTGAGGTGACACAGAAACAAGTAAATCTGGAGCCACTAGTTTTGGACAGCATTTTCAGAGAATGAAATGCATAATGAAAAATAAAGTCCATTCAGCAAGGGTGGCAGGATAAGGAGGAGAAATCCTGTGGGTTGGACAGGGAAGATCTATTATATATATATATATATATATATTTTTTTTTTTTTAAAAGAAGTTTTAGGTTCGTAGCAAAATTGCACAGAAGGTACAGAGATTGCCCATATAACTCCTGCTCCATGTTTACCAGCTTCCTCCATTATCAAGAGTGCTAATGAGTGAACCTGCATTGACATATTGCATTCTATAGTTCACATTAAAGTTCATACGTTAGTGTCAGCTTTCTGTTGCTATGACAAAATAACTGAGAAAATCACCTTCAAAAAGAAGAATGGTTTATTTTGGCTCAGTTTCAGAGGTTTTAGTCCATGGTCACTTGGCCCTGTTGCTTTGGGTCAGTACATCATGGTGAGAGTGCAAGACAGAGAAAGCCTGCTTACATCATGGAGTCCAGGAAGCAAAGAGAGAGAAAGAGGAAGGACCAATGTCCCAATATTCAAGAGCAGGATCCCCACCAGCCTAATTTCCTTCCTAGGCTCCACCTTCTAATGTTTCCAATACCTCCCAGCAGGTTGTGGGTTGAGGGTCAACCCTTCAATACATGGACCTTTGGGGAATATTCAAGGTCCAAACTGTAGCATCCTTCAAGTTTCCCCCACATCACCTCTGAACAAAGCCAGAGGTGAGGACCTAGGATGTGTCTGTCAGGCCCTCTCTGCCCCTTAGGGGTTTGTCAGCATTTTTTCTCAGCTCAGACTGGGAGAGGATGGCATGAACCCATCCAGGCAAGGCTCAGAGCAACTGGCCTGGGGTGTGTGTCTTGTCCTTCCAGAGGAGGGAAGCAGTGTGGGGGTCCTGGACATGTTGACCTCTGAGGAGAAGAAATATTCCCCTCATGCCAACCTCCTGCCCTTGAGCAGAAACCTTGTTCCCCAATCTGGCTCCCAGAAAATGTGACACCAAGGGAGGAATGCCCTAGGTGAGAGGAGGGGCTTTCCTGGGAACCGGAACAGGACACCCTAATGGCAGATCAGAAGAGAAGCCTCACTCCTCATACCTCTCCTTCTGTCCAGAGGGTTCTCAGAATAGTCACTAACACACAGAGTTCAACAGGGCAGAACAAAAAGAGGGAGCAGAAACAGGGGCCAAAAGTAAATGATCGTGTCAGGGGCAAGATACGTATCTAAGGTGATGACATGAGTTCTCTGGCCCTGTCTAGATGTGGGTCCAAGATGTATTGAGTCAAGTCAATGTGGACACCCTGCCAGAAACCAGTGGTACAGATGTAGGACTAAAAATAACCGAGTACCTCAGCAAAGTACAGCTAGTCCCAGAATTAAGACCAGAACCAAATTGATACCAAGTGTCCCTGGAGAAAGATCCCATAAATATCCCTGCAAAGAACAAAGATTCTGTGCAGAATCAGTGACGTTTCTTATCATTCTGGTCCTGGTGGTGGGTGCCACAGTTGTCACATGGTGCCATATGATCAAACAGAGCAGAGTGACCTCTAAACTGAACTAAACAGGGAGTTCCAGCATAATTTACACACAAGGCAGTCCCTGATCATCACATCCAAACATCTGTTTCTGGATTCTAAATGGGTTCGACCAGTGTCTCCAGGTAGCACCCCTGAAACCAAGACAGAGACCCCAGTTTCCCTCTACTGTACCATTGCTGATCCCTTGGACTGACCAACCTCAGCGTGCACCTCACTCTGGCTTCCAGTGAACCATCCTACATGCCCTATCTGGGTCTTGTGTGGACTGGCCCTCCCCTTTGAGAGAGTCCCCAATTCCATGGTTCCTTCTGGATCACGGGTTTCCTACCAACATGGAGACATCACTCCCTCTTTTCATCTCTGAGCCTGCCACCTTCTTTCCATCCAATGGAACCTCCACTGTCCTTTCCTCAAAAGTCCAGGCCCCACTCCAACTCCCGCCGATCCTGAGAATCCAAGGATCTGAATGTTTTGAGGTATTAATTTTACAGCTATTACCAACTAGAGTTCAGTTCTTCTGTGGTAGCTTGAAATCTGGAATGAGAGCTCTGAAATCTAGTACCATGGTCAAGAAGGCTTTTTTTTTTTTGGGTGGGGGGGAAAGTCTAACCAAGTCTGTGATAGGAAATCCAGTCTGATTTTTAGATTAGAAGTTGGACACTGTTAACTGTGGGCCGGAGCTGACCCCTAGACTTGTTTGGTCTGGCTACAGTGTTTTTTGAGACATGTGAGTGAGTCGCCCCAAGTTGAAGATCAGGTGATTTCACACACAGCTCTGGATTTCTGGTTCCTCTTAAAGAAATGAGGTGACTGGGTGGCAGAGGCTAGGCCCCTGAAGAGAGGGATGGGGACTGGCCCAGGAGGCAAAGGGGGTGCTAGGAGAGGCATTCAGGGAGAGTCCGCTTGCTCGGCTGCAGCGGCATGACTTACTCACTTGGCAGGAGAGCCGTTTCTTCCAGGTTTCCTGTTTCTCATTATAACTTTTAGGCAAAAGGTTTAAGTTGCTGATTCTGGTGTTGCAGTTAGTCCTGGCCTTATTAAAGAGAAATCTACAGCCAAGCGGAAATGAGGAAGGAAGGACAAAGAATGCCACAGGGTGGGTGGGGGGAATGGGCTGAAAATCCAGAGCAGACCACGGAGTGAAATACGGGGGCGTGGGAAGCAGGAGCTATGATTCCTGCCAAGGGGGGGTGGAGAGGGAGAGAAGTGAGGCAGAGAGGGAGATACCAGGTATAGCTGGTTCCATATTCATGGAGCCAAACAGGGTGGATCAAAATTATTAGAAAAAGCTTTCTGTAGTGAACAAGTATGGACTTTTTTCCTTGTTATTATTTCCTAAATGATACAACATAGCTACTATTTATGTAGCATTTATAATGTTAGGCATTATACATCATCTAGAGACGGCTTAAGGCATACAGGAGGATGTGCATAAGTTCTATGCAAATACCATGCCATTTCATGTAAGGGACATGAGTATCTGTGGACTTTGGTATATGGGGGTCCTGGAACCAGTCATCTAAGAATATACTCAGGGACGACTGTTCTGTGAGTATGCTGGAAAGAAGAATCAAGTTCCTTGGTAAAAACCAAAAGCTTAACAAGATCCCAAAGATCTCTGCTGCAGATTTGAGTACCAGGACTGCTGCTCCCCAGCTGGCTGTGAGCCCCCTGGTTGCCAGGGAGTTTGGCATCTCTCCTGGTCTGTTTTTTTTTTTTTCTTTTCTGCAGCTATGAAAGGGTACAGCAGTCTGGGTGTGGTGGTGCACACCTGTAATCCCAGCTATTCTGGAGGCTGAAGTAGGAGAATTGCAAGTTCAAGACCAACCTGGAGAACTTAGTGAGATCCTGTCTTAAAGTAAAAAACAAAAAGGGCTGAGGTGTAGCTCAGGGACAGAGGACGTACTTAGCATGTGCAAAGCCCTGGATTCAATCCCTAGTACACACACACACACACACACGTACAGCAACAACAGTGAGATGAGGTTGCTTTGGGCATGAGATGAATGCACTAGATACAGTGGTGTTTTGGGTCAAGTCTCAGGAGTCAGAATTGCACTCGCACCTTGGCTGGGTAGAATAGACTCTGGCTATTTTCATCCCAGCAGCACCCCCACCCCTACGTACTGGTATTCTGCCCCACAGTTTAGTCCTGTGAGACAAGTCTGGGCAATACCTCTCTCCTATTATATTTCCTATTATCTTTGCCCTGAGGGTCTCCTTTCCATGGGACGGTGGCTGCCAAAGTCATTGCATGGCACTGTTGTGATAAAGCAAAGCAGAGGTAGCTTTAAACATACCAATAGGGCCTTCACTTGAGGACAGGCATGGCCGGGCTCTGGTGGAAGCAAATGCACCCTTCTCATTCTCACTCCTCCTGGGAGAGTGCTTTAGGGAGGAGGGCACCAGGAATGGCAGCACTGATAAATTCTCTTTTCCCTGTCGGGGCATATGGATGAGCTCTCATAGGTAATATGCACATGTGAGCCCCCCTCCATATGCCAAAAGGCTTTCAACTAACCTGTCTGCTAAATTTAAATCAAGTGGACCCTTATGATGTAATTCTCAACACACACTGGTTTCTATCAGAACAGAAATATTTGATTTACAGATATTCTGCTGTAAAGGATAACACACCAGAAAGTACTTTAATGGAGGAGACAGAAGAATGTGACTGTTTCTTACTATGATAACCTGAGACACATCTTTGCTCTTCCCAGCTTCTGTACGCCCTTCCTTCTGCATGCCCTTCCATCCCGCAGTATCCTTCCACTCACCCCTTGCCACTCAGAAAACTCCTACTCACCCTTCCAGGCCCCATTCACCTGTCAATTCCTTGACACCTCATAACTGCCACAGCTCTCTCTGCACACCTCCACTGCAGCTCCCATTGTGACATACTGCAGACAGCCGTTTTGGGGCATGTCTCCCACTCCTCTCTTTTTGAGTACCACTAAAATCACGAACCTGGAAACCAGACTGCCTGGGTTTACATCTTAGCTCTGTTACCTGTGATCAGTTTCCTCATCTGTAAAATGGGCATGAGAACACAGGGCTATGGTAAGAATCTGGATGAGTGAATGCACGTGAGGGTGCGCAATGTGCCTGGTCTTTGTCAGCCCTGGAAACCTGGCAGCTGACGTTTCTGCAAATGCACTAGAATGGCTAGCATCAAAAAGATCAGATAATGAGTGCTTAAGAAGCAGAAAAATTAGAACCCTCCTACATTGCTAGTGGGAATGTAAAATGGTATGGCCACTTTGGAAAAGTCTGGCAGTTCCTCAAACAATTAAACACAGAGATATTCTTTCACCCAGAAATTCCACTCCTAGAGCAATCAGGAGTCAAATAACAACTAACCCAAATAACCAATAACTCATAATCAAATACCAAAGAGAAACGAAAACATTCATCTATGCAAAAAAAATTTCTACATGGATGTTCATAGCAGCATCATTTATAATGCCCTAAAGGCAGAAACATCCTAAAGGTTCATTAATCGATGAATGAACAAAGAAAATGTGTTCGAGCCATTCAATGGAATATCACTCAGCCATAGAAAGAGATGGAATACTGATACATGCTACAGTGTGGATGAGCCTTGGAAATGTTACACCAAGTGAAAGTCACCAGACACAGAAGGCCCCATATCGTATGGTTCCATTTATATGAAATGTTTAGAACGGGAAAATCTACAGAGCCAGAAAGCAGATGAGTGGTTGCCAGGCTGAGGAACGGCTGTGGGGCAGGGGGTAAGAGCTCAGGGGTGTAGGGTTTCCTTGGTAGGTGATAAAAATGTTCTGAGATTGACTGTGATAATGGTCGCCTGTATCTGTGAATATATCAAAAGCACTGAACTGTACATTTTAAATGGATGAACCATGCAATATGTGAAGCATAACTCAATAACTCAATATGTGAAATATAACTCAATAAATCTGTAAAAAACTCAGCTCTCAGCATAGAGAAAAAGAAAAGAAAACATATAAGCTTGTATTTTCACTATGTGGGCTACACAGGGTCCAGAGCAGAGAAGGTCCAAAGTTTGGGAAAAGAGTGAAGTAAATCAAATAATCAGCACTGATCACATGACCACTGATGCTTTTGCAGAGCCTCTCATCTGCTCTTGGTGAGCTTGGTGGCACTCCCGACTCCTGTTTCTCTGACCTCCCTCAGTCAGTCTGTTGGCAAATCTTATTGGCTCCACCTTCCAAGTGCATCCAGAATCTGATCATGTCCCACCATCTCATGGCTACCATCCTGATCCAAGCTGCCATCATCTCTCCACTGGATTCTCCAATCCCCTGCTGAGCACCTCCAGTTCCCACCTCCCCACCTGCAGTCTGTCTTCAGCCACGTGAACCTCTAAGAATCCAGGACACAATTTGGCTTTTTCCTTGAAACCCGACAGTGACTCCTTATCTTGTTCAGAGTAAAAACTCAAGTCCTACAATGGCCCACAAGACCCTGGGTGGCCCCACTCTGTCCCTCGTCCCTCTTCCCCTGGATTCTTTTCCCCGGATTCTCTCCACCTTGCCAACCTCAATCATGCCAAGCAAATTCTTGCTGTTACAGAGGTGACCCCTCAGCCTGAGCCTTGCCTCCCCCCAAAATCCACCAGACTTTTCTACTTTAAGTCTTTTTTTTTTTTGTACCAAGGATTGAACCCAGGGGTACTTAACCACTGAGCCACATCCCAGCCCCTTTTTTTGTGTGGTATTTAGAGACAGTCTCACTGAATTGCTTAGTGCTTCACTAAGTTGCTGAGGTTGGCCTTGAACTTGTGATTCTCCTGCCTCTGCCTCCGGAGCCACTGGGATTACAGGTGTGTGCTACTGTGCTCAGCCTCTAAATCTTGACTCAAAGATCCTTTCCCCAGCAGGGACCCACAGACCTTCCTCCCCACTATTTAATGCTACAAACTACATCTTCTACATCTCAGTGTTTTACCTTCATCTGCCTTTTCTTTTTTCCCTAGCACTCACCACCTTTTAAAATACTCTATGATGGACTTACTATATTCACTGCAGGTTGAGCATCCCCAGTCTAAAAATCCAAAATCTAAAATCTCAAGTGCTGAAAGGCCACACAAAAAGTTTTAGATTTCATAGTGTTTTGGAATTTGGACTGGGGATGCTCAACTGCTGAAGTCTATGCAAATACTGAGTTTGGAAAAACTCCAAGATCCAAAACACTTCTGGTCCCAAGCATTTTGGATAAGGGATATTCAACCTCTATCCATGTCTGTCCATCTTGCTAAATGGGAGATCCATCAGGTAGAGACTTTTGTCTGTTGTATTATGTTGTATTGTATTGGTAGGCACTCAATAAACATTGGTTGAGGAATTCTGTCTTTACAACATCTTTGAGAAGTAGGTATTACTGTTATCATTTTTCAGAGGGGAAAAGAAGGCTCAGAGAGGTTAAGTAAGAAGAGGTGAAGTAAGAAAGAGATGGAATACAGACACACGCTACAGTGTGGATGAGCCTTGGAAATGTTACACCAAGTGAAAGTCACCAGACACAGAAGGCCCCATATGGTTGCATTTATATGAAATGTTTAGCGGGCAAATCTACAGGTGGAGATTGTAGGGATGGCAGCACCACAGCAGGAGATTGTAGGGATGGCAGAAATGTTTACTTGTATAAAGAGATGGAAAACCTTTTAGATGTGACTGAGACGTGCACCCCCATGCAGATTCTGTTTACTTCTACAAAATAAGCATCCTGGAGGAAAGAGTGCTTAGGCAGCTAAACTGGGACTTGGCAGGTCTGAGAGTAGAAGAGATATCAATAGGTTGCCTCGCAGGACATCATCAACGCAAACGCTACTCTGACCATCCCCAGGGGGCTGCCTCACGGGCCCCCTCCATCTGGTACACCGCAGTACTCGGCTGTCTGAGTGCCCCTGGGATGGGGTCACTCACTGGAGGTCATCTTAAGGACAAATGTGACCTATTTTACGGGGCCTGACAGGAGGCTGGCTGCACAGGATTGATGGAAATACCCAGGCTGTGTTCACGGGTCAGCAGCAGGTAGTGGGTGATAACCGCATATTAGTTGAGTAGAATTATTATTAACATAATTTGAACAAATAACATCCCATAATGGGCTGATATTTCACACCTGTCAGATATAAAACCACCTTCCCCTTCCCACCGGGAATGATCTCCTTTCTGGGCTGTGCAAAAAGGACACTGTCCCTCCTGGCCCTTGGTGAGGAGAGGGACAGACTGCAAGGTGTTTAAGAAGCAAGTTTTTCCCACCCAGGGGGCAGAGTTACCCCACGGCTGCCACAGAAGGAGCTCCATGGCTGGTTCTGATGTGGCTTTAAGCAGATTTGCTTGCAGAGAATCACTGCAAAACCAGAAATTGGTCTTCAGACTGTTACCTTTTCTTCACCCCCTGAAACCCACCTTCTTGTCCCGTGACTACTGCCCAACTTCCCTGGGCATACCTCACACCCTCCCCAGCTCCTTGGTGGCCGGCCTCACTGTCCCTTGGGCCAGGCCACCAGCTTCCTGCCTCCAGTGGATTCCATCCTGGGGATGGTGCGGAGCCTGTGGAGCTGCTGGAGGTCATGGAAACTTGAGAGGGAGGGACGTGGCACCCGGTGTAGGTGGTGCAGAGTCCTGGTCCACTGCAGCATGGCCGAGGCTATTGGCAGGGGAAGTAGAGACAGGGCAGGAGGAGGGCAGGCCAGGCAGATGGGACTCAAATGCAGAGGCTTGGAGGGGAGTTTGGTCTTGGGGACAGTGAGCAATCCTGTGCATGTGGCAGGAGTCTGGGCCTATGACACTGGGTCACGAAGACGCTGGACAGGCAGGCGGGGGTCAGACACGGAGGGGTTTTCCACAAGCCATGGAATCAGCCATCAAGAGCCTTGCAGGCTCCACAGAGCCCTGGGAAAACACCCTTGTCTCCAAACACCTCTTCTGACAGGTCTTAGGGTGTTTGTCACCCCCTGGGTCCACAACTCTGCCCTGTTGAGGTTGGATCTAACTCATCCTCTAAGGTTAACATGCCAGAAGCTTGGTCCCCAGGCAGGAGATTTTAAAAGGTGGAGAAACCTTTAAGAGGTTAGGTTTGGTGGAAGGTGAGGACCCTGAAGGAGCTGCCCCTGGAAGGGTTAGTGCTGGCCTCTCATGGTGAGTTAGTCACAAGAGAGGGTATAAAAATACTAGATGGGGTGGTGCACGCCTGTAATTCCAGCAGCTCGGGAGGCTGAGGCATGAGGATCATGAGTTCAAAACCGGCCTCAGCAACTTAGAGTGGCCCTAAGCAACTCAGTGAGACCCTGTCTCTCAATAAAAATATAAAAAAGAGCTGAAGATGTGGCTCTTTGGTTAAGTGTCCCTGGGTTCAATCCCCAGTAAAACAAACAAACAAAAATCCCCAAACAACAAAAAAACCTGTCCCAGGCCTCTGGGCTTCCTGTTTTGTCATGAGATTTCTTCTGCACCGGCCACCACCAATGTGTTGCCATGAGGCCCTTACCAGAGGTTGAATCAATAGGGCTGCCTGATCTTGGACTTTCAGCTGCCAAAATTGTGAGCTAAATAAACTTCTTTTCCTTACAAGTGATAGCTTCGGGTATTTTGCTGTGGTTATGGAAAATGGACTAATACATGTCCTGAGGTGAGTGGGCCTCCTCAAGGAAATACCAACAAGGAACGTACCACCCTTGGACCTATGCTTCAGAAATGTGTGGAAGATGACAGATGAGAGGACAGAGGAGGTAGGGGGGCTGGGGAGCAGAACTCGATAATTAGTGCAAAGGTTTTTGGTAAATGTGGCATGATCAAAATCATAAGAACAGTGACCAAGTGAGGGTTGGAGCAGGGAGTAAGTAATACCTGTGTAAAAGATCAAAGACAGATCCCCTGTACCATGCATGCAAATCCTAAGGATATGGGGGCACTGAGAGGGAATCTGCAGGATTCTCATAGGATGGAGCAAGTTCAAGTGCCCCCCAAAATTATGGCCCCTCCTGAGAAAGGCTACCCATCCCACCATGAGAAAAGCCCTCTCGTTGTCAAATGTCAAGGACAGGGAGAATGGAGACCCCAAGCCTGGGGACACAGAGATGCCCAGGCTCAGGCAAGCTTGCTCAACAGGTCTGAGTGCTGGGCAGACCTCCTACAAAAGCCCACAGCCTCGCCTCAGTCCAAATCCAAAAAATGCTGAGCTGGAATTTATGCTAAATTTCGGCAGTTCTTATCCTGAGGCAAACCAGGCCTGACATTAGGCTGTTTAAAGGTTTTATTTATCCACTCGGGGTGTGTGTTTATACATCTCACTGCAGAAATGTTAGCCTGTCTGGTTTCCAAGGGCTGCCGCTGAACAATTCTGAATTCTGACATATCAATCTTGAAGGGTTTGGATAAAAGACTGTGAACCTACACTAGAGAAGTTTGATTAAATTATTGTATAACCATGGGACAGCTCTGAAAAATAGAGAGAGAGATCTCTAAGACAGTGTTCAGCTAAAAAAAGATATACATTCAACCATGCACTAAGCATTTGCAAAGTATGAAATGAGTCAGCTACTTCTCTAGGTCCCGGGATGTGAAAAACAAACAAATGTAAAAGAGCTAAATGAAACTGCACTGTGCACCTGATAAGGAAAAAAAAAATTCTGAGATGCCATAAATTTAATTACAAAGGGTTAATTACAAAGGGCCAGGAGAGGGAAGGGAAGAGAGATGGCTGGGAGGCAATTAGAAATAAGTGGTAGGCAGAAAAGAAGAAAAAGATCATTTTAATTCTAGTATGTATGTTAAAGTGTTAATTTGAATGCTATCTTGAGCATCTCTCATCTAATTCAAGTTTTTATTTCTATAGATGATGAAACTGAAGGTCGGGGAGTGTGGCCCCTCCTGAGAGAGGCTACCCATTCCCACCAGCTCAGGCCAGGATTGGAACCCAGTTCTATAGACTTATAAGCAGGGCTTGCTTTTGAACCCCTGCTGCCTACAACACAACTCCCCAAATAATAGAATTGATGCAAAGGCACTTTTTGAACTGTAAAGAATTACACATACAGATCACTCTTTGGTGGACATGAAATTTTACATTTTGGGTTTCTTTTGGCCAAAGCCCTTTTTTACCATCGAGGGACTACTCTAACTTGTGATCTGTAAAAGGCATGGAGAGGAGTCTCTCCAGAGCAGGACCGGGATGGCTGACAGGTCAAACACCACCCAGAATTAGAGCAGGATGAAGACTAAAATCCACTGGTGGGACAGTGACCCTGGGGTCATAGATGACCTTAGGAAGGGAGCCCAGTGTGTGAGCAGCATATGGAATGTGGTATATGGGATGTGGACACTAAAGTATAGTTGTGCACAACTTAATAGCCTTGGATTTCCAGTGTGTGTCTTATTCTTGGTGGGTTTTTAAAAAAACTTTCTGTTTATGTTGTATTTACTTTCCTTTCCCTCTCTCCATCCCTCCCTCCCTCCCTTCCTCTCTCTCTCTCTCTCTCTCTCTCTCTCTCTCTCTCTCTCTCTCTCTCTCTCTCTCTCTCTCTCNNCCTTCCTTCCTTCCTTCCTTCCTTCCTTCCTTCCTTCCTTCCTTCCTTCCTGACTAAAGTGCAAAGACTGTTGCCACCGTGTGACGTCTGATCTAAGGTCCAACTTTGAATCTTGCAAAGGTAATTGCTTTTATTCCCTATTTGTTAGTTTTCATGCGATACTCATTTCTGCATCAAAAATGTTTTTCAGGGGCTGGGGTTGTGGCTCAGTGGTGGAGTGCTTGCTAGCTGGCATGCATGAGGCACTGGGTTCAATCCTAAGCACCACATTAAAAATAAATAAATAAAATAAAGGTATTGTGTCCATCTACAACTAAAATAAACACATAAATAAAATGGTTTTCAGCATTCTGAAAATCAGAACAAGAAAATGAGAAGTGACATTTGAGTTGGGCCTTAAAAGAAACCCTGGGGCAGTGGGGTGGGGGAAGTGGTCAAGGGGTCAGCCTGGAGAGTGGCCCCGAGCATCAGGTCTGTGGCAAGCTTAGGAGCCAGCCACCATGCGGAGGAGACAAGGGGACAGGCACTGAGGCTGAGGATGCAGAAGTGGAGACTCCACCTGTCCCTGAAAGTCCTGCTAAGCAGGGTCACAGTGGAAAAAACCTAGGTCAGGGACACCCTCCAAGGCATTGGGCACAGACAGCAGGTGAGGCAGAGGCTGGAACAGCAGTCAGGAAAGAGCTGAGGCTGAAGCAGGTGAAGGAGTCCAAGACATAATCACCTCCAAATATGCCCCTACACTGAAGTGCTGATGACTCTGAATCGAAAGGAACAGTGAGGGAAACAGAGATGCATAAGAAGGACTTTCCTGAATTTCTTCTGGTTAAAAGAGGTCAGGGAAATGCAAATTAAAACCATAAAGAGATACCATTTCACCCCAGGTAGAAAGGTATATATATATGTATGTATGTATATATATGTATGTGTGTGTGTGTGTGTGTGTATAAATAAATGAATGCTGGAAAGGATGTGGAGAAAAAGGAATTTTTACATATTGTGGGAATGTAAATGAGCAACACTATTTTGTATAATAGTATGGAGGCTCCTCAAAAAACTAAAACCAGAACTTCCTGATGATCCAGTTATCTGGGTATATATCCATAAGAAATGAAATCAGCTTAGACACCTGTGAATAGCTTCTTGTAGTGCTGTTCGTAGTAGCAAGATACGAATGGCATCAGCCTAGGTGCCTATGGACAGTTGAGTGGGGAAGGAAGATGTCAGTTGTAAAGAAGAGTGATGTCCTTCCCTCAACTGACGGAACCGGAGGACATTATGGTAACCAAAGACACAGAAAGACAAGTACCACGTGTTCTTTCTCATATGTGGACTCTAAAAGGAGTGGATTTGAATGCAGACTCGAGGTCATGAGACCTTGGGAAGGGTGTGACATGGGGAGGCAGGTGGATTTGATCAGGAAGGGCTGTGTGTAGGTGTGAAATATCCCACAGGACCCCACTGATACGAATAATTAATACACGATGATAAAAAATAAGCAATCCTCCAGAAACAAATCAATTGTCATGAAAATCTTTCCTAGAATTTCAATCAGGGGTGAACAACATGCCACAGAGAAGAGACCACTTTTTTTTTTAAATTTGCAGTGTGGGGGATCAAACCCAGGGCGTCCTGTGCTAAGCACAAATACCATGATTACCACGGAGCTATACCCCCAGCCTGAGGCTGGAGCATTCTATCTGGCCCAGACGGGTTATTACCTACTTGTTCCTCTGTCAGTAATCTTCCTAAGGGGGCCTACAAATTCCCCTCTCCTCTCTTCTATAGAGAGGATATATACATGTTTAGATTTGGGGATTCACTTTTCTGTCCTGTGATACCCCCAGGAATGATGGTATGCTGTAAGTCATTGTCAACTATGGAACCAGCAGATGAGGGACAGGAAGCTCCATGCACAGGACAGGGGACAGGAAAAGGCGAGTCCACATAAACGGGGGGACTGTGAGCCCAACCCAGCTGGGCAGGCCCGTTGGCTGGGTCCACTGGTAGCTGCAGCCAATGTCATGAAATGAGGTGCTTTCACATTGAAAGCCTGGTTTCTCCCTTGGAAAATCAAGAGGCTCTGGTCTCCCTGGGCCATGACCTCGGGGTGCTGAAGCAGGGATGGGTTTTGCCTGCTTCCTGCCTGTCACTCATCAGCTAGACCCGACTGAGTTGGTGACAATGCCTTCAAGAGATCACTAGGAAGTGGCTTATGTGGAGAGAAGGACAGTGGAGCAGCAGCCAGCTCTCCCTGGACTCAGGAAGTGGGAATGCTGAGCCCATGAAGGCTGCCAGCTCACTCCATTGCCACCCTCCTCCCAGGAAGCCTGAGGACTCACAGCAGGCTGCCCCCAGACACATGCAGCAGAAGTCCTCCTACTGAGAGTAGGACCTACAGGGGCAAAAGAAGGGGTCCCTCACATTGTCCAGTAAATACAATGTGATGGCATAAAAATAAAAATGGTGGTGGAGTGGTCCAAATGGGGGGCAAAACTCCTTTTCTGAACCTTAGAGATTGACTGCAAGGAGTTCAACTGCCATACAGACATCATGTTGGGAATGGAATCCAACAGAGGGAACAATTTTCCAGAATCTAAAAACAACTTACAAGGTTTGAGAAATAATGGAGTGACCGGTTTTTGCCCCCTGACCCAGACACTGCAGTAGGCTTGCAAAATTTGCAAATTTACAGCTACGCTGATTTGCGTCAGTTTCTAACCACTGGATTTGCCTTAATCCTGCACATCTCTTCCAGGGATTCCTAAACTGCATGTATCTGCTTCTCTCTGTTAAAAAGTTCAAATGCACTTTCCCTAATAGAACCTGCATTTCGTGATTTGCAAACCTAGTCTGCACCCAGATGAAGGGTCTTTGCTTTTAACCTTAACCTCATTTATGAGATCTTGGCTTATAGTAGCTATGGGTACAGTGTAACTGCTGAGAAGTGCTGCTTGGACCAGAGATTGGAAACAGGTGTGTCCCTACCAGCAGGACTGTCCGCCTAGGGCACTGTCACTGCCAGAGGTCCCAGCCTGCCCCTGGCCCTCAGGTACTCCTTTCCTGCTCTGGTTTTGTGTTAGCTTCTATAGAGATGCCACTTATCAACAGCTTTTAGTAACGACAAAATGATACACGGTCTCTAAATTAACGGTGCTTGGACATTGCAGTTTGTTAACTTTACAGTGGTGCAAAAAGCTATACAGCATAAAAACAGACTTTGAATTTTGCCCTTTTCCTGGGCTGGCAGTATGCAGTATGATGATCTGGGGTGACGCTGAGCAGCAGCAGTGAGCTATAGCTCACAGACAGCCGTGGTAAGCTCTTGGGAAACAAACCGCACTCCTCGTTGTGCTGTGTTGCTAAGCTACGATGGTCAGCTAAGATGGTCAGTGGGCTTATGGGCTTATGGGAACGTGACCCCATCGTAAGCTGAGGGGCATCTGTATTAGAGCAACAAGCTCTGGTGCTGCTGTAATTATGCTCTGAGCCCCTCCCTGAGCGAAGGGTGCTCTGGCCTGGGTTTCTTGGGTCAAATTGGCACACCCCTTCCCACAGGGAATTCCAAAGGTGGTGCAGTCTTGATACTGAGTCTTTCCACGAAATGGTCTACCTAGCACAGAGATGTCTATTTCAATGTTTTGGTTCACAGCACTACATTTCCTGGTAGGAGATGGGTCAGGGTATTGGGGTTTGAGGGTGGGGGTTCTGGCATGGTCCTGTGGGGCTTGTGTTTCTCAACTAAGAGGCGGAAGCTCAAAGAGGTTGGATTATCTGCCCAAATTCACACAGTTGGTAGGCAGGTAGAGGCAGAGCCTCAGTTCCAGCTGTTTGGGGGCCAGAAGGTACTTGACTCCTGACCAGAGAGGCACCCTAATTCCTGGAGGGTTGAGGGCGGGAATGGAAAGCTCAAAACATGGTCAACTTCCAGGATGTTTTTATTTGGTTTCTGAATCAGTTTCATTTGAGTCTCACACGCAGGCCTAGTGATTTGCTGTAAGAATAGGAAGGAAAAGAATAGAGTTGACAAGTCACCTACTCCCCTCCAATGTTGGGGTGGAGCTAGATGTTAGGACTTGCCTAATCAGGGTGCAAGGAATGGAGGAGGAGGTGACCTTGAGGAGGTGGGGACCTGGGGGTGGTGGTGGAGGAAACTCTAGAGGTGCAGCAGGGCCCTGTGGGCACCCAGCATAGCTCCAGAGCTCCAGGGGGCAAGGTGCGCTGGGGGAGAGGGACCAGAACCCTTAGCTGGGTTCCCCCAGGTATTATTATATTCCTAAGCTCCCTAAGGCTCCCAGGAAGTGGGAAATGGGGAACTCGATCCCCAGAGGGGCGAGGAAAGAAAAAGAGAACGTTAGGACTGGGGTGACGCCCAAGGTAGAGAAGCCCAGCACAGTCACAGAGTCTGCAAGTGCCCAAACCAAACTCACCCCCACCTCCCCCCTGCCTCCCAGGCCAGCGGGCCCCAGGAGCGAGAGAGTCAGGAAGCAGAGTGTAGGGCAGGGAGGAGTCCTCTCCAGTGCAGACCTGGGGAGGTGAGGGTCTGCCTGACAGGTGCCTTGGCACCAGAAAACCTGATAGGAGCTGGGGCCTCTGGTGTGTGCCTCTGTGCTCAGAGCTGTCTGCCTCGGGTGCAGAGGTTCTCAGATTTGAGATGTGTCAGAATTTGCTGGCAGATTTTTTTTTTTTTTTTTAAGAGAGAGAGAAGAGACAGAGAGAGAGAGAAAAAGAGAGAGAGAATTTTTTAATATTTATTTTTCAGTTTTCGGTGGACACAACATCTTTATTTTATTTTTATGTGGTGCTGAGGATCGAACCCAGCGCCCCGAGCATGCCAGGCGAGTGCGCTACCGCTTGAGCCATATCCCCAGCCCAAGCTGGCAGATTCTTTGACACACAGATTTGGGGCAGAGCCCCAACTTCCTATACCACCCCCCTTGTTGGACTGGAATTTGCATTTCTAAGGTTTGGAAATTTTTCTGGTTCTGCTGCTGCTGCTGGTGGTCTGGGGACCATACTTTGAGACCCACTCCTGTGGGAACCAGCCCTTCCCACCAACTGGTCCTGTTCTATCTGCAGTGCCACCTGAATTGGAATTCTATTAAGTTGGCTCTGCCTTCTCTGTAGGCAGGAAACCCAGGAAAAGTTGCTCAAGGAGTAGGGGGTGGGGGGGGGGCGGTGACTCCCTCCAGCTGGCTTGTTTCCCAGGGATGGGCCACGGCTCCCTTCCTGTCTCTGGGGAAAGGTGGGATCCGGCTTGGCCTCCACCAGCTGCAGGCCAGGACTCTGTGTGTGCTGTCAATTACCTCACCCTCTCCAGACTCTCTCATTCCCGAGCTGGGGGGTGAGCCTCAGTGGTAGGGTGCATGCTCTGAATGTAGGTGGCCCTGGGGTCAATCCACAACATTGGAAAAATAAAGAGACTCATTTTCTGGGGGCTGGACTGGAGAACCCCCTCTCAGCTGTCCGCTGGGCCCCAGATCTTTCTGTGGAAACCTTGGCCTCAGCCTGAAGGCAGAACATGGCTTTTTCCCTAAGGTCTGGGTGTGGGCAGAGGGCCTCAAAGCCCTCTATGGCAGTTTCTTCTGGAAGGATCTGTTGGTGTTCTTACCAGCCCTTGTCACTCATCAGGGCCAGGACTAAGGACTGGGTGGGAGCTTCCTGGCACACATTGCCCCCAGGCCCAGCTGGTATGGTTGGCAGAAGCTGCCAGCGGTTCATATATTAGAGCCATGAATTAATTACAGGCCTGATTGGCAGGACGCAGCAGAACACCCTCATCCAGGTATCAACCGTGTAAGGTGTTGGTGGGTTCCACCCACCAGCCATATGACCCTGGGCAACCCACCAGCATATGACCCTCAGTTTTCTCACATGCACAATGGAGAGCGTTACAGAACCTACCTCATGTAATTCCATGAGGACAAAAGGAGAATCCAGTGAGTGTCCAATAAACTTAATAAATGTTATTTTAAAAATAAACCAAGAAGAAAAACTCACATATGAATGTTTATAGTTGTACCACTAACAATAGCTCCAAATAGAAACAACCTAAATGTCCATCCACTAATGAATGAATAAACAGAATGTAGTCTATCCATACAGTGGAATATTACTCATCCACAAAAAGGATAATGAAGTAATAGTATGCTATAGTTTGGGTGACCATTGAAAACATGCTAAGTGAATGAAGCCAGTCACAAAGGCCTCATGTTGTATAATTACTTTTATATGAAATGTCCAGAATAGGTAAATTCTTAGAGACAGAAGACACATTAGTGGGGAAAATAGGAGAATGGGGAGTGACTGCCTAATGGAAATGAGGTTTCCATTTGGGGGTGATGAAAATGTTCTGGAATTAAATAGAGGTGTTGGTTGCACAGCACTGTGAATAAACTGTATGCAGTTCTGAACTGTATACATTGAAGTGATAAATTTTATATTATGCATATTTTATCACAATAAAATATAAGCCAAGAGTGTCATCTATATGAACGATTACAGTCCTTAAAGGTGTTAGCTTGGGACCTCCTGGTGAGGTTGGAAACGGGACATCCTTAAATGGCTTTTGAGAGCTTCTGGAAAAACAAAGGGGGTGGTTTAGAGCACTTGGTGTTAGTCACCTTTCTGTCACTGTGACAAAATACCTAAGATGATCAACTTAAACAGACGACAGGATCATTTTGGCTCGTGATTTCAGAATCTCCATGGTCAGTTGGCCTATGGCTTTGGGCCTGTGATGAGGCAGTAAGTACAACATGGTGGGAGCATGTGGCCGAGCAAAACCGCTCACCTCATGGTGGCTGGGAAGCAAGTGAGCGAGACAAGACTGGGGTCCCCACACCTCCAGTGACCTCACTTCCTCTACCGGGTCCCACCACCTCAAGGCTCCACCACCTCCCAACGGCCCCCAGCTGAGGACTGAGCTTTAACATGTGGGGGGACGTCCCGGATCAAACTCTAGCACACGCACCCCTGTGAGGTCTCCTTCCCATGGCCTCATGCTGCAAACAGCAAAAGCAAACCTTTATAAGAGAGAAATGGAAGAGAAAAAAGATTGAGGCAAAAATAATATCAGAAAAAGATTAGTTATAAATGGATAGGAAGTTAAGGGAATTAGAAAATCAGGTTGACGAGGAGCTAAAGACCTGTTATCCAGACGGTTGGCAGAGGAGACCAGATTGTATGAGGAGAGGAGCTGGGACTTTGTTGTTTGACTCTGTGTAACTCCTGGCTGCCCCTGTTACCATGGGTGGTCACCCAGCAGACCTTTACCTCTCTGCCATGATCCCCCCTTTCTCTAAAAGAGAATGATCCTAAAATGGAGCTGACTAGGGAGAAGACACAGAGACAGGGTCAGGGGAAAGAATTTTTTAGAAAGAACAATTGTTCTTAAAGTGATGGTGGTGTCTGCCCGGACACGACGCACACACCGAGCTGCGGGTGGCAGGTGCGCAGAGACTTGACCAGCTACACCTGTCTTCCACACCCCGCTCCAACCTCGGACTCCCAGCTGCGTTACAGCCCCCACCTGGACCGGCTGTTTTCTCATAAACCAGTTTTCATGAGGTGTTGGTTTCTCAGTCTTGACATGAAACGAAGCCTCAGGAAATCCTGGAGATGTTCATTCAGGTCATAAACATGGCCACAGCTTTTCAAAGGCAGGCTTCTCTTCCCCTCTCCCCTGAGACCTTGGCACTATGGAGACCATAAGAACAGCTCTGAGCAAAGTTTGTCACACCAGGGAAACAGGTTGTCACAGCAGCAATCCCTCCACTGGCCACTGAGCAGAGCTAATGTGCTCTTATCTCTCCTGAGCTGATTCTGCACTCACCTCCGAAGACAGAGTTTGAAAATGAGGAAACCAAAGCTCAGGGGAGGCAGAGCAGGGATTCATACTCAGATCTATGTCTAGAGCCCACTGAGTCACAAAATAGGTGCTCGTGGGGGTGTCAGTGGGGCCCACTTTGTGCCTGACAGTTGTCAAGACCCATGTACCACAGTGGGAACATCTCAGACTGCTGGAAGCTTAGAATACTCTCAGAGAGAAATATGTGTGCCCTACTCTACAGTTTAAAAAGACCCCCAGCAGAAAACTTGGCAAAAGAGAATGATTAGACAGTGTATTAGTCAGTTTTCTATCACTATAATGAAATACCTGAAGTTGGCTGCTTTATAAAGAAAACGGTTTGCTTTAGCTTAAATCTGGAAGCCGATAGGCTGAACAGCATGGTGCTGGCTCTGGTGAGGATTTCCCTGGCTGCACCATCTCAGGGTGGATGACATGGTGAAGGGAGTGAGTGTAAGAGGGAGACATCACATAGGAAGCCAGAGAGAAACTGGGGGGTCCCATGAAAACTTCATCAATCTCTTCTAAGGACACGCCGCCAATGACCTAAACACCTCCCACCAGGCCTCACCTCTTATAGGTCCCACCATTTTTGCCACACTGGGGACAAAGCTTCTGACATGTGAATCTTTGGGGGACAGAGTTAAAACATTTCCATAACCACAGCAGGTGGACACAGAGGCTTCTGTTCCTTTGGTGTGTCCAACCTCATATGTTTGCCCTGATCTGAGTCACACCAACTGGGCTGCCCATCCCGCCCCCTATCCCGCCCACCCCAGGCTAGTGGCTGTGTCTCTGAGAAGGTTCTGACAAGGGTGGGAACTCTGTGGCAACCCACTGTGGTTGGACTTGTGCTGTCACAGCTGGGGGAACAAGTACTGGGTGGGGGGACATCCTTGGAGATCTTCATACCAGTGGGTCTTGTCATAGGGAGTGTGGGTATTGCCGTCATTTGGGGCTTTCAGTCAGAACAGAGGCACAGTCCTTTTGCTCCTGGAGCCATGTGACCTCTGATCCTTCTTCTGGATGGGCAGGGAGGTGAAGGGATCCCTCTATGCGGCTTACACTTCCCTGTCAGGGGCATGGGTGCACCCCTCCACACATGCCCACGCATCTTCATGCCAACTGCCGGAAGCAAATGTCCAAAAATTGAAATACTTGTGCTAGGTCCTGACTCAGTTTCCTCGTGCCTTACTTCTCCCAGGACATGAGCCCAGCTTAGCCCCAGACAACGCAAGGCTCCTTGCTCACTTCCTCCCTATAGGTGGATGGGCACGGAGCCCAGATGGCCACTTTTCTCCCTGCTACTCTGGTGATGTTCACATTAGGAAGTTACTTGTGTCCTTCCCCTGGACCTTTCCAGAAATGGGTGATTTGCTGTCTGTGAACGCTAAGTAAATAATCTGTCACCACATCTTGGATAGGATGTTGACTCACACCTGGGTTCAGAGAGCGAATTGACGGAGGGAAAACTAAATCCAACAGAGCCACTCCCTGGAGGCCAGAGCTGGGTATGCCCACATGCACTGTCGAAGGTGATAAAACCAGGACCTCTGGGACCAGAAATCTCCTGAGTCAGCTGCCAGGATTTTCAAGAGACATATTTATTTTAGCCTGAATTGTGTCCAGTATTTTACCAACCAGCCTGACATTTCTTGAGAAATGAAAATCATGTGTCCTGACTATCTCGTATCAAAGCAGAAGAAAGCAGGGTGTTGGGAATTTATAAGTTCATAGCTGCATTAATTGGCAGCTGGAAAAATGAAAGCTTGCATTGCAGGGCATAGTACACCACTTGTGCCCAACCGGGGCTCCGTGTGTGGGGGTGTGTTTTTTCAGTATCATTATTAAAAAGGCAAAACACTATTCCAGGAAATTTTAAGAATAAGACACCCACCACCTAACACAAATATTTCCATTTTTGGACATTTGCTTCTAGCCTGTTGACATGAAAACGAATGGGTATATGTGGAGGGATGATGTCTGATGAAGTGGGGATCTGCTTTTCTCCTTAGACTCTCCATCCACGCAGTTCCCAGGACCTGCAGGAGGGACATATTAACAGTACTCCAACCCTGCACAGTCAGTGGAAGGATTTGCAGGGGCATGTGGGCTCTAAGAGCAGAAAGGGCCATGCTTGGTCCTGGGTTGTGGGAATGCCCAGGAGATGGCCAGATACACACTCCTTATGGCTGTGGGCCAGACAGCCTTGCTTTGCCATTATTATTATTATTATTATTATTATTATTATTTTATTTTTTGACCAGAGATTGAACACAAGGTGCTTAACCACAGAGCCACATCCCCAGTCCTTTTTATTTTATATTTTGAGACGTGGTCTAAGTTGCTGAAGTCGACCTTGAACTTGATCCTCCTACTTCAGCCCCTGGAGTTGCTGGGATTACAGGCAGGCACCACCATGCTCAGCACCATTATGTTTAATGACTCCACCCTATGTCACTACGTTGATGTCTGATAATTTCCTTGGCCATTCCCCCTTATCATCAGACATTTGTGCGGCTTCTGTTATTTACTATTAAAATAGGTGCAATAAATATCCACCTTTACTGTCCTCCACATCACCTCTGGCCTTCCCCTCTTGCTGTCCGACTTCCTTATACTCTGGCCCCTCCCCTTGCTTCTTCTGTCACCTCGGCAGCTTTTTCTAACCCTCTCTGAGACCCACATCAGCCCCCAGCCCCTCTTTTCTCTCCCTTTCTGTGTATCTTGGTGCTGACAGCTCACAATGTCCTGAGAAACTTCCATGGTTCCTCACATACAGCCTCCCAGAGAAGAGCCATACTCTTTAGTCTGGTGATGAAGACCCTGGTTCCTTGGACCTGGACCCCTCCTCCCCCACTTCTCTGCCTCATCTCCTCCCATGAGCTCTTCAAATGCTAAGGTCTGAGTTGGTGCACAATCGTAGTCTGAGGTCAAGGATTGCCTTGAGCCCAGGAGTTCAGGGCCAGCCTGGGCAACAGAGTGAGACCCATTTCTTAAAACCAAAATGATAAATTTCAATTTCTGGTTCCAAGACTCAGTGCTAAGACAAGCCTTCACGCATTTGCACATGCAGATCCCAGCATCTTGGGCACTCTTCCCAAAACCTGCCCACTGGGTGTTCATATCCCTGTCTGTCTACTGCCCATGACCTCCTTAGACTGGGTCAGGAACAGTCTGCTTCATCTCAGTGCCGGATGGACAGAGCTCTTCCATGTTACTCTTCCCAGTGGACAGCCTTGAGAATTTAGCTATCAGTCTCTACCCTGGACCAATAACTCCTGGAGGCCTGAGACCATTTATCTTTTATCCCCAACATGAATACAAAGAAAAGGTCAAAGAACATGAGAGAAAAATAGACAATGAATCAGTGAATAAATGAACAAATGAGTGAATCTGAGTTTGCCCCACCAATGGTGTGGGACTGTTCCAGCTCTGCACCATCTCTGGGCCAGTTTAGCAGTTTTCCATTTCTGTCTTTCCCTGTGTTTGCATCCTGGGAGGAAGAGGGTCTTTGAAAGCCCTTGTCTGTCTTGCAGGAAATGCTGGCTGGCACAAGACTCAGTGGCAGAGCACTTGCCTAGTATGTTCCAGGTCCTGGATTCAACCCCCAGCTCTTCAAAAAAAAAAAAAGGGGGGGGGGGCTAGAAAATGAGGAACTGAAAACAATCTACCTGCAAGCCTTCTCCTAAGACTTCACAGTTAGAGAAGTGTCGACCAGCATCACCAATAGTAAGAGCAGGAAAATGGCCAAGTGGGAGCACGGCCACCCACCCACACCAATCCTCCATTCTGTTCATCTCTGCAGTGCGAACCTTAAGTTATGGACAGAAAGTTCCCTGCCTCTGAGTCCCAGCTGCTCTCTGGCCTGAAACCTTTTATAGATAATTTCAAAGACTCTCCCGAATGAATCATGTGAGCCTTCTGCCAACAAGCAGGCCAGGTTAAATTTCAAGAAACACCAGAAGACAAGACAAGCTCGTTGTTCTGAGCGCAGCAGGGGAGCACAGTTCACAATTTATTATGGATTTTATTAGGAACTTGAAGAGCGGAGTTCAAAGGTTCCCAACACAGGGGAATGAGAAATGTTTAAGGAGACAGAAGTGCTAATCATCCTGATTTAATCACTACGCATTGTAAACATGGCTTGAAGTATCCTACTGCACCCCACACCAAATCGGTACCAGTATTATGTGTCAATTAAAAATTTTAAAAAATGGGCTAAATATGGAGCTCCGTGGTAGAGTGTGGGCTTAGCATGTGTGAAACCCTGGGTTCAGTCCCTGGCCATGCCTAAAATAAAAAAAAATAAATCTTAAAAGTTAAGATGGTAAATTTATGTTATGAGTATTTTTACCATAATTAAAAAAAAAAAAAGTCCTTCAAGACCCTAAAAAAGTTGAGGAAGTGTTCTTAGTGCCAGCTCTCACAATTCCATGGGAGATCCAGTTTTCTGTTCTGCTTAAGAACTGAGGGGCTGGAATTGAGGTGAGGAGGGGCGTCCTCTGGGGCCCCCAGGGGAACAGCTCAGGACAGGGGACTTGTGCTTGCTGAACACAAGCACAAGCTGCCAGTGAGAAGCCCTTTGGCTGCTCTTTCCAGGTCCTTGAAGAACCCAGGGGACCCCAGCTGCTGACAGCTAGGCGGCTCAGGTTGCAGCCTCAGCACAGCCGATATAGGCAGCCACTGTCTTCTCTCTGTCCCTGTCTCTGTGGTCAAATCCTTCCTCCTCTGGTGATTGTGCTAAGGCTTCACAGACATGCAGGTAGCCGCTGAGATGGATCCTCTGATTTAGTCAGTGACCACTTCACCCAATGGTCTCTTCCCCCTAGCAAGGGCCAGCCATCCCACCCCCTGTCACTGGCATCTGACCCTGTTACTCCCTTGCTCTAAAGCCTCCTGTGGCTCCCTAGTGCCTAAGCTGTGCTTCTCTCACAACACATAGGCTATAGGATTGTTTAAGGAACGCCCTGAGTAATCTAGAGTCAAAGGGGCATGTAGGTATAAACTCAGTACAATGTATGTATATTTATACACACACACTATATATATGTAGTGTGTGTATGTATATATGTGTGTGTGTGTATGTGTGTGTGATATAGATATGTGTGTGTGTGGAGATATATATCTCCCCACAGATCTTTACAACTATGTGTCAATTAAAAATTTTAAAAAAAGTAGAAAAAAGGGCTTTTATTGCAGGACTTCACAGGGCCTCTAATATGTGAATACTCCTTACAACTCTCCAGGGTTGGGGTTGGGGAGAAATGCAAATGAGGTTTCCCAGGTATCTCATGAATCAGGTGCTCTAGTGACACTGCTTTGGGGATCTAAAGGCTAAAATTCACTTTTCTTATCAAAGCAATCCAAGCCTTCCTACTCTGGCTTTGACTCATTCCCCAAGCCTGGTGGCCATGCTCCCAGGGCCCCACTACATTGTTTTATGAAGTTTCTTCTGTTTGGAAACCCTTGCTCTCTTCCTATAGCCAGCAAAGTCCCACCTTCCTTCCAACACAGCCTCCTGGACACCACCTCCAGGAAGCCCTCTCTTGTTCCCTTTCTCTGTGTGTTTGGGGGGGATTTTGCCATACTCTCTTCCTTCCAGGTGACAGCTACACAAAGAGTCAGGGAAAAGACAACACTTCTATGTAGTCAATATGATTCTTCAGTTTGCATTTCTGTATGAAAACTGCAGACCTGGCTCAGGGGGTCAGATGTTCACATGGGATGTGCTGTGATGTAATGTCTTCCATGTTCATTTTAAATTAATGTGGAGATTTGGTTGCCCCTACTTAATACCAAATGAGATGACTAAATTTGAATATGACTAAATTTCCTATATTGGTGGGGTTTGGAGTTGGGACCTTTGGGAAATATTTAGAATTAGATGAGGTCATGAGGGTGGGGTCCCTATGATGATTAGTAGCTTTATAAGAAGAGAAGTGGCCTGAGCTAGCACATTTGTTCTCCCTATGTGATGCCCTCTGCCATGTTATGATGCAGCAAGAAGGCCCTCACCAGAGGCTGGCACCATACTCTTGGATTTCCCAGCCTCCAGTACTATGGGTTACACAAACCTTTCTTCTTTATAAATTACCTAGTCTATGATATTCACTCATAGCAACAGAAAACAGACCAAGAGAGGGGGTGTGAATCAATAAAGCCAATCACATTCTCAAATTAGGGGATGGGTATACATGGGTGGCATGGTAAGGGTAGCCACATCCAGCTCTCCTAGCCCTTTCTGAAGTGGAACCAGGCTGGCCCTCCAGGACACTGGTAAACTCTTTTTTAACTGCTAATCTCAGAGGCTTAGAAGAAGGCTTATCAGCTGCAAGGGGACCAGTGACCCAGTCAGCAGCAGCTGTGTGTCCTGCCAGCGGCCATGCTCATGATTTGTGGGATCCAAACTGCGTCTGCTGAGAACTCTGCTGTGAAACTTCAATTGTCCTTATTAATGCTCCTGAAGGACACAAAAGGTGGCCTTGGATATTCAGGGTACATGTTTTGGGGTCCACAGACCTTCTCACTATATAGGGTGATCATATAACTGGTCATCCGGGGCATTTTAAAAGAACAACAGGTAGGTTAATAAGTATGTGGGAAGAACAGGCGTACATTGGGACTGTCTCGATGATGTGAGACACGGGGTCAGTTTAGCTGTGACCATCTTGAGGAAGGCAGTGAGGAGCAGTGAGGTAGGTAGCACACAACAGGTCCTCGCTGTGTCCTTCAGGCTCAGTGCAGCACATAGGGGTGGCCAGCAGAGGAAAAGTGGATGTTGTCCATACTGACCAACTGCCCTCCCAAAGCCTTCACCAGAGACCCCTCATCCCATTCCCACCTCAGAGTGCCCAGGACAACATGGGACAGAGAAAGCTCAACAGAAGGACTTTCCAAGCCTCCTAATACTGTGAGCACCTTGGCTACCTGAGGGCCGTATCATGGTAGGTGCTGTCCTGCACCCAAGAAGGTTCTTAAACCCTGTCTGTTCCAATGAGGGCACCAAGCTAATCCATTGGGAGGAAAACAGCCTTTTACAAATGGTGCAGGAACGACTGGATATTCCCATACAGAAGAATGAAGCTGGACTCCTACCTCACACATATGGTTTTATACGTAGAAACCAACTCAAAATGGAGAAAAGCAAAGAAACAATATAGAAAAAAAATGGAACAAGGATCTCAACTTAAGAGTTAGAATGAGGACTGGATGTAGCTCAGTGGTAGAGTACTTTTTTTTTTTTTTTAGCATGCACAAGGCCTTGGTTTCAATCCCCAGTACTGCAAAGAAAAGAAAGGGTTAAAATGATAAAACTCTTCATAGAAGACAGGTGCAAATCTTCATCATTCTTGGATTAAGCAATCGTTTCTCAGCTATGACACCCAAATACAAGCAAGCAAAGAAAGAACAGATAAACTGGACTTTATGTAACGAACAAATAAAAAATCGTGCTTTAAATGATACCATTAGGAAAAATTGAAGGATATGCCACAGAATGGAAAAAAAATATTTGCACATCACATATCTGATAGGGGACTTGCATTTGAAATATATAGGGAGCTCTTACAACTCAATATTAAAAAGACAAATAATTCAATTAAAAAACAGGCCGAGGATCTGAATAGACATTTCCCAGAGAAGATAAACTTAGAGCAAATTAACACACGAGAAGACTTGCAGTGCATTAGCCATCAGGAAAGCACAACTACAACCTTAACAAGGCACCAATTTCACAACTACAAGGATGGCTAGAGCCCAAGTGACAGACGATAAAGAATGCTGGGGAGGCTGAGGAGCCACTAGAACTCTTACGCATTGCCAATGGCACTGAAGCTTTGGAAGCCACTCTGGCAGTTCCTCAAGTAGTTAAATCTAGACTGCTATCTGACCCCGTAATTCCACTGCTAAGGTATTGACTCAAGAAAAGTGAATCACATATTCGCACAAAAACTTGCACTCGGATCGTCACAGCAAGATATTCATAAAATCTCCCAAATGGAAATAGCCCAATGTCTACTACCTGATGAATGGATAAATAAAATATGATAGATCCATATAATGGAATATTTGCAAAAACAAAAGTCTTTTATGCTCATTAGAAAAAGCCCAACACTAAAGAACATGTTAGTATGGTTCCATTTGTAGGAAAGGACCAGAAAAGGAAAATCTATAGATACAGAAAGCAGATCTGTTGCCCAGGACTGGTGTTTTGAAGGGGAAATAAAGGGTGACTATTAGTGGTTGTGGGGTTTTTGTGGATTGAGGAATTGTTGTAAATCGGCTGTAGTGAGGTTGCACAACTCCATGAGCATACTAAAAGCCTTAAAAGTGTACACTTAAAATGCATGAACTGTATAGTAAGTGAATTATGTCATAATTAGACTGTTGCAGAACAAAAACAATCCGAATAGCTGAGCTAGCATTTATTGGCATCCTGTTCAGCCCCTCAGGATTCTCAGAGCACACTTATCATCTATCTTTCTAAGCACATGGGCACTGCATTTCCATCTTTTCTTTTAAAATATGAAAGAAACTGTATCTGTAGGACACATCTTCCAAAATAAAAAGTACACATCCAAACAGGACTACACATAAGCCCACACCACCAGTAGAAATGCCCGGTGATTGTCAGGACATGAACAATATTTTTATTCAGGCAGAAGCACTAATGAATAGGAACTGTCAGTCTGCCTTCTTACTGTGACATACGTCATAAGATGCCAGAGCACCAGGGTGACACCTTAGAGGATGCTCATTTAGACAAGCAGTTCAGGATGGCTCCCCGAATACATGAGGAAAAACCACCACCCAGCTTGGGACCCCTGTCCTGATCCTCATGCATCTAATGGGCACATCACTTCCCCTTCCACCTGTCTTGGCACAAGATCACTCATCCAATAAGACAACAAATGCCAAGTTGTGGCACTGGAATGACTGTTCCCAGGGAGGGGTAGCTGGTCCACGGAGATGTCTGGGCACAAGACACTTGCATGGGGATCAGGAATTGGGCACCTGGGCTTGGTCACTTGGTTTCTCCATTTATTCAAGAAGGCCACCCCAACCTTAATTTTTATGTTTCCTGCCCCAAATGAGCAAGTTTTTGGAAAAACAAAAACAATAAACCAAAAACATTATGGAAGTCTCAAAGAACTAATGTAATACAGGTTGTACATCCTTAATCTGAAAATCCCAAATCTGAAATGCTCCAAAATCTGAAACTTTTTGAGCACTGACATGATGTTCCAGTTGGAAAATTCCACACCTGACTTCATGTGATGGTTCAAACATCAAAATGTAGGTGCACTAAAACATTATATAAAATTACCTTCAGTTGTGTGGATAAGGTGTATATGAAACCTTGAATTTTGTGTTTAGATTTGATTCACATCCCCAAGATATCTCATTTATATATGTGTGTATACACACACATACACACACATGTACATATGTATATATATATATATATATATGTATATGCATATATTTTAAAAATCTGAAGAATATTCCAAAATCCTTAACACTTCTTGTCCTGAAAATTTTAGATAAAGGATATTCAATCTGTATTAATTGAATACACTGAAGCCCAGCCCAGTGCAAAGCATTGTGGCCTTGGTCTGTGTAAAGGCATCCAAATCAAAAGTCAAGATGCTACCAAATGGTAATTAGTAAGGCTTATAATCAGCTGCATAGAGGAGCTGTCAATCAATATGCCAGCCAAGGTTGAGAGAGTAAATGGGCACAGCCCACCCAGGAGCATACCTGGAAGGCTACTCCAGCCAAAGCCTCTCCCTATGTACACTCCGTGGTGCAGGTGTCCCAGCATAGGATGACAGTGTGGTAGAGGCCCTCAGCCCTGACTCTCCTCCAACCTGCTCTCCTTTTAGTCTAAAATCAACCTCTAAGATGTGTCACTTTCATACCAGAAGCCAGCTTGGCTTCTTACCACTTGCAAATGTATTAATGAGACCCTTCCCATAAAAAGCCATATTGTTACCTGGAGGTTGTTGGTTCAGTAGAAAATGCCACATAAGAAGAGAAGGCCCCAGGGAGAGCAAGAACCAGAGTTGTGTCCATGTGAAAAAAGAAAAGAAAAAAAAAAAAAAGATTCACGTTAAGACTGTTAGCAATGTCTAGGAACAAGACAAGACACTTCTGAGAAATCTAAGAGCAATACCCTATTACTGTAATTCCTCTCACTGCATAGAATGTTCTCCACTTTTTCACCCTCTTTCATCTCATTGGATGCTCAACAGGACCTGTGGAGGTATCTACATTTTGCAGAAAGGCTCAGAGAGGACAAAATCCTCAGCAGCTATGGGCAGAAAAGCAGTTCAAACTTAGATCTTCAAACTCCAAACTGTATATTGTTGTTTGGTTAAATGACTCCTTGAATGTGCATAAAGTATTTGGCTTGGGCTGAGGATGAAGCTCAGTAGTAGAGCATATTTTCCTGGCATGCACAAGACCCTGGGTTCCATCCCCAGCACCACAAGAAACAAAACAGAACATTTGACTTGAGAGATGGCTCAGGCATGGGGTATGATTCAGCTTTATCAAGAAAGGACATTCTTAGTAAAATGTATGGTGGTGCACACCTGCAATACCAGAGAGTCAGAAGGCTGAAGCAGGAGGATTGCAAGTTCAGAGCCAGCCTTAGCAACTTAGTATGAGGCCCTAAGCAACTTAGAGAGACCCTGTCTCAAAGTAAGAAATAAAAGAGCTGAGGATGTGGCTCAGTGGTTAAGCTCCCCTGGGCTCAATCCCTGGTACCAAAAGAAAAAAGGACATTCTGACACACACATATAGCAGTATGGATGGGCCTTGAGGACAGTATGCTAAACTGAATAAGCAAGTCATACATGGACAACTGTTGAAAAATGGTGTCTAAGTTCACTTACATGAGGAATCTAGAGTCGTCAAAATCAGAGACAGAAAGTAGAATAGTGACTTCCAGAGCCCGAGAGGTAAAAAGGATGGGAAGTTCATGTTTAATGAGTAGAGAGTCTCCATTTAGGAAGAGGAAAATGTTCTGGAGATGGTTGGCAGTGATGGCTGCCTAAATGCGAATACACTAACACCATTGAACTGTACCCTTAAAAGTGATGAAAACTGTAAATTTTATCATGTTTAAGAAAAAAATGCGCTCATGCTAATCAGATGGCACGAGAAGGGCTCAAATGCACAGGGAAGTGATGGATAAAAACCATCCATCAAGACTCTCTTTCCTCTTTTCAATAAATATACCAGGGTGTCAGGGAGGGGAGAGGACCCACCACCACCCTGCCCAACACAGTTGGCCCTAAAAGGAAGGACAGAACATCACTCCTTTGTCCCATCAGGTGCTGAATGTGACCTCAGACTGCCAACACCCAGACAAGACCTGGGAGGGCGGGAGGAACAGGAAGCTCCAGGAAGGAGGAGGAGTGGGGGTAAAGTCTTTGAAGGATGCTATGGTTGGAATGATTGTCTCCACCATGTTGAAATTTAATCCTCAGGTTCAAATGTTAATGGCATTTGGAGGTGGGGCCTCTGGAAGGTAATGTAGTTAGGATTGGATGAGGTAATGAGGGTGAGGCCCCTGTGATGGCATTAGTGGCTTTATAAGGAGAGGAAAGAGACTTGAGCATGGTCTTGCCATGTGATGCCCTTTGTCACGTTATCACACAGCAAGAAGGGCTGCACCCGATGTACCCAAGCAGTTGCCAGCCATGCTCTGGACTTCCCAGCCTCTAGAGCTGTGAGCCAAGAAAACTCTATTCTTCAAGTTACCCAGTCTTGGGTATTTTGTGATATCAACAG
Organism: Marmota marmota marmota; assembly: GCF_001458135.2. Taxonomy (NCBI): domain Eukaryota; kingdom Metazoa; phylum Chordata; class Mammalia; order Rodentia; family Sciuridae; genus Marmota; species Marmota marmota. The sequence goes on from NW_025999869.1 coordinate 25,880,566, forward strand.
AGAACAGACCAAGACAAAGGATAATAATATCTCACAGACTGGGACAGACAGGGGAAGCCCAAGGCTTTGACATGGAACATGGTGCCCCTGTCTGGCTGCATTGTGAGGCCTGGAGCTTCCCGAGGTCAAGCCCGGTTTAGAGGCCTGAATGACCCCCGTGGCCGGATGCTCAACCCAGAGACTGGCACAGAACGATGCCTGTTTCATGCCTGGTGAATTGACCATGAGTTCTCAACTTGGAGCCACTCTGAGCTGGAGGGAACTTACTATGCTTCAAGGTGGATCTGTTCCCCCAACCCAGGAGTGCTGAAGAGAGCCTTTCTCTGTCTTGCTCCCCAAGGATCTTCAACGGACACACTTGTGTTAATAGCACTGTTTTTTTTTTTTCCCTGCTTGAAGAATTTAGTTCATTTCAAAACACACAATGTTTTGGCCTAAGCATGGAGTCTGGGGCTGCTCAAGGGACCATGTGGCTTGAGGGTTCCTATCACTGAACAAACAGCAAATGAACTAGTGTTTCTTTCCCCAAGTCCAGATGCCTGCTTCCTGACATGGAGAGGGATTGCTGTCTTATCAACCCCTCTAGCTACAAACAGGGAAACTGAGACCCAGAGACACAAAGTGACACCCAAGGTTATAAGCGAGTCAGAGCAGGGTCAGAATGACAAGGCTGAGGGGAATTAGTTAGCTGAAGTCAGGTTAAGTGACTCTCTCAATGTCCATGTTCTGTGACATGTTCCTGTCACTGGCCAGCACTCTGGGCTCTGGCCCAAGACTATTTGGCATGAACTTCAAAGGAGCACGACAGCTGAGCATCTGGGGCTTCCCTGGTGTTCATTGAGCCAACGTCAAAGATTCGGCACCAAGGGGCCACCTGTCGCACAGGCAGAGGCCTTCTGGGATGCAGCCTGCCCTGGAGCTCACAGGCTGCGGGGCTGCCCTGTTTTGCACTAGGTCGTGCATGTTGTCCCCAGGAAGGGGTGAGTAGAGCCTCCGCAAATCATAGCCAGGCTGGCAGGGCCACCCACAGGCCTGGAGTGTGGCAGACTCAAGTTCAAGCCCCAGCTTGGCCATTCCTAAGCCATGAACCAGGAATGTCTCTGTGGCTCAGTTTTCTCATCTGTAAAATGGGACTAATGTATGGACCCTTCAGAACTGTTTGTAGGAATTAAATAGGATGACACACTAAATGGAATAAAGGAGGGCTCAATAAATCTCACTCCCTTCCTCCCCTCTCTGCCTATGCACACAGGGCACTCACCCCTTTTGCCTGTTAGTGTGGTTGCAGGGCATCGACTTGCTGATGAAGCAGGTCGGGGCTGCAGCTATGCTGGGGCTCTGATGGCACGGGACAAGTGGGTGTCCCCCGCACTACCATCTTTGTTTCCTTGACTATGAAGGGGGTTTAACTATCTGCCCAATCTAATTGTAGGATGATCAGTATGGTAGGCAGAATAATGATCCCCAGAGGTTTCCGTGTCCTGAAGCCTAGAACCTGTGACAATGTTACCTTCTATGGCATTCTGAGTTCCACGGCATCATCCAAAATTCCCATCCACCCGGAAACTCAGAATGTGATTTAACTTGGAAATAGGGCCTTTGTCAGTATAATTAGTTAAGATGAGATCATAGTGCATCAGAGTGGGCACTAAATGCAAGAGGACTGGTGCCCTTATTTAAAAAAAAAAAAAGGAGAGGACGCAAGACACCACAGAGGGAAGAGGGCAGAACCAGAAGTAATGCACCTGCAAACCAAGGCACACCAAGAACTGCTGAACAAGGTGAGGAAGGAGTCTCCTCTAGAGGCTTTGGAGGGAGCCTGTGTGCCCAGACCAACACACTGATTGTGGACTTTTGATTTACAGAACTGAGAGATTTCTGCTGTTTAAGCTACCCCAGTTTGTGGTATTGGCTCATTGCCACATAATAAATTTTAGTCAATGACAGACCACATATATGACAGTTGTCCCATAAGATTATATCACCTACTAGGGAGGCTGAGGCAGGAGGATTCAAGTTTGAGGCCAGTATGGGCAACTTAGTGAGACTCAAAACAAAAAATAAAAAGGGTTGGGGATGTGACTCAGTGGTAGAGTGCCCCTGGGTTCAATTTCCAGAACTGCTAAAAGAAAAAGATATCGCTCTGTTGACATTATAGCCTTCCCAGTTTGTCAATACACCCTATGATGTTCTTGAGGTGATGACATCATCTAATGACACATTTCTGGAACAAAATCCTGGCAGTAAGTTGCGCCTGGCCATACTGTTGTAGCCACAGGAAACTAACACATATGGCAAAAGGAATTTTGCTGATGTGATTAAATTAAGGACCTTGAGACGGGGAGATGACCCTGCTCATCCAGGTGCGGGGAGATGACCCTGCTCACCCAGGTGGGCCCAGTGTAATGGGTCCTTTTTATGTAGTGTAGTGGGTCCTTTTGAACAAGGACAGTAGGTCAGAGGAGGTGAGGTGAAGACTACGGGGAGTCTGAAGTGACCTGGCTGCAAGCCAAGGAATGCAGCAGCCTCTACAAGCTGGGAAAGGCCAGAAGGAAGCAGCCCTGAAGCCACTTAGACACTAGTCCCCCACTCCTTCCCTTGTAAGACCCATTTTGGACTCTTCTGACCTCCAGAACAATAAGGAAATGACTCTGTTGTTTCAAGTCACCAAGTGTGTGGTAATTTGTTATAGTAGCCGCTGGAAATGAACATTAAATGAAGTCGTGTGACCATGTTGGTGTACACGGAGTCCTCAGGCTCTGGGGCCACACCAGGTCAGGCAGCACCATGACCAGGGGCAGATTAGGAAGTGCTGATTCCTGAGTCCCATCCCAGACCTGCTGAAGGAGACTCCCCAGGAGTGAAGTTCAGGAACCTGGACTTGGAGCATCTTCTGATGCACACAGGGACTGGGACACCTTGAGCTTGGTCCCATAATACCCCATGGGGACAAAGGGGACCCACTGATGATCATTACTCTGGCTGCTGGGAGCTTAGGGGGGAAGTTTTAGGCTCAAAGTTATAGCTCTTGAGACTAAAACGTTCCCTGGACTGAAAATGTGAGTATTTTTTCTTCTTGGGTCTTTCTTTTCTTTTTTCTCTTTCTCCCCCCCAACCCTTCCTCTTTGCTAGAGATCAAACCCAGAACTTCAAACATTCTAGGCAAGCATTCTACACTAAAATACACTCCCAGCCTTCTGCCTTCAGCTTAATTGAATAAATGCTTTTTTATTTGGTCCTGCAGATAAAATCAGGAACTGTGGACGGAGGCAGATGTGGTCAAGTGTGCTGTAGTGGGTCAGATACAAGCATGAAGTGGCTGAGATCAAGTCTCCAGGGGGTCTTAGGACGGAGGATCTGGCCCCACCAGGTGGGCAGGGAGGATTTCACAGAGGAAGAGACCCTGGAACAATTAAATAGTTTGTGTCTCTGCCTATCTATTCTAAAACACACTAAAATAGAAATTTGGAGCATCACATTAGTTGCCAGGGAAACTGTTCTAATATATGAAGGGAAAGGAAACATCTTATTCGTTAACAGAAAATTGTACTGATTGGTATATGCAAAGGCAATTGAAAACATTCTTTCCAAATTGATAGTGTCACATAAATTTGATTAAACATGAGCCAACATGATGTGCTAAACTCCTTGTAGGCTTGTGCTTTGCTCACATTTGTTCCAATGTGTCTTGATGGACGCCATACGCACACTGGCATCACTATGGTTAGGCTGAGCAGGTTGGGAACCAAAGAGAGGCTGACTGTTATTAGATACAGCCCACGAATGGTCGGACGAGGCAGAGCTACGTGTTTCAAAATAGGCAGTAAATTTTGAAGTGTCAACAATCCTAGGCTGCAGTGTTTCTTGAAATAAACATCTGTCCACAGGGAGAGGTGAACTGCAAACATTCTTAAAAATAGAACCACTAAAGAAAAAAAATTCAAATTTGACCTGCAGGGGTTGATCACAACAGATTTTTAATAAATTTTAGTATAGCTCTACGAGGACAGATCCCACAGTTGAAGAATTTGACCCGCAGGGCAAAATTGTTCAATTGATCTGAGACCCCTGGGTGGGGTCTGGAAGGAGGAGATGGTTATCAGGAAGTTCATGAAGAAGGGCATTTCAGGAGGAGGGCAAGGCCTGGACAAAGCCACTGGCCAGAGCCAGCACGGTCCAAGCAGGTGAACACAAGTAAGAGATAGGGCTGTGTTTGGAGCTTGGACTTCAGCCCAGGGGCTGTCACTGAAGGGGTCTTGAAGGTTTGAAGTTGCACAGGGATTTAAGGATTTAAGGCTGCAATAAATCAGACTTATGTAGCAGGAGCAAAAACATAATCTTAAGTGCGGTGACAATTCAGTACCTGTGAGAAGCCAGAGTTATCACAACACAGAAACCGTGACAGCTAAACGGCCCTTGGTAAGATCAGATACATCCACCTCTGACGCTATGGTCTGTCCACGCTCATCAGGCCACTGTTCTCGTTGGGCAATGTTGGGATGATCATTATAAATGACAAATGTAAACAATAGGAGGCAAATTGATGTCGGTAGTATAAGTGTCTCCCCAAAGCCCAAGTGTTAAAGACTTTGTCCTCAGGGTGGCGCTACTGAGAGGTGGTAGAACCCTCAAGAAGTGAGGAGGACCTTAGGTCCCTGGAGGCATTATCATGGAGGGGACAGTGGGACTCTAGTCTCTTCTTCTTCCTGTTTCTTCTGCTTTGCTTTCTGATTAGGAGGTGAGCCGCTTTGTTCTACCGCTCACTCCTTACCGTGATGGGCCACCGTAGGGTCACAGGACCCCACTGATCATGGATTGGAACTGCCAGAACCATAAGCCAAAATAAACCTTTTCTCTTTGTAAGTCAATTATCTTGGGTATTGCATTACAGCCGTGCAGAGCTGATGAACACAGAAGTGAAAATGCTTTCCACAAGAAAAATAACGAGAGTAAAATGACTGACATAGAGGGTGGTGTTTCTAAGCAGAAGGTCAGCGTTGCTAGGCTCTGGTGTCTGTTGCCTTATCTCTCACATCCCAAGGAGCTGCAGCTGTGAGTGGTGGGCACAGAGGAGGAAGGTTCAGGTGTCCAAGGGGTAGCTAGGACTTCAGAAGGGAGAGGGAGAGAAAGAGACAGAGGATCCTGATAAAGCTAATTAGCCACGTGATCAGCCATGTCTGAAGCTAACCCAGCCCAAGAATTTCAAGTATATGGGGTCAATGTTTTCCCTATTTTATTTTTTTATTCAAAGCCAAACTTTTTTTTTTTTTTTTTTAATGATGGAACCATCTCTTTTAGCTCATTCACTGGGAATATGGGAGGAAACAGCTGACAGCAGGTTGAATACTGGGGCCTGGGGGGATGAGACCCTCCATGGGGGTCTCCTCCAGCCCCTGCTCTGGGGGAGGCAAAGGAAATTCACTAAAAGCCCCCCAAATGTGAGCTGCTTTCTTTGTTTTAAAACATCCCCCGCCCCTCAAGGCATAGGGGCAGGGCAACAAAGCAAACAGGCAAAACAAAACCAAAACCAAAAACTAAGGATGTTAAAAAAAAAAAAAAAAAACCAAAAAACAGAGCATCAAAGGGACGCAGACCCAAGGAGGCAGGGGTGAGGGACTGCTGTGCAAACATATTTAATATTTAACTAAAAAATCACTTGACAAGATATTAAAGCATCCAGAGCCACCAGATTTCAGAGATAGTCTCCAAGGGAAAACTTACTGACATGATTTTTATCTCAATTATAACTATGGCCACATGGTTCTCATTTCCTCCAGCTCATCTGTCTCGAGATCCACCCCATGTCTATCCCTAGGGTTCTGGGGACTCGATTCCTGGCGCTGTGCCTGGCACACAGGTGGAATTAATAAATATTTGTTGGCTAAATGAATGAACCAGCAAATACAGTCAGAGCCCAGCTGGAGCATCTCTATCTTTTTACAAAATCATTTTTAAATTTGCACGGAGGAAAATTCATTCTTTTTGGTATACGGTTCTTTGCATTTGGATAAAAGAATAGTCATGTGATCATTATGACAATCAAGATACAGAAGAGTTCCATCACCCCTCCTCTGCTCAAATTCCCTCATTCTACTTTATCCTAAGTCCCTGACAATCTGTTCTCTGTTTTTATAGTTTAAAACAAATTGTGATAACATACACACAACATAAAATTTACCCTTTAACCCTTTTTAAGGATACAATTCAATGACATTAAAGAAATTCACAATGTTGTGCCACCAGCACTGCTATTCATTTCCAGAACTTTTACATCATCCAACAGAAACCCTGTACCCATTAAACTATAATGCCCCTCCCCCAAGACCCCGACAACCTCTGTTCTCCTTTCTGTCTCCATGAATTGACCTCTTTTAGATACTGCACATATGAATTACCCAACATCTGTTCTTTTGTGTCTGGTTTGTTTCACTTAGCATAATACTTTCAAGGTTCATTCATGCTGTAGCGTGTGCCAGAATTCCCTTCCTTTTAAAGGCTGCATAATATATATGCATATGCTGCATTTTGCTTTCCCATTCAGCAGTTGATGGACATGTGGATGGTTTTCTATCTTTGGTTATTGTGAATAATACTTCTATGAATATTGGCGTACAAGTATCTGTTGGGGTGCTTGCTTTTAACTACCTCTCCCATAGTTTTGCCTTTTATGAATGTTGTCTAATGGAAGCATAAGTGTGTAGTGTGATTTACTTTTTGAGTCTGCATATAGGTTTTTGTGTGAATATAAGCTTTAGGTTCTCTTTGGTAAATACTTAAATGCAGGAGTGTGGAGTCATAGGAGAAGTGGATGTTCAACTTTAGAAGATATCGCCAAACTGTTTCCCAAAGTGTCTGGGGCATTTCACATTCCCACCAGCAGTGCACAAGAGTTCTAGTTGCTCTATGATCTCCTCAACCTGTGGTATCATCAGTTGCCTCTGTTTTTTTTTTTTTTTGTTTGTTTGTTTGTTTGTTTTTGTTTTTTAAACTTACACAGTATCCGTTAGTTGCCAGATCTAAATAATAGGATATTATAGTGGTAAGAAGTGAGTGAATGAATGAATCTTCAGTGTCTCCCAAAGGCCCTTGTGTTAAAGGCTTGGTCACCTGCCTGTGGCACTGTTGGGAGGTGGTTGAACCTTTAAGAGGTGGGGACAAGTTGGAGGAAGTTAGGTTGTTGGGGGCGTGTTCTTGGAGGGGATCTTGAGACCCAGCCCCTTCCTTTCTCTCTCTGCTTTCTGATCACAGTGAGGCGAGCTGCTTCTCTGCCACATGCTCCCTGCTAGGATGCTCTGCCTCATTACAGGTCCCAAAGCAATGTGGCCATGTGAGCATGGAAGAAAACTTCTGAAAATTCTGAAACAAAATAAATGTTTCCTCCTTATAAGTTGTTGATTTCTCGGATATTTTTCTCACAGTGATGGAAAGGTGACTAACACAACTATCATTTACTGAAATTGTTTACAAGTGAGATACATCTCAAACTGTTACTGCATATTAAACATGGAACTTACAGCTCTTTATGTTTTATCCCACTGAATCCTTACATCATCCACAACTTCATGGGAGAAGACTTACACACACAGGAGAAATAACCTGCTCAAGGTTGTGCATCTAGTAACGGCTGAGCCAGACTTGAACCCGGATATTCTGACCCACCATACCTTGTACCTCCCTTGCATCTGAATGGGTGCAAATGCAGTCAGCCCTCTGTATCCTTGGCCTCCACCAACCTCAGATTGAAAAATATTTGAAAAAACTCTTGCATTTGTACTGAACATGTACAGATGTTCCCTTCTTCTTCTCCCTAAACAGTGTAGTGTAATAATTACTTACATAACAATTATATTGCACCAGATATTATAAGTACTGTAGAGAAGATTGAAATTACACAGGAGGGTGTGCAGGTTACATGCAAATACTACAAAATTTCATATAAGGAACACGAGCATCTGCATATTTGGTGTCTGTGGTGGCGCCTGGAACCAATCTCCTAAGGATGTTGAAGGATGACTATAAAAGCTAAGTCCCTTTCCCCCTTGGAGAGTTTCAAATGCATTAGCCAATTGTTGCAACACCCACTTGAAGGTAGCATTGTTATTCCCATTTTATAGGTGATGCTTACTTAGCCAGTGAGAAGTGGAGGCCCTGGGGCCTGGGTCCACTGGCCTGCTGAGTCCCAGAGCCCCACCAGACACCAGGAAGTCATAGTGTAGAACGGCTACTTCTAGGCAAAAGACCTGAACATTAGGTCTGTTCACCAGAATCAAAGGCCAAGACCCTCAGGTGTCTGAAAACCTAGAGCCCCAAGGGGTCCTGCAACTTCCTGGCTGGGAAGCCTCACAGATGCGCAGTCATCGTTTGAAGCTTCGTCCCTTTGCTCTGACTGTGCCCAACATCTGCAATGCTTTCCAAGAAAGACAATGTGAAGCCAAGGGAAAGAAAACACAAATGCTTCTGTGAAAAAAACCACTGATCTGAAGGCGCCTGCAAGCCTTTTGGGGCAACCCAGGAAGGGGCAGACGTGGGGGGCCACCAGCAAGGCCGGGAAACCACAGGCTCTGCCTACTTCTCACAGTGAGAGCCTCAAAGAAAAAGGGTTCTTTTTTTTTCTTTTTTTCTAAATGTAAGTTCAAAGGGTTTATTCTTGCCTTTGGTGGAGTTTCTGGGAACAGAAAGGCAAAGGAGGATCAGCTTGGGGTGTCCTGCACCCCATGTCTCCCTGTGGCTCTCTGCTCAACCTGCCTCTGTTCATGGAGTGAACTGTCTGAACCAGAGAGGCTGCAGCCACCCCTGGAGAATCTGCTGTGTGGCAGGCAGATGTGTGACCCCATACTGGGGTGCCTTCCTCGAGTCCCCTAACATAAGGAGTGGCTGCTATGCTGGGTGGTGGAAACTCAGCAATGCATTTGGCCATGATAATCGCCACCATTGTTCATTCATTCATTTAACAATGAAGGTCCACACTCCAGCAAGGGACACTGATGTGGACACAGGGTGGCCAGCAGGTAGAGGTTTGTGGTGACACCAGGAGGGTGGAATGGACTCTCCTGGGCTGGATGTGCTTCATGAAAGAAAAGGTACTTGAATTGTGTCATTGGTGGAGAAGTTTGCTAGGAGGAAAGGGGCATTGTAGGCAAGGAGCAACATATTCAACGGCCCCAAGGTGTGAAATAACATGAAACATTAGGGGAAGTACAGGTAATTCCTTATGGAGGATGAATGGGGTGAGGGAGGAGCATGAGATGAACACCCCAAGTCCCTCCATTGGTTCCTGGGACTCTGATCCCCACTGCATACAGCAGGCACACAATAAATCCATGCTGCTAGCCAGAGACCAGTGGTCCTGCAAGGGGCACAAAGATGGCTAATAACCAGAACCCTCATTTTGTCTGTCCCCTTAGAGAGGGATCAGATATTCACATGACATCACAGATGAGGAGGAGACACAGAGGGTTGCACTGAGACATGGACCCTTACTTTCCAGCATCCTCGGTGGGACACCAGCTATGACTCTGTCCCTTTCATGAAAACACTCCAGGACCTCAATATGGGAATAAAGTTACTATGCTGCTAAACTCGATTTTGCATTAACTTATAAAAGAAAAAAAATCATCATAACCCTGGTTCTTTTTCTATTATTGATAATAAGTAATCAATGGCATCCCCACTCCAGGTGCCTATGTCGAGGCGGCCTCTGCCCAAGCCTGGCCAGGTGACCCTCTGAGCATCCCTTAGATCCCTACAACAAGCTCTGGCAGCCTGAGGGCTGGATAGCTGCTATTCCCACCAGCAGTGTCTGAGGCTTCAATAGCTCTGTAATGTCACTGACACTTGTTGGGTCAGCTGCTTCTCTGCCTGCAGGGTGTCTGGTTCTGGGTTTGCTCTGGGAATGGATGATGAATCAGCTGTGCCCTGCTCGGTGGCCACCTCCACCCTAGTATTTCTGATACTTGGATCTGTGAGTCAATAAATTCTCCCGTTTGCTTACTATGGTGTAAGTTGTTCTATGTTCCAAGACTTTGGATGAAGACAGCTCTGCTCTTGTGTAGATTGTTCTCTTTATGGTTTGTCCCCCAAAAGACTCCTGTGTCAAAGGCACAGGTGAGGCTTTTAGACAATGATTGGATCACAAGGCTCTGACCTTATCAGTGGATTAATCCATTTGATGAATCAATAGTTTGAATGGAGTTGTGGAGAGGTGGTGAAAACTGTGGGCAGGTGGGATGTGGCTGGAGGAAGTAGGCCCTTGGGGGCACAACTTGGGGTCCCCTCCCCTTGCCCCCTGCTTCCCAGCTGCCACGAGCTGCACAGCTTCCCTCCACCATGCCCCTCTGCCATGATGTTTCTGCCTTGGCATCAGCTGACCATCGACTGAAATCTCTGAAACCAAGAGCCAAAATCAACGTTTCCTCCTCCAAGTTGTTCTTGTCTGGTATTTTGGTCACAGTGATGCAAAGCTGATGCACACGTTCTCTAAACACACTCTGATTCATTTTTGAATTTTCTTTTTGTTCCAAGAGCTATTTAGGAGATATTTTGTAAATCTGCGGATGGGAAGGTTTAGTGTTTAAACACCTTTGTCATTTAAAATACATATATTCTTAATCGACACATAATTGTACATATTTATGGGGTACAGTGTGACATTTAAATATATTTATACAATGCGTAATGATCAGATCAGGGTAACTGGCTCATCTATCACTTCAGATACTTTCTTTCTGTTCAAAGCTTTCAAAATCCTACTATTTTGAAATATTTTAGTAATTGTTGTCCAACACTTTTGCTATTAATGTTTCATTTATTACTCTGTGATAAAAGGGACAGCAGATATAGGTGAGTCTTTTACTCTTCATTATTCCTTAGTTTTATTGAGGTGAGGTCTTGCTGTGTTGCCTAGGCTGGTCTCACTCTTCTAAGCTTAAGAAATTCTCTTTTCTCAGCCTCCCAAGTAGCTGGAATTACAGGTGTTCACCACCATGCCCACAGTCCCCTGCATTATTATTATTTTTTTAAAGTATTACAAACCAAAATCTTAAAGGTAATCATATCTACTTTTTTTGGGGGGGGCAGGTGTCAGGGATTGAGCTCAGGGGTGCTTAATCACTGAGCCACATCCCCAGCACTTTAAAAAAAATATTTTATTTAGAGACAGAGTCTCACTGAGTTGCTTAGCGCCTTGTTTTTGCTGAGGCTGGCTTTGAACTCGCAGTTCTCCTGCCTCAGCCTCCCAAGTCGCTGAGATTGCAGGCATATGTGTCACCAGGTGCAGCCACATCTACTTTGAACACACTAAAAGCACCCCATTAAAGTCAGGAGTGAGATAAGAAGGCACTGTCTCTACTATTAGTGAACAGGGCTCTAAGGCCAAGAGAAAGGATGGAAAAAGGACAAAAAATATAATTATTTCCATATGGTGTTATTTGATACTTTAAATCCATGAGAACAAACTAAAAATCACTAATGGTGCTGAGAGAAGCTGGTAAAGAGAGTAGATGAAAACAAGGCCTTCTAACACAAAAATAAATGCCACTTAGAAGGTACAAAGAAAAAGTGTCCCTTAAAATAGCTACAAGAAAAGAATGAAAAAATCCAGGAGTAACCTGAGCAAGGAATCAAAAGATTTATACAAAGAAAACTTAAAATACTTCTAACTCTACTGAGGGATACTTAGAATGCAAACATACTAGCAGACATTTGTTTTGTTTTTTTGATATTAGGATCGAACCCAGTGGTGCTTAACCACTGAGCCACATCCACAGCCCTTTTTATATTTTATTTAGAGACAGGATCTCACTGAGTTACTTAAGGCCTCACTAAGTTGCTGAGGCTGGCTTTGAACTTGCAATCCTCCTGCCTCAGCCTCCCAAGCTGTTGGGATTACAGGCGTGTGCCACCATGTCTGGCTGCTTTGTTTTTAATCCATAAACTTAAGAGCTACTCATGGCTACACCTACATTCATTATTCTAAACATTAAAAAAATGTTGAGGTTCACCTAGAGAATACTTGTAACTTTGATAATTCTAAAAGAGAAGTGTAATGGGTAAAGACTTAAGACTAGCCCACCTAGAAATTTAAAGCATGTTACAAGGTTATAATAATTAAAGCTGGTAGAAAGATTAAGTAGACATACTTTCCTCCTACTTCTCTTGTTAAGTTTGGCTAAAACTCCTGGGCACTTTGGCTGTCCCTTGGTATTCGAGCTTCCAGGTTCTGCTCTGGTACCCAAATCTATGTGGTATAATATTTGCATATAACCTATGCATATCATCCTGTATACTTCATCTATTTAAAAAAAACCATTCTTTTATTGCTAGGGATTAACCCCAGGATTTTATATAGGCTAAGCATACACCCCAGCTTATAATCATTACTTAAATGATTATAAGTAATCATTTCTAGATTACTTATAATACCCAATACAGTATAAATACTATGGAAATTATTATTGTATGTATTATTTAGGGATTAATGAAAAATAGTTCATACATGTTCTGTACAAATGCAAATTTTTTTCTGAATATTTTCAATCCACAGTTGATTGGATCTATGGGTGCAGAACCTGTAGGTATGGAGGGCCAACTCTCTATATACATATGAAAAAGACTCTGGAAGGTGGAGAGAAGACCTCGACCAGCTAGGGACCTAGGGGCTTAAGAAAAAACAGAGGTAAAAAATAAAGAAAAAACAAAGAGCTTTTTCCCCCTTTCTCTCTTATGTCTAGAACAGGATGCTAGAGGAACCAGCAACTCAAAAGCATCCCACGGTGTCAGTAGAAGTCACATGGAGAGCAGTAATAAGGCACTCTTGTCCTTCCCAGCCATGTTGGTGGAAAAGAAGGCCCAGTAGGGAGCTGGAATTCCCACTCCTTTCCAGTAGTAACAAGGAACCCCTCTCCACTTGGGGTCAGTGGAGGCAGAGTTGAAAACCTAGATTCCTACCCCTGACCTGGAAGTCATGAGGTAATGCCCCTCCATATCCATCAGCATGGTATGTGTCTGGAGGCCAGCTGAAGACCAAGATTCAAATAACATCCAGATTATCATAGGACAATACACAAAATGTGCAAGATTCCATAAAAAAGACCACTCATCATATCACAAACCAGGAAAGTTTCAACTTGAGATCAATTGATAGACATGGAAATTGATATGACAGATGTTAGGATTACCTGACAAAGATTTAAAAACAGTTACCATAAAAGTGCTTCAAGGAGTGGGCTGGGGATGTAGCTCAGTGATAGAGCACTGCCTAATAGGCAGGAGGCCATGGGCTCCATCCCAGCATCATGCACACAAACGCTTCAGTGAGAAATTAACACACTTGAAACAACTAAAAATATGGCAAATCTCGATTAAAAAAATAGGAGATACAAAGAAGAACAAAATTGAAATCCTGGAACTAAAAAACCTAAGAACTGAAATAAAAATGCCAATGAATGGGCTGAACAGGAGAATGGAGAGGTCAGAGGAAAGAATCAATGAGCCAGAAGGTAAAATCTACATAAATCATCCAATGTGAACAACAGAGAGAAAATAAACTAGGAAAAAAATGAATAAATAAAAAAACTAACCTTGTGTCATCAAGAATCCCAGAAGGAGAGGAGAAATAGAATGAGTGTAAGAAAAGATTCAAAGAAATAATGGCCAGAAAATTTCCAAATGTACCAAAAGGTAGAAATCTACTGATTTAAGATGCTAAGTGAACCCTAAACAGGAAAAAAACAAAAAACAAAACTAAATACATTACATTCACAACAAGAAATACAGTAAAACTTCTGAAAACGGAAGGCAAAAAAAAAAAAAAAGAAACTTTTTCTAGAGAGAAATGACTCCCTACCTATTGGAGAAAAACAATTAAAATATAGGGGATTTCTTATCAGACACTAAAAAAGCCAAAGGAAGTGGTAAACTTTTGTTTTTTTAAGTTCAAAGAAATCTACAATTCTATGTAATGGAAGGCAAAAATAATTTGTTTGCGGCAGATGAATCCTCTAAACTAAAAGGAAATACTAAAAGCACAGTAAGCAAAAATATGATTGAATTTAATAGGTCTTCCTTCTGAGTTTTAAAAATTATGTTTGAGGATTGAAGCAAAAACTCTAACATGTTTTTCAATGTATGTAGAAAAATTATATTATAAATTCTGGGGTACAGAGACATTTAAGGGGAGTTGAGATTTCTGTACTTCATTTGATCTGGTATAGTCACTCTGGAAAACAGTTTACTTGTTTCTAAAGGAGCAACTAAATATACACTTTACCATATGACCAACAATTGTACTCCTGGGAATTTATCTCAGAGAAATGAAATTTTATATCCACATAAAATCCTGTAGAGAAATTTTATTTGTAATAGCCCCCAAATGGAAACAGCTAAATGTTCAACAATAGGTAAATGACTAAACCAACTGTGCTACATCCATATCACAAAATACTACTCAGCAATAAAAATGGATGAACTATTGATACATGCAAAAACTTGGATGGCTCTCAAGGGCATCATGCTGAAAGAGAAAGGCCAAGCTCAAAATGTCACACACTGCATGATTCCAGTCATGGAACATTCTGAAAATGACACATTTACAGACCTGGAAAATGGATTAGTGGTTGTCAGAGGATAGGAATGGTGAGAGGTCAGGAGTGGTTGAGAACACTGTGATGACATAAGAAAAGTTTTGTGCATTGATAGTTGTGGTGCTTACTTCAACCTATACATGTGATAAAATGGCACAGAAATGTACACACTGTACCAACACACAAATCCTGGTTTGGATATTGTATTATAGCCACATAATATAAATCCATTGTTAGGCACTGGGTAATACATGGGGCTTCTCTGTACTCCTTTTGAAACTGTAAATATATAGTTATTTCAAAAATAAAAGTAAAATGTAAAAACCCAGTTTGGTGCCAGGCATGGCAGAGCATGCCTATAATCCTAGCAACTTGGGGGACCGAGACTGGAGGATCTCAGTTGTTTGAGACCAGACCCAGAAACTTAATGAGAACCTGTCTCAAAATAAAAAAATAAAAGAAAAGGCTGGGGATGTAGCTCAGTGGCAAAGTGGCTCTGGGTTCAATCCCCAGTACTGCAAACACTGGGGGTGGGGGTGGGGGTGATATTAAAATAAATAAATAAAATCGATTTAGCAGTGGAGAAGAAAGTGATAAGACAATGCAGAGGTATATAAAAGTCAGAAATGTATCCAAATACAGATGAGAAATTAGAATGTCAAAAAAGACAGCATTTTGATCAGTACTTAAAAGACGGATTATTTAGCAAAGGTTTTTTGGACAACTGGCTAACTACAGGGAAAATCATACAACTGGAAGACTTTCTTACTCATTATATCAAAATACAGTCCAAATTTATCAATGATGTAAGTGTAAAAATAAAATTAATAAAATGGCTACAATAAAATCTTAATTTATTTACATTAGATCAGAGAGAACTTTCTAACAGGATAAACAGTCTGAAATTCATGAAGGAAGACTGATAGTGTGACCTCATTTATGTGAATTTGTGGATAAACTTCCTGCCTTCTTCCTCAAGGATAGACAATATTCTGTTAATTTCTTGGGGAAAAAAAAACTAGAGACAAAGAAAGGGAAAGAAAACCTAGTTGTCATTTTATATTTTTCTGTAGTGCTTAATTTTCTTACCATCATTAAATTCAAACAAATCTACACTTCTTTAATTCTCAAGGTCAAGAACAAAATACAGTTGGTCCTTTCTATCCATAATTTCTTCATCCATGAATTCAACCAACTAAAAATTAAAAACATTTGAAAAAAATTTTAGAAATTTCAAAAAAGCCAAAATTTGCCATGCCCCCCCTCCGTACTATGCTGAACCCATGTGAATGAAGTGACGTGTAGGAATTGTATATTAGAGAGTATAAGTAGTCTAAAGATAATTTAAAGTGTATGGAAGATGTGCATAGGTTATATGCAAATAATACATCATTTTATATAAGGCACTTGAATTTCAGAGGATTTTAGTATCCTCGGGAGATCCTGAAGTCAGTTCCCTATGGATACTCAGGGACAACTACACATTCTAATGTTTGCTTCATACTAGGTGATTCTGGAATTCTACCTTTTCTTTTCCTATTCCTCCCTTAATTTTCCAGTCCTTGTTAATTTAATCTGAGATTACATGTGTCAAGTTATCATATAGTTCATTTTATTTTTAGTGGAGTGTGATGCATATCAAAGTGCACATATCACAACGGATATATAATTTGGTGTACTTTTTTCTGAAAAATTCTTTTTGGATTTTATATTCAGTTTTGTGATTATAATTTTAAATTATCTTCAGTGTCTCAGTATATTTCATTGATTTTGGTGCTCAGACAATTTCGCCTCTTTAGATCCTGATTTTAGTTCCTTTCTTCTTCCATTGCTATATATGCCAGGGTAGCTTTCTCAAGTTATGCATATTGTCAGGAAATGTTTTTTTATCCTTGACCCAAGAATGACAACACAGCTGAAAAAGAAATTCTTTTTGGGGGGTGGGTGGGTACTGGGGATTGAACTCAAGGGCACTTGACCATTGAGCTATATCTCCAGCCCTATTTTGTATTTTATTTACAAACAGGGTCTCCCTAAGTGGCTTAGCACCTCACCATTGCTGAGGCTGGCTTTGAACTTGAGATCCTCCTGTCTCAGCCTCCCAAGCAGCTGGGATTACAGGCATGTGCCAGTGCACCAGGCAAGAAATTCTTGAGTATAACCTTTTCTGTGCAAATTCTGTAGCTCACTTCCATGGTTTTCTGATGCTCAGAACCATGGATAGATTTGCTATTTTGCTCTTGAATATTTTATGGCTGTTATTCATGTGGACCCTGTTTATGGTAGGTTTTTTCCTTCTTGAATTTTTATGAAATATTCTTCATTTATTTATTTTTTGATTCTTTAAATTAAAATGCTTTGCCATATGAAATCCATATGAAGTTTTTCAGTTTATCTTGAGTTCAATGAGTGTTTTAATAGAAAAATTCAAGATTTTCTTAAGTAGAGAAAGTGTTTCTTATTCTATGTATTCACTAGAATTCCTACTGATTTGGGTTCTTTCCCATTTATGTATCTTCAAGTGCTGGGCATTGTTCCAGGCTGAGAAGACTGGAGGAAGTAAGATCCAGACTGGTCTCTGGTCTCACCAAAATTTAATTCAATGGGAAAGCAGACAACTGATCAACTTATGATAACAAACAGTGATAGTGGTTCCAAGGGAGGAGTTTCAAAAATGAGGGATCACTAGCAGGGGGACTTCTCTTAGCCTGGGGTAGTGACAAAGGTCCCAGCCTATGTGGGGATGGGCCAGGGGTTAGCAGAGGGTTCCAGGCAGGGAAAATAGCATTTATCACAGGGTCAGGAGTGCCTGGGGGTAGAGGAAGTGCAGTAGTATCGCAAACTCTGGGTTCTTGGTTTATTTGGGGAGGTTAGTGATAGTTTCCTTTTAGTGTATCTACTCTTGTTTTCCCTTGGCAATTAGGGTAGGGTCCTGGGATCTTTTTGGGTCCCATCAAAATCCACTTGCCTTTCTGAGAGCCTTTTTTTTTTTGTTACCAGGGATTGAATCCAGAGGTGCTTAACCACTGAGCCACATCCTCAGCCCTTTTTTATATTTTATTTTGAGATTGGGTCTCACTGAGTTGCCTAGAGCCTCGTTAAATTGCTAAGGCTGGCTTCGAACTTGCAATCCTGTCTCAGCCTCCAGAGCTGCTGGGATTACAGGCATGAGACACCTCATCCAGCTCTGAGAGCTTTTTCACATCTGCCCTAAATGTGAAGATCCCTAGCTGTACAGAGGAGCTGCCTGAAAAGGGGTCTTGGGCCTTCTGTGATCACACTGGCTATCCCACTGCTCCCTTTGTTGATCTCATGGTAATCAGCCCTGCCTTGGGATAGTGATTTCATTATCCCCATAGCAACAGCAGTGCTGGCAAATGAATTTCTACCTTGGAGGGCGGGGGGGTGGTGGTGATTGATCTATTAGGGTGTAAGGTCTTTGAGGGCGGGAAATGTTTGCGCACTATGTCACCACCAATCCTATTGGGCCTGGGAGAGTGTGTTGACTCTGGCATTTATATATATATATATTACATTAATATTAATATAAATATATAATTAATATTAATTTATTAATATTAATATAAATATTAATTAAATTAACATTAATATAAATATAAATATTAATTAATATTAATATATATATTATATATAGAGAGAGAGAGAGAGAGAGAGAGAAGTAAGGGCGGGAAGGGGGGGCACTCAGGTAAATATCTGTGTAGAAAAGGGAACCAAGATAGTGAGCACTCCTTGGCTTCAGCTAAGCCAGTCACAACCCACAACTCTGCTTAAAGGCAAAGCAAGATCACCCAGCCCACCTAGGAGGTGGAGGCGGTGGTGATGATGGTGGTGGTGGTGTGTGTATGTGTGTGTGAAAGTGGGGTGGGGAGGGGTGAGGTGCAGTGTGGTAAGAGGGACAGGTTTCTAGCACCCAAAATGCAGCCGCTACCAACCTGCCTCTTTGCTCCCAAGAAAAGATGAAGGCAAATTATGGAGCAATCTGCGCTCAGTTTCCTGGTGAGAAATCTGGAACGTGTGAGCACGGTTGGCTCCCTCAGCAAGCTGGGCTGCCATTATTTAGCCTCTGGTCCTCCCAGGTGGGAGTTCAAATACAATCAATGATCCTGACACCTGCTTGGTACAATTGCATTCTCTGTTCCTGATTGGTGTCCTCATCGAGCAGGTTAAGTGGCTTGTGGGGATGAACCTGCCCTGACGGGGCTGAGGTGGGTCTGGGCTGGCAGTGGGAGGCTGTGAACACTGAGCCCACCATGCTGAGCAAGCCCATAGGGCTCCAAATTAGTTGCATGTCTAAAAACAGTTGTGGTCTCCTCACACCCTCAGGGGACAGGCTGAGGCTCTGTGAGGGCTAGCCTCGATGGAGCACCACCAGCCCTGGTCTGCCTGCTCGGTTCTCTGCTTAGATCTCACCTCCATCAACATTTATGCTCTCTCCTGAAAGATCCATAGTCGGGAGGATACTGTAGACATCCCTCACTTAGACTTTGAATGGATGGTATTTCCACTCTGACCTTGCTCTCCTGTGTCCATAATGGGTAAGGGGATCATGTGGCCCATTGGTGAGGTGGTCAGTCAACAGACACTGCCTGATGGCAGACCTGTGCCAGGCAAGGATCTGTGTTAGGTACAGGGTCACTGAGGACAGAACCCACATCTGAAGTCCACAAAGTGCCTCAATCTTAGAGGAGAGAGAAAAAAGCAAACTGTGCACTCCTCCAGGACACAACCAAGCCCTGTCACTGTCAACTTGCAGGAAAGGAGGGACAAAGGAGGGAGTGGACAGCACCTGAGAGCTTGCGGGGGAGTGGTGAAGTCAGGGGTGGAGAGGGCCCTGGTCCTGTTGGGCCAGAGGGAGGACAGGAGTGGGCGGGGCTGGAGAGAGCTGGGGAGGGAGGGCAGAGGAAGCAGGGCACACACCAGAGTTCCTTTTTGATGGCCAAGGCACAGAGGTCTTGGCAATTCACTCAGCCATAAAATTCTCAAAAATCATATTCCGGTGCCATTTTCAGTCCAGATCCTTCCATTCATTCATTCATTCATTCATTCACCAGTTGCAAATGTATTGACATCTATTTGCCAGGCATCAGTATAGAGAAGAGAATGAACATCTTTACCATTGACAGGTTTATAATCTAAGAGATGAGCAATGAAACAGATCTCTCATGGCGGGCCTGCCTCATTCAGGAGGCTCCCTGAGTCTCCATAGATGGCTGACTACTGACATCAACATCTATCTCCTCCTTGGTTCCTGGATCAGCCCTGCCTTAGGGTGTCAGGGTGGGTGGCCTGGCTGGAGGGGGTGGAACTGGAGGGGTGGGGCCCAGGGAGGAGGTGTTGCCTGGACCAAGACAATATAGAAATCAATTCCACATAGATTTAGAAGATAGAATTAATCATATCTATACTTATTTTAAAGCACACATATGTGCGGAGTTCATTATGAGCATTATCTAAGGTTTTAACACTGGTGGTAGTATTGTTCCCACTTTACAGATAAGGAAACTGAGGTTCAAAGAGTTAAATAACTTGTCCAAGGTCCCAAAAGCCAAGTGGGTAATTGATGGGATGTGGAGTGCAGATTGCTAAAGATGCTCCTGGTATCTGGTTTAATCCCCAGGAGGGCGGGGTGGCAGTTGATTACTGAGATGAGAGGAGGGAAGGTAAGAGGAGACTGCCCACATACCGGATGTAGTTAAAATTCCTTGTCCAGGCCCCATCAAAATCTGACTGATAGCTGGAAGTCTGGCCTCTTCTCACCTCCCAAGCTTGCTCAAGGTATGAATTTCTGGAGTGAAAGACCTCCTGTGGCTCAGCACCAGCATGGGGCCTGCTGCCAGATAATACTGTTTGAATCAATCAAGACCCAATAAAAACATTCCTAACGCTGTCATTAGCATTTGCTTTTGAAGTGAGACTAGTGCTACTAGAATGCTGGGGAGCACTCCTTCTTCCAGATGGATGGCTCTTCTGGTAGCACATGCACCACACACAAGAGACTAGCATGCACACATGCCACATAGAAACACATGCATACACACGTGCACCTGCAGAAGATAAGAAGGCAAACAGATGCATGTGTACACAAAGTGCATATGGACATGTGTGCAGACACATAAATCCAGTTTTGAAGGCTTGTTCCTGCTGTTACCTTCAGATTAATGCCAGAGAACTCTCTGGTTTCCTTGCAATGTGTACTGTGCCAATATTTTTACAGATAAAGAATTTGACCTCTTTCCAGTAGCAGAACTCTCTGCCCAGTGGAGGAAATCAGGCATGCAGCATTCTGAATTCTCCTGCCTGTGAAAAACCCCACACTGCCTCCATATTCCCCAGTGAGATATTTTATACAATATAAAACCATGGCATCTGTATCAGAGGGAAACCTAACCCTTGACGATAAAGAGACACTTGAAAAAGTGCTCAGGAATAGCAGTATCTGATTTTTATGGTGATGGTTAATTTCTGTAGGTGGTTACACCCCTCAGTCCTGGCTGGTCCCCTTTATCTAGGCCTAGAAGACCAGGTTCATGAGCAAAACAGATGTGGCCTTGCTGTACCATGAGGATACACATCACCTAGTACCCAAAGAAATGAGGACATTCTGAACCTAGGCTGCAGTAACAGCCTCTGACTTGAACCCAAGGAAAATTGCATTTTTTTCTCCTTCAAATTCCATTAACAAATATTTATTCAGGGTCTATTATTTATTCGGCATCATGTTTCAGTTCTGGGCTTCTCTGTCAAGGCTTTCTCCTAATCCCTGGTTCAACTCTGAGGAAGTAGTCTTAGACTGCTACTGGGAGGGGCTGCTGAAAGTCAGTCCCACCTGGAAGACCCAGGGTCTGAAGGACTTTGTGTTTGCTCACTGAGTTCAAATCCCAAGGGCTGTGCTGTTCAATAGCTGTGCTACCTTGGGAAAGCTACATAAACTCTTTGGGTCTGAGTTTCATAATTTGTACAAGGTGGATAATGATAGCACCTACCTCATACACAAAAAGTATGAGATGATTATGTACTCAGCAAGGGCTGCTATTATTACTACTAACATCAGGATAATTACTATCAGTTTAGCTCAGCCCTCTTCCTTGGGCCCCAGTCTCAGTTTTCTTGCTGTATTACATACAGACTCCACTCACTGGGGCCCTTCCCTAAATTTCAGCCCTTCTGGCCAGATCCTGACCCTGCTGCACCCACAACAAGACACTGGAACCAATCCCTGTGCACCCATCTCAACCATGTGTCTTGTGGTCTGGAGGTCTGACCCCAGACTGAGTGCAGCTTGCTTCTGGCTGCCTGGCTCAGCCTGCTTCCCTCAGCCCCTACTCAAGCCTTCTGGAGCTTGGCTACCAGCAGCTGGCCAGCCCTCAGACCAGTCTCCCAGCCCCACAGTGACCCAGACTGCCACGCTTAAGCTCAGGCCACACGCGGCCCATTGGAGACAGTAAGATAAAGATGAAAGTCGGAGAGATCTGCAAATAGGCCTCTGGTCCCTGAATCACCCTCTGCTTTTCAGAGTTGGGGGGTAACCTGCACTTGCCCTAAGCCCTCAGACAGACCCCAGTGTGCAAGACTGCAGAAATCAAAGTATGGTGCAAGAATGAGGCTGTGATCAGAGTGGGTGTCTGCCTCCAGCTCTGGAATGGGAACCCCAAAGAGCAAGGGCTCAGCCTGTCTTA
The DNA here is from genome assembly GCF_001458135.2 of Marmota marmota marmota. Classification (NCBI taxonomy): domain Eukaryota; kingdom Metazoa; phylum Chordata; class Mammalia; order Rodentia; family Sciuridae; genus Marmota; species Marmota marmota. The sequence goes on from NW_025999869.1 coordinate 25,902,842, forward strand.
CTTATCCTGAGTGCTTGGAACTTAGTGCTGTCTGACCCATGGTAGATGCTCAGAAAACTCTTGTAGCATGAATGAAGCAAACACCCCTATCCTGTAGCTCATCTGGCCTGTGTCCTGCCGCCTTGCACACAGGCGCTTGATTTTCAGGTGAGGGGCATCACCCCCTGTGTTCAACTTGACCATGTCCCTGTGAAGGAGTCAGTGACTTGGGACAGGGGGGAGCCAAGGTTGAGCCTCCAACTTTCTCCCTAGGGCAGAAATGAAGTCACTGATAAATGGCCATGAAACATTTCCTGAAAATCTGCTCTCTGCCCGGCCCTGGGCTAGGCACCGTCACCCGGTGCTCATCCGTCTGCCCAGCCCCACACTGAAGAAGAATGGTCACCATCCCACTGTGTGGCCGAGGTAGGAAGCACCCCGCTCCCTGGTTCCATCCTCTCCTCCCATGCTGGCCCAGTCCCTCATGTTGCTGGGGGAGCTTCTCAGCCTTCCCTCCCAGCCCTGTTTTCAGTCTCAGGGAGAAGCTAAATGAAGAACCCCAGGCCCATTCCTGACCAGCCTCATGGCCTTAGGGAAATTATGCCACACTCCTCAGTGTCCTTCTCTATAAAATGGGGATGGCTGAGGCACGTCTGGGGGGGCTGCTGAGCACAGGCATCAAGAGCAGTGATCTACAGGGCTCAGGGTAGGGCTTCGAATAGAGTAGGTGCTCAATAAAGGCTCCCTTCCTTCCACCCCATTTTGAGATGTTCCATCCCTTTTGGCAACTATAGACATACTATGCTAAGAGGAATGTGGGCTTTGGGCCTTGAAAGGGCAAAGAATCTCCAAACAATGGGAAACACCAGCTCTGCAGTCCAGAGCTGCTTCAGGGTGGTCACCATGCGGCCCTGGGGGGAGGGCTGACCTCACCCGGCTTTTGTGGGTTTCATCTTATTTGTAGAACCTCAAGCAGAGGTCTATTCCCGAAGAAAACCCCCATGGAAGCAAAAGTACAAACAGAACATCTCCCTCCCTGGAAGGAGGTCAGAGTCCCAACCCCAGGGAGTCACAGATCCCCAACCCAGGACAGGATGACCAAGTGTTCTTTGTTTACCAGGAAGCTCAAACACTATCTGCTCCCTCGTTTCCATTTTCTTCTGCTAAATAGATTCCACTGGGGGGAAAATGTTCTGTAATTGTCAAAAGCTCCCATGGTATAAGCTAAACTGTTTCTGAAGGGTATGGTCAATCAACACTCACGATCTTAATTTTGGAGATACACTGAACTGATGATCAGGATGATTACTATCAGGTTAGCTCAATCCTTTTGCCTTGAACTGATGATCATTTCAATGTAAGACAAACACATTTTCTATAAGAAAAGATCAAATGTTTAGTATTACTGAACACTGGAGCTAGAAGGACCTGGATTTCCAACCAGATTCTGTTCTTACAAGCTCTGTGATTTTGCTCAAATCGCCCAACCTCTCTGGGCTTCATTTTCTTTTCCCTTAGAGTGGGAGTAATCACAGTTATGCACTGCCTAAGGGATTTGTCAATGACAGGCTGCACAAACAATGGCAGTCCCACAAGATTATAATGGAGCTAAAAAAAATGCCCATGGCCTGGTGATATTTTAGCCATCATAACATCATAGTGCAACCCATTTCCACATGTTTGTGGTCATGCTGGTGTAAACAAACCTGTGCCTCATGAAAAGACAGCATGTTCAATTGTGCTCAATTGTGCTCAGTGCATAAACTTGATAATGATCATAAACGACTGGGTTACTGGTTTCGGTATTGACTATGTTATACTTTTTATCATTAGGTTAGTCTTCTACTTATAAAAAGTGGTTTATAATGAAGCAGCATGCTGGGTTACGCAGCCATTCGCTTGGCACCCAGAGGTCCCCGACGGGATTGACCTATAGCATCTAGGTTTGTGTAAATGCACACTATTGTGTTTATATAACCACAGAATTACTTAAGGATGCATGTGACATGCTTCTCATGGTGTCTCCATCACCAAGTGGCATTGACTGTATATCTGTGTCTGGCAGCTAAGCTTGATAATGGACTAAAGTTTCAGCACAGGATAGATGAAACAGAGAGCTCCCAAACTTCCTCACGCTGAGAAGAAAAACTACCCATCGGCCCTGCCAAGGAGGCTGAAACTGATTTAGCACAGCCTCGCTAAATCTGCACATGCATGTCACCTGGCTTTCGTTTCTATGAACCCTTCTGTAGGACCTGCAGAGAAACCATCTAGCTGCTTCTCCCCAGTTTGATCAAACGGCGTAACATTCATTTTTCCTTTTTTACATTGTTTGCTTATTTCTCATGTGGGTTAGCGGCCGAATCTGGCCAGCTGGGATCCAGGCAGGTTCCCTGGGCTTGGCTGCCAGTAACATAAACATATCCCCACCCCCCAAAGCCTGCCTTCTCCTCTCCTGTCAAATATTTTTTCACAGGCCTTGCCCTGCTGCCATTTGCCAGCAGAATTAGATTCACTGAGTTAACATTGCAGACAGGAGGCAGAGACTGCAGTGAGCAGAGAGAACACCATGGGGCAAGGGTCTGCCCAGGGGCTGGTCCCAGCTCTGAAAGCTCCTTGATGGGGAACCTTGGACTTGCCCTTGCCTCTGGGCCTCAGTTTCTCTTTTTGTAAACTGAGGGCTTTATCTCATGGCCCTCCAAGCTTGCAAGTGTTAAGACCATAAAAACTTAGCTCAGCCTGGTGCTCCCCTCTCTGAGCACAATTTTAAAGAGCATGTAGTGTTTCAATAACCTGAGAAGGGATCCAGGAGGGGACAGCCCTCAGCTCCGTGCTGGGAAAACCCTCTGTGCTGAAGGACTCACCCAGCACTCCCTGGACACCTTCCAGACACAGGGACCCCTGATGGATGGTCTTGCTGCAATTCCTACACTTCCCACAGGCAGAGGCATTTGTCCAAAGTCATTCCAGCCCCAACAGATTCTTCTGATTAACATTAGACAAAAATTCAACCTTGACAGAAACAGTTCCTGGAGCAACTGGGAGCAAAATCCAAGTTGTGCGGGCAGGGGGTTTGTAGCTCCGTGGTAGAGCGCTCGCCTAGCGTGTGCGAGGTCCTGCGTTCCATCCCTGGCACCATAAATTTTTTAAAATGTAAATCCGAGAAGACATTTGCCTCCCGGAGGTGATGACAGACAGCCTCATGAGTGGCTCAGAGGCAGGCAGTGCCCTAGCGTGACCCATTCAGGAGGTACATCATTGAACACTGTCAATAATCTCCTGGAATCACAGCTCCCAGCAAGCCAGGAGCTGGTAGAGTGGGACCTGTCACCTACCTACCTGCTCATCAATCCCCTACCTGCTCAGCCATCCATCAGCCTTCTGATGGTTGCTGAAGATTCAGGGAGTTTAAACACTCTGCACGTCCATGTGATGCTAGGGACTGTCACTCAAGACTTTAGTCACATAGTCGGAATAAATTACAAGGGTGCCTGAATGAGTCATTGAAATTGTATGAAATAGCGCTTGCAATATTTATAACTAAATTATGATCATATACAGATGAAACTCACATACAAAGCCCTCTTCTCATTTGATCCTCATTGTAGTAGTCCCTGAAGGTACACTTATCCTCATGTGTTGGTCCACTTTCTGCTTCTATAACAAAATACCTGAGACTGGGCCATTTATAAAGAACAGAAATTTGCTTCTTAAGTTCTGGAGAACTTAACGTCAAAAGGCTGGCATCTGTAAGGGCTTTCATGCTGCATCATCCCACGGCAGAAGGTAGAAGGGCGAGAGAGTAAGAGCACAAGAGGGACAGAACCTGCTTTTACAACAATCCACTTTTGCTAAAGATGAACCCGCTCCCACAATGAAGACATCAATCCACCCAAGAGGGTAGAGCCTTTGCGACCCAATCACCTCCTATTAGGCCCACCTCCCAACAATGTTTTATTGGGGATTAAATTTCCGACACGTGAACTTTGAGGGACGCACTTAAAGTTCATGGAGCCCAGGAGGAAACTGAGGTTGGTGAAGGCTGCTGCACACTGGACACTGCTAGGACTGCTGCTGGGATCCCCAACCAGCTGCTCATGATACTTTGCCTCACAGAATGCTCATCTTTAATGTCAGGATGCTTCGTCCATTCCAGACAGAGCTGTCTGAGCATTTAGAGACTGAGGTGGGAGACAGGGAGGTATGTAACCGTGGCTCTTCACACTGCTGAACTAGCAAATGATTCAGGAGGGCTGAAGACCTAGAGGTACAAGAAACCCATTTTACAGGTGAGGAAACTGACATTTGGCAGAGTTAAGTGATCTCTTACTGTCTCATAACAATTAAATATCAGACCTCTTCTTCCCCATCAAGGGTCCCTTTTCAGTAGCTAGGCCTTGGGGAAAGTCTGTGTTCACTTGCTGCCCCAAGACAGTGGACAGGAACCACCAAGCAGTTTCCTGTGCACGCCCGCAGATATTCACCCATACGGTGTGCAGGCACTCTTTCCTTCACATACTCGCCCTGCGTTAAGTGCCAAAGCAGCCTGCGATCCTCCATGTCACAGGCTACTGGCTACAAAAATGATTGTTAAAACAGCTTCGCTGCATTGGGCATGGAATGTCATGTGGATCTAAAATCTGACCTCCCTGCCCAGAAATCTAGGGCAAGTGCTTGGCTCCACAGGACATGGACATGGAATGACCAGACTTCAGAGAAAACCCTTTGATCCCGGGCCCAGTCTTGCTCTCTGCTTTGCTCCTGCCCTGGGAGAGGCAGTAAAAATGTGCACATCAGCCAGAAAGAGAACATTTAATGCTCTTCTCTGGAGCTGAATAAAGAAGGGGGCTATGCTGGGGCCAGGACAAGTGAACACCACAGCACTCAGAATTAAAATACATTGGCAGTTGTAGTCATTTGGTGCCCTTAAAATAAAAATTCCTCAACTAAACCTAAACCAGCACAGATAAGACTCAGGTCTGATGCTGCTAGATGGACCACCCTGAGGAGTCATTTACCCTCTGAGATTTAGACTCTGCATCCATAAAATGCAGCTCACAACCTCTCCCTCCAACTCTCCCAGGCCATAGTGAGGGTTCCATGATATCATGCTTGCAAAAAGACAAAAACTGTAGGATGCGATAAGCAACTGAGGACACCCTTCTCATTCTAGGAAACTTAAAAGGGGTCTGGCCTTGCCTCCTCAGGAGATGTTGTCGACCAAGAAAGTGCCAAGACAGGAATCTAGTTTTGGAGGTCTGAGTCCATCTGCTTTTACTACTCTAATGCATTGGGGCATATAATTTCCTCCTCTGTAAAATGGAGATAATGAATAACTGGCAGGACTATTGAGAACCCCAGGAGAAGAAAATGTGAAGCTTAAAGTCTAGAGTGCTGGGTAGAGCATTGTTATTTCTTGGTCTCGTCTCTGTCTCTGTTTCCTCATCTGCCAAGGGAAATGTCAATATTGACATACAGCCCTGAAATCAAATGAGATATCAGTTGTGGAAATAGATGGCATGCAGTGGTGATTAACTGATGTAGAGTTTGGGTTTTTGAGCTGCTGAGGAGGGGGCTGGATGAGAGGTAGGCCATCTGTAGTTTCAAAAGAGGCTGCAGCACACCATTGGCATCTGCCTCCAATTACTACTCATTTGTTATCTGGTCTCAGCTTTTATTTGGAAAGATGCTTTGATAATCAGCCAACTGGGAAAGCATGCCACTTCTACGTTCCCAAAGCACGGTGGCAGTGGTATCTTCTGTTACAGCCAGTGCACGAGTAACAGAGGGCAGGAGCCAACCACAATGGAACTTCTCACTTCTCTGAACACACTCCAAGAAAGAGTCCATCAGTGGGGTCCCTCGTTCAGTTCCAAGAGAAGAGGGCATCTTCTACCCTGGGCCACCAAGTGGCTCATATCCCTAGCCTTCCCTCACTGCTGGTGAGGAACTCCTGGTTTAGTGTGGATTGGCAGGATTGGCAGCAGAAACATAAGGAACCAGGGCTGGGGATGTAGTTCAGTGACAGAGTGCTTGTCCAGCATGCACTAGGCCCTGAGTTAGATCCCAGAACCACAAAAACAAAAAAAGAAACCCTTGATTAATCAGCTGTTTTGTAAATGGTTGTCTTTATACATAAGAACTTTATTTACCCTTTAGAAAGTGAAAAAGAAAAATCCACACTCAAGCCCGTCAATCCAACAGAACTCTGGCTCTCTGGTGTCTGGCTTTGGGGAAACGAACTCCTAGAGTTTTAATCTGAGCTTTTTCCTTTTTGTGTCTTGAGTTTCCCCGTCTCCTGATTCAGTGATTCATGTTTTTCCACTGAATTTTTGTCCTCACATAGACCAATTCTGTCCCAATAGGAATGCCTGGGTCACCGTGTTCTCAGGTGCACCCCACTGCTGCTCTTGCACCCCACTTCTATCTGCTTATACTCTTAGTGCCGAAATCACAGCCAAGATCTCACTCTGCCTGAGACTTGTCCCTTGGAGGTAACTGTCAGAAGTGGTCAAAGCCACAGAACAACCCCTTGCAGTGTGTGACTCCACCAGTTCCCCACTGGGGAAGAATCAGCCATTTAAAACCAGACTGTCAGACAAGTCACAGACCAGAAGAAAATATCTTCAGAAGGCACATCTGATAAAGTACTACCTTCCAAAATATACAAAGAACTCTTAAAACTCAACAATAAGAAAACAAACAACCCAATTAAAAAACGAGCCAAAGGTCTTAACACCAAAGAAGACATGAAGATGGAAAATAAACATAAGATGCCCCACATCATATGCCCCCAGGGAAGTGAAAATTAAAACAACGGGAAGATACCAGGGCATGCCTGTTAGAGTGGCCCAGATTCGGAACACTGACAACACCAAGGCCTGGCAAGGATATGGAGCTGCAGGAACTCTCATTCATCGCAGATGGGAGTGTACCATGGAACCGCCACTTCGGGAGACTTAGTTGGTCAGTGTCTTACAAAATCAAACCTACTCTTAACCTCATGACCCAGGAATCACACTCCTTGGCAATTACCCACAAGAGTTGAAAATTTACGTGTATACAGAAAACCTGCACGAGGATGATGGTAGGAGCTTTCTTCCTGATTGCCAAAACTTAGATGCAACCAAGAGGTCCTTCAGGAGATGAATGGATAAACTGGTACACCCAGAAAATGGAATAGTATTGACAACTAAAGAGAAATGAATGGGCCCACAAGCCATGAGAAGACAGGGAGGAAACTTCAATGCAAACTACTATGTAAGAGAAGCCAATCTGGAAAAGTTACATATAGCATGACTCCATCTAGATGACATTCTAGAAAAGGTGAGACTATGGTGACAGTAAAATGATCAGTGGTTGCCAGGGGTTGGGAGGGATGGCTAGGCACAGTCTGAAGGAAACCACTCTGCATGGTATAATGGTGGACACATGTCATTGTAAATTTGTCCAAACTCATACACCAAGGGTGAACCTAAATGTCAAGTGTGGACTTTGGATGATGGTGTGTGAGTGTAGCTTCATTTACTGTAACAAATGCACTGCTCTGGATGTGGCTGATGGAGGACGCTGTGCGTGGTGGAGACCCTCTGTACCTTCTTCCTAGTTTTGCTATGAACCTAAACTGCTCTGAAAAATAGGGACTTGGAGCGGACCAACTTCAGTCTCGACTCTGTCACCTACTTACCAGCTGTGTGACACCAGCTAGAAATACTCCTCGGTCCTCTTGTCCTGCTTTGGAACTCTGGGGAGGAACTCTGCATTCACAAAAGAGGGACCTGTGTTAACATCTTCTGGAACAGGTGGGTTCATTGCAGGAGCTGTGATGAATGGTCAGAATGACTCAAAGGCAGCTCCCACATGGGAGAGCATACCAGACCCCATAGCCAACACCACACTCATCACTGAAATGGTAACTCTTGTCTCAAACTGGGAGGTGAATATCCCAAGGCTCCTACTTTTTCATGAGGGCAGTCACTTCCTGAATGCCACATGGTATGCCTGTCCTTGCTCACAGTGATTTATATTTTTTCATTTAATTTTCAGAACAAGCATGCCAAGTGGGTACAGTTATCCCCTTCATACGTAAGGAAATTGAAGTTCAGAGAGGTTAAGTAACTTGCCTGAGGTTCAACAGATATAAAATAATGTATAAATTCAGGTAGTCAAATGTCAAAGTTTTATTTTATGATAAATGTACAATATTGCCTTTCTGCTTCTTCTCCTTCCTATTGTAACCATATATATGATTGATTATATCTAAGTGGATCTTAGAAATGTCAAGTTTTTAGTCTTGCCAAGCTCCTACTCAGTTGTCAACATTCATCTACTTATTCAACAAGTGTCTCAGTCCATTTCCTGTTGCTATAACAGAATACATGAGACTGGGAAATTTTTTGAAGAAAAGAGGTTTCTTTTGGCTTACTGTACTGTTGAGAGTCCAAGATCAGGTGGCCACATCTGGTGAAGGCTTGTACTATTTCAACTTACAGTGGAAAATGGAAGGGAAGCAAATATGTGCAGAAGAGACAAAATGCAAGGAACCAAGGAACCAAGTTGCAGGAACGCACCCACTCCCATAAATTGGCCTTAATCTGTTCATGAAAGATCCATCCCCACGGCCCAAAACCCTCCCCTAGCTCCCACCTCCCTATACTACTGCATGGAAGGATTAAATCTCAATATGAGTTTTGGCGCAGACCAACTGTACTCAAGCCATAGCAGCAGGAATCCTGAGCATCAGTGAAGTACAGGGGCCAAGCAGAGTCCCTTCTCTGCTTCCCTCTTTATCTGCCTTAGATGATCACAAGTTTTTGAAAGACGCTGTCTGCCATCTCCTAGCCTCTGCTGGTCCCTCCCTACAGCGGAGGCCAGTGATTTCTGCAGAGTTTGGCCAGTGTGCTCTGTGTCTCCCCGTCGGGGGGCCCCTGTGTTCTCATTTTCAGGCCTCTGGGAGACATGGGAAGGTGGGCATCTGTATGTCTCCTTTGGGGACCCCGCAGGCTTGACAGGGAAGGGAGGAGTATTGGGAAGACCATTTGGTTCGTGGCCAGGCCTTTGCCTCCAACCCAGCGTTTCCTGCCGTGAAGCAGCCATTCAGATCTGTCAGGAGCCTGTTTCTATTCTCATTGGCTCATAGACAGAGGGATCAGAAACCCTCAGCAACACTGACCTGGAGGCTTGGGAGAGAGGCCTCTGGCTTCCCCAAATGACTTCTCTCTAGACATGAAGGTGCCTTCTGGGAAACCTGAGGAGCACTGGGCCAGACCTTCTGCATAAAGAAACCATCCTGGACCAAAGTGGTCCAGATAACAGGGATCAAGGACAGCCTCTGGCTCTCTGCTTCCACCTACTCGTCAGACTCATGGAGATGAGGACAGACTGCATGTCCTGGAGGCTCTGTCCAGCCTGGCCTGGGCTCCGGATCCAGGAGCCGGTACGGGGTACCACAGCATGGTCTCTGGACAGCTTCTCATAGCCAACAGCCTCTGCCTAGTTTCTAGACCTTTTTAGCCCCTGTACCAGGCTGGCAGCCATTTCTTCTGACCTCATATGTCAATGCTCTGGCTGGGCTGGGCTGGGCTGGGCTGGGGACAGGATGTTTCTTGCTCCTTCAGGACACTACCACCCTCTTGGCCTATGGCTACTTATTCCAGAGCTTCATTTTGTTCCTGAACTGATGGGCTCAGGGTTAGGATTTTAACCCCCTGGTCTGCCCAGATTCAGGTCTGCAGAATCAGAGGCTACCAACCCTCTAGTATTAGGTTTCAGATGCTCTCAGCATGGGGAAGGGCCTGCTACTGTGTCCCTGTTGTTGTCCAGCCAGCTCCCTTCCCACACTTGGAGTTCTGAGAATCAGCTCTCAGAAAGGAATGGGTCCCTCTGTGGGCTTCCGGAGACTCCCCTGCACCCAGCCCAGCCTAGCACCTGGGGCTGTGGGGTGCTCTCCTTGAGTCTGGTAGAGGAATACAACTTGCTCCCTAGACCAGTGCAGGAAGGAGCAGGAAAGTATCAGGGTGCTGGGTCCCACACTGGGCACCACGGGCATTTCCTTGGCCCTACTCTCCTAAGAGCCTTGAGAGGCAGGTATTATGCTCCTCTACAGAGGAGGGGGCATGGGCCCTAAGAGGGGCAGTGACTCATCCAGTCAGGCCCTAGCTATGCCCTGTGCTATCCTGGCATTAAGCCCAGTGCTACCGCATCACAATGCCTTCCCTTTCCCCAAAGTAGAAGGCCTTCCCTCTCCTTTCCACAGAGAAAGATGATCTACTTCCTTGACCTGAGCCACATGGTAATCCAGGCCCATGGGGTATCCTTGCTGGGACATCTGCAGAGTTCCAGGCAAATCTCCAGCCCCTTCCATGGTTTCTTACCTGGACACTGCAAAGCTACATCCTATCATCCACAGCAAGTCTGATGTCAGAGGGATCTTCAGAGCCTGCGGCCCTGACCGGGCCCTCCTTCCATGCACCATCCTCCGTAGCTCCCCGGGGCTTACTGGTACTGTGAAGTGTCACAGCCTTTCCTCAGAGGGTCTCACAATGGAGCTCCACTTTTTCTTTCTCTTCACTCCTCCCCAATCATTGATAAACTCTGGGACAGTTCTGTCCCCACGACTGTGCTGATTCCTCTGCTGGGCTTGCACTTCCACACTCCTCTTCCAGGCAGGCTCTGAAATCAGCTTTCATACCTGTCCCCACAGGTATGTCCAGCCAGAGAGCTTAACCGCTATTCCCTCCCCTTAGGTACACTTGGAAAGACAAGTGTGCATCAATCTGTCACTGTGCTGAATTTTAAGAGCATTAGATATTTGTGGGTGGAACTGTCACTCAGAGACCTTAGCTTGAATGCAGGTACTTAATTAATCCAGAACATACTGCAGCATCATGATTGAACATTCATTTCCTGTTTCCTGAGAGCTGGTGAGTTAACGTCCCCCCTGCTGGAAGTAAGTGATCACATGCCAGGAGGAATTTCTTCTGGGAAAGCAATAACAAAGACTCACAGGTGACCTTGTCAGGGCCCCAGGTTCTTGGGGCCTCTGCATACGGGAATTCTGCCACTCATTGTCAAGTATTCTAGAAACGGGTTCTGATTTCCCAGGATATAAATGTCACTGGTTGTATGATTCAGTCCTGGGGTTCAAGTCCCCTGAAAAGGACATATGAAGCTGGGAAGAAAAGGGAAGAAGAGTAGGCAGTGTTCTTAAGAGGTGAGTGTGACCTATTCACATGCAGTCAGTGCCCTGGCTCTTCCCCTGTGTGGGCAAGGTCTATGCATGCATGTACATGCAACATGCAAGGAACACAGGGGCTCACTCCTGCTCTCCAGGCAGGAGGTTGAAAAAGGAAACCAAGTTCCATGATTCCTTTCAATGGCAATTTGGGAAATAAGGTCTTCTGGTGAAATGGGAACAAAATCATCTTCTCAAATCAATAGTAGTCACATTTCCTGTCTGCTATGTCCAGGCCTTGAGGTCCAGGTCTGTGAATATTCACTGCACTCATGCTTTCATGGAGCCCTGCAGTTCCTGGGCATGGTGGGTGCAGAGTGAGCAACGCATCTCTACCTGGACAGTCAAGCGGCACCCAACAAGTCTGAGGCTGCAAGTATGTTAATTCAGAGGTGCAGACACAAGCAGCATGCTGCTGGTGTATAGAACAGGGAGATGTCAGAAGAGGTGACGCTGGACATGGAGGAGGGAGACAGGAATCCCAGGCAGCAGCTCTAGTTACTGACATGGAGGCTGGACAGTCAGTTTATGGAGTGGTAAGTGGGTGAGCTGAGGATGCTGAGGAAGCCCAGAAAGGTCAGTGGGCCTGGATGGCTGGATGAAAAGTGGAACTTGGGCCTGCAAAGCTCAGGAGCAAACCTCATGTTAAATGCAGAGTGCATTCCTGGCTGAAGATGCTTTTGGAAAGCTTGCTCTGGGGGGCAGAAACCTACTCACACCAAGGAAGTTCTAGAATGTAGCTGTCATGATGAAGTTTCAAAAGATAATCTAGTAGGCAAATAGCGGCTCCCAGAGATGCTTTAATTCCCAGAACCTGTGAATGGCACCTTATATAGAAAAAGAAACTGAAAATGTATTCAAGGATCCCTTGAGATGAAGGAGGTTATTCAAGATTATCTGGGTTGGATCTAAATGTCATCACAAGTGGCCCTACAAAGGAGACAGAGGAAGTCAGGTGTAGTGGTACTGTAATCCCAGCAACTCAGGTGGCTGAGGCACTAACACAGACACTCTTGAACTGTCACAAATTGTCGGCCACCTCAATCTGAGAAGACTAAATATAGGATAGGGAGAAAAATCTTCTTCCAAGTTCTATAGGTACAGCATAAAATCGATCAGAAACCCATAACAAATGATTGACCAATTCTGATTAGAAATATAAAAAGTTAGAAGCCAAAAGAGAAGCGGGCTTTTGCAACATAGTTTTAAGATCTTGGAATAAAGAAATGACCTTTCTCTGAGTGTTTGGGAATTGTGGCTGCAATAAATCATTACCATGCTCTTCAAAGCCAAGTCCTTTCTGTTGACTTTAAAGGCTTCAGAAAATAAAGTGTTTCCCATTCACATAGACGAAATCTCACCAAGGAAAGAGAAACCCACTACAAAAACTTAACATCAGCGGAAATTTCACCCAGGCGCTCGTTTCAAAGGTGCTGGAGGAGTTGAAAGGCGGAATGGAGGTCATTGACAATAACCCGATACAATGAAACGAAATGCATTCAGCTGTGATGTGTAACTAATCAGGAAAAAAATTGCCAAAAAAAGAAAAATAACCCAAAGGTTAGCAGTAGCAGGAAGCTACTGCAGTCCCTAGACTGGAGCGACAAATGACAGGAAGCAGTGTTGTGGAGCCCAGGAACTGGGTAACTACAAAAGCTGGAGCTGTGGCTGGCGAGCGGTGGGAGAAATGCCCAGGTCTCTCTTTGTCCCGCCTTCTAATCTGCCTCCTGCGCTTCCATTGGCTGAATCCAGCGGCCCGTAGGCGGGAGGGAAACCACAGAGACTGCATCAGGGCAGGAAAGAAGGGGTGCTGGGCAGAAGGGCAAAAAGAACACGGGCAAGGGCAAAACCTCTGAACCAATGTCCTGTGGTCAGTGAGAGCCCTTAGCTGAGTGAAGCATGTGTCCTGCCCACAACCCACTGGACCTAGAGACCTAGGAGCCTCCCTCCTGCCTTGCCAACATCCCTCGGGGTGTAACCTCCCATTTCATTTATCCTGCTGGCCCCTGCTCTCCGCATGGGGTCCATTATGCCCTTAGCTGTGGCTGCTAGTGCCCCCCAAAGCTCCTTTCTTCAACTAGCCAACTCTGTGAGCTCACCTCCGGACCATCCCACCTTCAGGATGAATGACTAAGGTTTTCACTGAGAGGTTTTTTCCCTCCTGACAAAAAGGTGGTAAGTCCAGCTCTCCTACACCAACTGGTGATCTTACAATTCAGTTCAATCCTGACACTAAGTCCCAGGAATTAGCACAGACACTGTAGGTTTAAGGGTTTAGTCCCACAAGACTGCCCCCCTTTAGACACCAGCCATTAAGTCCTAGGCCACCCCTACTTCTGATCAACTGGCAATAAATCCAGGGGTCCTATGGCCTCACCTCTGGTTGGATAATTTGTTAGATTGGCTTACAAAACTTAGGAAAACATTTTATTTGCATTTCCTGGTTTATTGTAAAGGATACAAATGAATAGCCAGGTGAAGAAGAGTCCCAAGCACAGGAACTTCTGTCCCTATGGAGTTGGGGTACACCATCCTCCCAATTCATGAATGCGATAATTGATCTGGAAGCTTCTAGAACCCCCATCTAGGCAGTTTATTGAGGCTTCATGACACACAGGCAGATGGATTTAATCACTGGCCATGGGTGATGGGGTCAATCTCCAGCCCCTCTTCTTCTCAGAAGTGGAGGGTGGGGCTGAAAGTTCCAACCCTCTAATCATGCCTTGGTCTTTCTGGTGACTAGCCCCATTCTGAAGCCACCTAGGACCCTGAGATACCAGACATCTCATTAGCATACAAAGTACACACTTATCACTCCCAGATTCCAAGGATTTTAAAAGCTGGGTGTGAGAAACTGATAAAGAGCAAATATTTGATTTTATTACACCACACTCTGCCTCATTTAACCCTCGGTCAGGGCTGATTGTGCATCCCCCTCCCCCTGCCAAGTTCATATGTTAATGCCCTAACCCCAAGTCCTTCAGATGTGACTGTATTTGGAGATAAGATCTTTAAAGAGGTAACTAAGTAAAGTTACTGGGCTGGGCCATAATCCAATATGACTGGTGTCTTCAAAAGAAGAGATCAGAACATAGACACACATAGAGGCAAAGGGAGAAGACGGCTATCTACAAGCCAAGGAGAGAGGCCTCCCAAGAGACCAACTCTGCTCACACCTTCATCCCAGATTTCTAGCCTCCAGAACTAGAAGAAAATAAATTTGTATTGCTTATGATACCCTGACAGTGGTACTTGGTAGTAATATAGTCCTCATAGCACCCCCAGGAGCGGGTACTGTTATCATCTCCACCTTATAGCAGAGAAATCATGACTTAGGTTCAATACTGTGCCCAAGGTCACTCACTGATGCCTGCTTGAGGTCACACTGCAGGCAAGTGGTAGGCCATGCCTTTTCCTGCTGGTCTCTGCAGCCTCCTAGGGTACCTCCACATCATGCACTCACTGGCCCTGAAATTCTCCTCTCCAGGACAGGGGCTGTGGCCACACGTAAGCCCAGCAGGGCAGTGGAGTAGGGTGAAATGAAAGTCCAGTAGGACCTGGACTTGGATGCTGGTTCTGCCACTTGGCAGCTCTGGGACTGTCAGGTGTCTGAATCTCCTTCCCCTCCTGTAACATGGTGAGGTAGGATGAAGAAACAAAGGCTGCTGAGGTTGGAGCAAGGGGCCTTCCCAGTTCTCCTTAGGACCCCAGCCTAGAGTCCCGGCTTTGGTGGGCAATTTGGGGGCAGGGAGGAGGATGCTTATCATGGTGCTTTCGAGGAAGGGAAGGAGGACAGTAGGGAACCATCTGCCACTAACTGTCTCACCCGCATCTCCCCTTCACAGCTGAGGAAGCAGGCCTGGGATGGTGGTGGGCAAGAAGATATCATTTTCTCAGGGACCCAGAGTCAGAACTTAGCAAAGCTGGGATTCAAACTCAGGTCTAATTTCAGAGCTTCTGCCTCTTCCAGCAAGGCAAGGAATGATTTGCTCTGAACTGCCTGTCTCAGAGCTCACGGTGTCGATCTCCCAGGGCACCCAGCACTGACCCTGTGCTGGCTGCTGGCTGACTCCATGTTTCCCAAGAGCCTCTGCTGCAAGGGGGGAGGGAGTCGGCACCAATCCAGAGCAGCTCGCTGGGCTCGAACCAGCACCGGATACAGACACTGTTTGCCCAGCAGGGTAAGCAATAATCTTTTCATCTATTCCTGACTCCTGGAGATTTGCCTCTCTCTGGGGAAATTACTTTGGGGTCACAGTGAAGTCTCTGTGACAGTTAATAAAGAAACTTTTCTGGAACCAGGTCCTGGAGTCCTGGATGCCTGGAGGGGGCTGTGTGTGTGTGTGTGTGTGTGTGTGTGTGCGCGCACCCCCTGCCCTTTTAACCACCAGATGAGGTAAAAATAGGTGAACACTGGGCTCACTCTGAGCTCAATGACCTCTTTGGACAAAGTTCCCTCTGACTTTTGTCATTTGCACACATAGAGTCCTAGGAAAGAGGGTTTCTCCGAGGAGGTCTGAAATGATATTTAATATATGTGGGGGGATTCAGGAATCTTGACTTCAACCCTTCACTCTGCAAACTGAGTGGGGTATATAGCCCGAGGCTAGGCACACAGAAAGGCCCTGGGGTTCAGCTGCTATGTTGGGGTTCTAGTCCTGGCTCTGCCACATGCTCTTAGAGGAGTTACTTCACTTCTCTAAGACTCAATTTCCTTATCTGTAAAATTGAATAATAACAAGACCCATGTCCTAGGCTTCCTTGGCAATTCCAGAATTTCTGATTAGGAAAAAAATAGGGATGGAAGTCATCTTGTTTCAGGGCAGCAAGAGGGGAGGTGGATTTGAAGCCGCAGTTGTACTGTATAGTAAGGCCCTGTTTCTACTTTGATGGTCTATTCTGGAGGTGGCCCTGGAAAAGCCCAGAATCTCCTGGCCCTGCCACTAAGCAACAAATCTGATCATACAGAGAATCACCTAGCACCATGCTGGCCAAGTTAATTAGCACAGAATATACTTACTGCCATTATTGTATTACTGTTACTAGCAGGATATGATTCTTGTCCCTTATGTTTACAGAACTCTGAGCAAGGAAGCCTCAAGCTGGTCATCATAAGCAGCATCAAAGGGTGCCAGTCTCCATGAGAAGGCTCAGAAATCCTATTTAATTCTGCCTGGACTTTGCAGAGTGGGTGACATTTGTACTGTGGCCCTAAGGGTGCACCTGAGCCCACCAGGTGTTCGGGCAAGGAAGGGAGGGATCAGTATGAGTGAAAAAGGAGTATGGACAAGAACTGTCCAGTAAAGGTCTGAGTACCAGTCAACAGCAGAAGGTGGGGTGAGAGAGCTGGGAACACCATCTGTTCCCTTCTGAGTCCCCAACTCAGATGCCTAGTGCTTAGCTGTTAGGCAGGGAGACCTAGGAGGCTGTTAGGAGGCTGTCCCATTCCAGGTAGAGGAGATGGCAGGGAAAGTGAGGGGACAGAGAGTGTGGAGAGTGAGTGAGCCCCACGAGACCCATGTGAGACTGCATGGGCCATCAAAGTGGCTGGTGAGGTCCCGGTGGAGGTGACAGTGGTGGGAAGGGCAGGAAGAGCAAGGGTGGAAGACTGGCATAGGTGGCAGTGCTGTTAGGGAGAGAATGCAGGAAACACCAACCATGGTGTGACCCAACTGAAAACACCCCGTTTGTTCCGAAATGGACCATAATCAAGGATTCACCAGGGCTGACTCCAAACAAAAGCATCAGAATGGTGGCTGAGCAGCTGCTTCTCTTATGGGGTCATAGTGCAATCTCTGGTGACTGGCTAATCCCTCCTTTGGAGCAATGAGGGCAGGAACCCAAATGTGGGCTCCGCTCATTCCCCAACCACCTGTCTAGATCACTGAACTAATAGCTAACATTTATCAGGTGCTTACTGCATGGAGAAACCGTGCCAAGCTCCTGGCAGGCTTCAATCACCTAATCCTGGTAATAAAAAACCCAGAGGAGGAGTATTTTTTTTTTCGAGATAGAGAGAGAGAGATAGAGAGAGAATATATNTTTTTTTTAAGAGAGAGAGAGTTTTTATATATATATTTAGTTTTCAGTGGACACAACATCTTTATTTTATTTTTATGTGGTGCTGAGGATCAAACCCAGTGCCCTGCGCATGCCAGGCGAGCGTGCTACCGCTTGAGCCACATCCCCAGCCCCCCAGAGGAGTATTATAGCCATTATGCAAAAGAGGAGACTTAGGGTCAGAGAGATTTTGCCCCTGAATCAAGGCTGCACAGCAGTAGCAGCAAGCCAGGGTGTTAGAGTCTGTAAACAAGTCAAAATAACACCTGGCATTTTGCCAGGGGAATGTTAGAGTTCTTAAACAAGTCTGGATGGTGCCTGGCAAAATGCCAGAGGGAGTGGTTTGAGAAGTAACAAAAGCGAGCCATTAAGTGTGGAGATTCCTGATTGGTTGACTGATGTATCTAGTTTATGCTAATTAGATAAGCTGTGTGGAATGTATAAATACTGCTCCTGTCCTGCAATAAACGGCTTCCACTCCTGCTGTATCAACGTACACAAGTTGTTCGTCACCCCCCGGTTATTTTGCTGCAGCCGGACTGCGGCACCAGGGTTGGTCTGACCTGGTTGGTTACAAGATTGCTTTCAGAGCCTCATTTCCCTGTGATTTCCCTGTTCTGTGATTCTTTCCCTCCCTAAGATTGCAAGACGGTTAAATGGTAGATTAGGGAACTGAACCTGGGACTGTCTATCTCCAAGTCCAACATCTTTACTACCCTGCCCTCTCCCTCAGTGATCTTTCATTCAATTTCTGGTGGGAAGTAGGGGTATTGCCTAATTATACAGTTAGAGAGAGAATGCAGGAAACACCAACTATGGTGCTACCCAACTGAAAACACCCTGTTTGTTCCGAAATGGACCATAATCATGGGAGATTAGCTCCAAGACTCCCATGAATGCCAGGATCTGAGGATACTCAAGCCCCTTATATAAAATGACATAACATTTGTGTGGAACCTGCACACTCCCTCCTGGCTACTTTAAATCATCTTTAGATCACTTATAATAAAGAACACAATGAGAATGCTATGTGAATGTTTGTTGTACTGTATTGTTTATGAAACAGTGACAAGACAGAAAGTCTAGTGTTTGGTACAGTTGCAGATTCTTTCCCCCCCCCCCCCAAATACTTCCAATCTGCAGTTGGTTGTGGAACCTGCAGATTCAGAGGGCCACCTGCAAGCAAATTCTGGCTCTTAATGATCTAGCTGGGATGAGGTGTCAGGTGAAGAACTAAGCCCAGAGCCTGGGGAGCAGGAGGTCACCCAGGGTCTAGCTCACTTTCACCGCATTCTGGGGTCCAGCACCTGCCTGGCCCTTGGTAGTTCCCTGTGGATGACTGGATGTGTATTGGGGGAGAGGGACAATAGCCCCAGATCCTGGCCTCTGCCTCAATGTCCTTGATGAGATTGTACGTAAGCCGGGCACTGGCTGCTACCTGCTCAGTATGACACAGGAACTGCCCAGGGGTCAATCCAGCCTTTGACCTCAAAGTTTGCAGGCCCTGGGCCCAATATCCTCTCTGGATCTCTCCACTCCTCCACTCCTCATCTAGCCCCTCTATGCCCAGCCTCTGTCCCCATCAGCCCTACTCCCCACTAGCTCTTTCTCAAATTTCATCAGCCAAGATGCAAAAGTTAAGAAGCTGAACCAGTCCTGGGGGCACCTGGAGACTGAATCCAGGGTCACAGCCAATAAGGGCCCTAGCAGGAGGTGTGATGGTGAGGTGAGCTCAGATGAGCTGAGCTGCTTATGCCTGGAGGCTTGGTGTAAGTGCCCACTAGGGGCTCAGAGGTTCCGGATTGCCACAGTGAATATTTGAAGATAGAGAAGAGTTGGAGGTGTGGGCAGGGCTGCTGATTTGACCTAAAAAAAAAATCTCTGCCAATGTATCTTAATCCCTTGAAAGAGGACCAGGACCAAAGACATGTAGGGGCAAGGCTCCTCTGTGACACCTGTCTCAACTCTGAAACCTTTTGCTGTGGTCCAAACCAAAGAATTAAGGGATTAAGTGAGTAGAAAATAGTACCTAGAGAATTTCAGATGCAAGAGCACTTGGCAAAACAGTCCCACTTTACTTTAAAAATAAAGCATAATGCACAGCTCTTGGTCTCTCTCAAGTTACTGCTTCAAGAGTTAAAAGACACTTGAGTTTCATGGGCAGACACGAACAAATAAATGCCACACACCTGGAGGGTGAATAAGGAACAAGCCATTATTTTGTTTATTTAATTTACTATCTGAAAATACTTGGGCAAGAAAAATATGCATCAATGAGTTTTTCCAGTAGAATCTGGGGTCTTAGTGAAATAATTTGTTTTCCCTATAGGTACGTGGTCCATCATATGTATCTGATCCATGTTTATGTATACATGTGGTACGGAGACCACAGAGGAGGCAACATACAACTAATAGGCTGGTTCCTTACCCACAAATATCTTCAAATTCCTTCTGTATCCGTATTTGTAAATATTTTATGTAAACCAGATGGATGTGCAGAACATGTGCACTGGAATCTGGTTTTATTTTTTAACAACATGTACTATAAAATGCTTCAGAAAAATGATCTGTGCATTTGAAAGGAAGAGGAAAAAAAAAAGTTTTCTGGGACTACTTCTGAAACAGCAAGAGAATCCAGAACACTTTCTTGGGAAATGCTGGTATTGGGAGCATCTGCTCAGAATTGGTCCAAACCAGTTCCCTTGGAGGAGTGGTTCCCAATTGGCATATTCTAAGCAACTGGGGTGATTTTACAATTTCTGGTGGTTGCGTCTCCCCATTTACCAATTAAAAGCTCTAAGTGAGACTTGGGCACCTCAGGAGTTTGCAAAATTTCCCAGGTGTTGCTACTATCCAGGATTGTAGCTTCCAGTATCCCCAGCTGGAGGACTTAGAGCAGTGGTTCTCTGCCCAGTCCTGCCCAGGTATACATTAGAACTAACTGGGAGCTTTAAATGTCTCTGTGCCTGAGCTGTGCTCCAGATCAGTGACATCAGGACCCAGTCAGCAGGAGATCTTAAAGTTTTCCAGGTGATTAAAACCTGCAGCCAGAACCTGGAAGCACTATCCTCAATGGATTTGGGAACGATCCTAAGGGATGTGACTGCTGAACCATCTGTGCTTGATGGGGACCTATCATGGGCCAGATGCTTCATCTCATTTGGGGCATGAGTCTTCCTCCAACTCTCCTCTATCTTCTAATTTTGTGATGCTGAGCCAGGTCTTGAAGTGCTCTGTGGCTTTTGCCCCCTAGACTCCAGGCCTCATCAGTATCTTCAGATTCTGGCTCCTTCTCTTCATCTGCCCATGGGCACAGCTTTATCCTAGGGCCTACACTTCTTCTCCCTCTCCCTCTCTCCCTCTCTCCCCCTCTTCCCCCCTCTCCCCCTCTCCCCCTCAGTCACCCCACCCCACCTTGCAGCTGGAGGCATCTTCTGAAAAGAAAATCTCATTACTTCTCACCTTTGCTCAAATCCTTCGGCAAATCCAGAGACACTGAATTCTCATAAGCCACCGGTAGGAAGGTGAAATGGGGCTGCCACTATGGAGGTCAGTATGGCAGTTTATTTTTATTTTTTATTTTTAGTTGTAGATGGACACATCTATTTTATTTGTTTATTTATTTATTTATTTTTAATGTGGGGTGGGATCAAACCCAGTGACTCATGCATGCTAGGCAAGCGCTCTACCACTGAGCCACAACCCCAGCCCCAGCATGGCAGTTTCTTAAGAGGGAAACACATATTTATCACACAGTGCAGCAACTCCATTCTAGATCTCCCCGTGAGAAATACAAACATTTATCCACACAGACTCGCATGCAAATGCTCGTAGAGTCAGTATTAATGGTAGCCCCAATCTGGAAAGAATCTAAATGTCTATCAATTGGCAAATGAATAAACTGTGGCATAACTAATAGATGGATTGCCACTTGGTGCTTCAACATAATGGAACCTCAGAAACACAATGTTGACTGAGAGAAGCCAGACAAAAGAGACCAAGTACTGTCTGTGTCCATGTGTATGACATTTCTAGAGAGACGAATCTATAGAGACAGAAAACAGATCAGAGTTGGGAGACAGGATTGAGGATTGACTGAGCTTTTGCAGGGTGATGGGAATGTTTTAAAACTGGATTGTAGTTGTACAGCCATACGCATTTACTGAAAAATGTGGAACTATGCACTTACAATGGGTGAATTTTATAGCATATAAATTATACTTCTTAAAAGCTGTTTTTTTTAAAAAAAACAAAAACAAAAACAAAAACCTAAATTTTCATGTCAAGTAGGGAATTGAACAAACTTGTTTCCTGACTTGTGATGCTCTTCTCTGCAGGCTGACCTGCATTTTCATCATCTCTCCAACATCCAAACCCTCCATGGCCACAACTCACCTTCCCCCACTGCCAACTATGCCATGGCAAACTCCCTCTCACTCTCAACACTCCAAGCAAATCCACTGTATTTCTTCTTCCCATTTTTTTCTTGCAGTACTGGGGATCTTACTCAGGGCCTTGCACATGCTAGGCAAGTGCTCTACTACTGAGCTACACCCCAGCCCTGCACTACCTTTCTTGATTCTATGATTCTATAATTCTCATTATTTGCTTACACATTCATCTCTCCCATGAAAGCAGTGATTTAAAAACTCAGGCAAATGAGAAATTGTGTGGTACAACTGATTAAAAAGGGAAATAAAATAGACTATAAAATAGAAATTACTTCATGAAAATTATTGATTTTACTTTTGTATGTGCACATACTAACTGTCCCTGCCTTATAATGGTTTGACTTTTTTTTTTTTTTTTTTACTTTCTGATGGTGTAATGCACAGGATTCTGTAGAAATTATACCCTGGGGCTGGGGCTGTAGTTCAGTGGCAGAGTGCTGGCCTAGTATGTGTGAGGCACTGGGTTTGATCCTCAGCAATGCATAAAAATAAACAAATAAAATAATGGCTCCTGACCATACACAACTACAAAAAAAAAAAGAAGTTATACTTTGAATTTTGAATTTGGATCTTTCCCTGGGCTAGAAATGTGTAGTCTGATCTTCTCTCTTGATGCTGGGCAGTGGCAGCAAGTGGCAGGTCCCAGTTGGCCACACGATCATGAGAGAAAACTACTGTATGGTACAGTGTGCCGTGTTGCTGAGCCACAATGCTCCATAGGCTAGGTGCATTACATGCATTTTGGACTTACAATATTTCAACTTACAATGAGTTTATACAGATGTAAACCCAATGTGAGTTGAGGGGTGCCTGTATTTGCATGTATTGTGGGGCTGCATATTTCACTATGGCTTCAAGTTTAAAAAGTGTGAAGAACATTTCATTAGATAAAGCACTCCGTGAGGGCAAGAACTGTGCTGTGTTTCTGCCTCTCCATGGGCAGGGTGGGTCTTGGAACCCAGAAGTCACCCAATCTGCTCAGTGGAAGAGTATCTTTGCAGGCACGTGAAACTCCCCCTGCAACTTGGCGATAAGCACTTTTGTGTCTTATATTTTCCACCTCCCACAAAATGCACAGGATTAAGAAAAAAAAGTTGTTTGTTTACTGACAGACCACACCCTCCTATAGTCAGACTGGCCATAAACCCCAATAAGAAGTTCAAATGATTGCTCTAAATCTTTGTTGGACAATTAAATATGCAAACACATTTTTTAAAAAAGAGTAAGACGTACGTATAACATAAATATTATAAGAATTGGGCTGGGGGTGTAGCTCAGTGGTAAAGCACTTGCCTAGTATTTGCAAGGCCCTAAGTACAGCAAGCAAAAAAAAAAAAAAAAAAAAGTTTTACCACATCCCTTTGGATTTCCAACTTCAGGAAAGTAAGGGCACCTCTCTGCAGTCCCCTTTGGCTTCAGATTCAACCTCAACTCACAGGATCTAACTGTTCTCTACCTTATGTAAAAATAATAATATGTAATAACAAGAAGTCCAATCTAAAACTCAGATGAGACTGGCTACATGATTTGTGGGATTCATTGCGAAATAAAACATGTGAGGACCCTTGTTTGAAATATATTAAGAATTTTAAGATGGTGAGAGCAGAGCACCATGCCACATGCAGCGTCCTCTCAATGCAGGAACACCAGGCATTTGCCCAAAGCCAACTCTGACCCTGATCCACAAAGACAGAGATATGGGGTGTAAAGGATGAGGTTAGAGTTTAAAAGTGTTACCATAGTAGGTCTTAATGGATGGGATACAGAAAAGCCCATTTCACCAAATGTTTAGAGAAACAGGGATTTAAATATGCTTTTGAAATGAATAAAATAGCCCCCTGACCGGGTACAGTGGTGCACACTTATAATCCCAGATACTCAGGAGGCTGAGGCAGGAGGATCACAAGTTCCGGTCCAGCCTGGGCAACTTAGTAAGACCCTGTTCTCAAAATAAAAATATAAAGGCCGGGGTTGTAGCTCAGTGGTAGGTCACTTGCCTAGCATGCACAAGGCTCTGGGTTCAATCCTCAGTACCAACCAGCCAATCAATAAACAAAAAACCCCCAAACAATGACAGAAAAACAAGCCAAAGTACCTCTAGCTGCCAGTACAGGGCTGAAAGATTCGATATTCGGTTCAGCCACAAACTCTGTGTGCTTGTCTTTTTGGCTTCAGAGAACCATGTGCTTCAGGGCGGAGAGTGACTGAGCACAGGCCCTCAGTTTCCCTGCCCTGCATGCCCATTTGTTTGGCCAGGGCCTTTGACTTTCACCCACTAGCCTGGTCCTCTGGGAGAGCACAACATCACAACATAGGCCAAGTTTGCAACCTGGTCAATTTCCCAAGCTTGGATCCTGTGTTCTCCTCTTCCCCTTGGCCGAGACCCCAAAATGGCGAGAAAAGAGTCCAAACTTCTTTCTCTCTTTGTCTTATAAAACCTGGATGGGAGGATTGTCAGGAAAAGGGAGAGAGAGGAAAGGTTTCAAGTGCAAAACTGTACTGAAAGGGTCTATTTGCTGGTAATTCCTCGAAGAAAATTGCCTTTGACTTGTTTGTACAAACAGGTTTTTCAAACTGAGATGGGAACATTTTTTAAAGGTTGCCCTTCTTTCCACACAATTTCAAATGTCATCATTGAAATGATTTGGAGCTTCTTTGGAACAACATTTTACTCCTAACCGTGTCAAAAGCAATTTCCCAGAGTGAAGCCTTCCTGAATCTTTTAAAATGTGAGGCCTGAGCGACTCCCTCAGGGCCAGCTGAGGTCAGGGTCTGCTGGGTCAGGGTCTGTCACTGGGGAGCATTAGCTTGCTTCTTGCTGACATGGGGAATCAGAGGGCTCCAGAGGAAACTTCCATAACATCTTTCTTTTAACACAGCAGAAACCATTCTTTAAATAGAAGGCATCTTGTAGAGAGGCCCAATCTATAAAAGACTCAGTGGTAAACAGCTCTAGCTCACAGGCAGGCAGGAACCACAGCTGGACATCACCCTCACCCCCTGCTGAGGAAGGGCCTCTGTCACCTTTAGTACTCAACACAGCCCAGTCTGACACCCCCTGGTCTATTCTGCTCCACCCAGGGGCCTCCCACAGGCATGCCTAACCTTCCCCTGTCTCTAGGCTGGTGATGTGGCCACCACCCCAGGCTGCCTCTGTTTCCTTTTAGTTGTCGGGAATTGAAGGGCCCTGAAAGATTTGAAGCAGCTTGTGCATTTGTGTGGTCTCAGCAGAGTCTGTTCTACTGCATTCACTCAGGCCTGTGTGGCCTGGAGCCCTCAGTGGGAGGAAGTTCGTGTACAAGTCCTCACCCTGACCCACCTACAGCGTTTCCCTGAAACCCATTAAAGCCACAGAAGCAGTGCCCATGTGAAATCATTTACCATGTGCCATTTTGGTTCAAGACAGAAAATGAACCCCACATTCAAAATGAGTTGAAACTGGAGCGCCTTGGGCACTCTACCAAACCAGATCGAAAGTACCCCTACTTTGCAAGGTGATTCAAGACCAGACACACACAGGCCAGATGCCAGGTATCCATTGCCTCCTCTTTGTTCCGATTCTGGCCAGAATTTTAGAAATTTTAATACAATGATTTCCCTTCTCCTCATTCCCCTCTCATTCCCTTTTTCTCCTTTTATAAGTTTAAAAAGATGCATAGATTCTTGTAACTCCCCTTACTTACAATCAAAGTATGTTATTTGCATATATGAATATGCTGCAATGAAGCACATTATTCTGTATAATTAAAATGCACTAATTAAATAAAGATAAAGGACAATTCCAACGCCCACCTCCAAGTTCCCTCCTGTAATCCATTTGATTCTTACCCCAAATTCCAAAGGGACCAAATATCTGTTCTCTATGACTATAGTCAAGTCTTTTCCATGATATTATATATGTGGAATCATAGGGTGTACAGCATTGAGAAACTGATTTCTTTCACTTCACATCAGACATTTAAGCTTCATCCGAGATATTTCATGCATTAGTGCACTCTTTTTTGGTACTGGGGACTGAACCCAGGGCCTTGCACATGCTATGCACTCTACCACGGAGCTATATCCCCAGCCCTGTGTGCATTAGTAGTTAATTCCTTTTTGTTTTTGAATACTATTCTACAACATGGATGTACAACAGTGGTTTATCCATTCACTCATGGAGAGGCATTTTGTATTTTTTTCGAGTTTCTGGTGACTTTCAATAATGCGGCTGTGCACATTCAGGTATAGGTTTTTGTGTGAACATAAGTTTTCACTACACTGAGATAAATGCCCAGGAGTGGAATTGCTGAACCATTTTCTAAGTGTCTTTACCTTTTTAATAAACCACCAAACTATTTCCAGAGCGATTCTGCATTCTCACTAGTGATCCATGAGAGTTCCAGTTGCTCCACATCCTTACTCACCTTTGACATTGTTGGTATTTTTTTAACCCATTCTAATAGGTGTGTACCAGTAGCTCATTTTGGGTTTAATTTTCATTTTTCTGATGACTAATTATGTTAAGCATCTTTTCATTATTTGACATTCATATATCTTCTTTGATGAAGTGATCCAATTTTTAAAAATTGGATTGTTTTCTTATTGTTGAATTTGAGACTTTCTTGTATATTCTGGGTATAAGTCCTTTGTTGAATATGTGATTTATAAATATTATTCCTAGTGCACAGATTGTCTCTTTACCCTAATTAGAACAAATTATTCATGAAGTTCAACTGAAGGTCGATTTTTTTTTTTTTAATGGATCATGCTTCGGGGCTACTATGTCTAAGAATTCTTTGCCTAACCAAGATCATGAGGAATTTCTCCTGTGGGTTCTTCATAGGAGAGAGTTTTATATTTGATATTTCTATCTCTGATCCATTTGGAGCTTATTTATTTATTTATTTCCTCCCTCCTTCCCCCTCTTTCTTGGATATCCCTATTGTTTTATCATCATTTGTTGAAACCAATGTCCTTTCTCCAGTGCATTACTCTTGTTCCTTGTCAAAAACCAGTTGACTGTATTTTCATGGGTCTATCTCTGGGTTCTCTATTCTTTCCTTTGATGTAGGTAACTTTGCTTTTGCAAACTCTTGATTTGTGTGTGTAGCACAAGTCCTCCCAAATTTGTTCCTTTTTTTTTTTTTTCCTCCAAAAAATTTAGTTTTTGCTGTTCTGGTTCTTTTGCCCTTCCAAATAAATTTTATAATAGGCTTATTGATATCTACAAAGAATCCTGCTTGGACTTTGACTGGGATAGCCTTAAACCTATACATTATTTGGGGGAGAATTGATATCTTGACTATATTGAATCTTCCCATCTGTGAATCAGGTTTGGCTTTCCATCTGTTTAGATTTTTGAAATTTCTTTCCATCAGCATTTTATAGATTTCAAAACACACACACCCTTGTCCTCCCACCAATAAATGGTTCATTTAGGAGGCAGTATAAATGAGACTTCCCATTATTCATTTCTACTATATAGAAATATGGTGGACTTTTTTTCCTGTTGACTTTTTTTTTAATATTTTTTTTTAGTTGTCAATGGACCTTTATTTATTTATTTATTTTTATTTATTGATATATGGTGCTGAGAACTGAACCCAGTGCCTCACACATGCTAGGCAAGTGCTCTACCACTGAGCTACAACCCCAGCCCTCCTGTTGACTTTTTAATGGTTTGGATATGGAATGTCTTTCAAAAGCTTGTGTTGAAAGCTTGGTCTCCCATACAGCAAGGTTCAGAGGTGGGGTTTGGGGGCAATGAACTGATCATTAGGGCTCTTCTCTGTTTCACTGGATAATCCATTGAAAGCTGAATGGACTCTTGGGAGGTGATGGAAACTGTAGCAGGTGGGGCCTGGTGGGAAAGAGTGGGCCATTGGGGGCCTGCCCTGGAGGTGTTTTCTTGTCCGCGCCCCTCTGCCCTCCCTTTGCCTCTAGGCTGCCATGAGGAGAACTCCTTTCTTCTGCCAGCCCTTGTGCCGTGGTGTTCTGCTTCACCCCAGGCCCAAAGCAATGGACCCAGGTGACCATGGACTCAAACCTCTGAAACTGAACCCAAGTAGATCTTTCATTCTCTAAGTTGTTTTTCCTCGGGTATTCATCATAGCCGTGAAAAGCTGACATCACTTTTTAATCCTATGACTTGATAAACTTATTTATTACTTTGAATAGCTTTTTAAAAATATTCCTTTATTTGGGTGCTGTGGTGCATGCCTGCGATCCCAGCCACTTGGGAGGTTGAGGCAGGAGGATCACAAGTTTAAGGACAGCTTGGGCAATTTAGCAAGACTGTGTCTGAACATAAAAAATAAAAAAGGGCTAGAGATGTAGCCCAGTGAGTTTTTATACTACTGGAGATTGAATCCTGAACCCCTGGGTTCAATAACCATTTCTGACAAATATATACATATATTTATATATTTTTTTTTCTTATATACATATATTCTTCATATTTTCCATGCAATCATATCACCTCTGAAGAGGGATAGTTTTATTTCTTCCTTTTCAGTTTGGATACCTATAATTTCTTTTTCTTGCTTTATGACATTTACTAGGACTTCTAGCACAATACTGAAGAAGAATGCTTTCCCTGGTTATAAGGGGAGAGTATATAATGGAAATATGTTACAGTAGGATTTTTGAAGATACTTTTTAATCAGTCATACCATCACCCCATCACTAACTCCTCAAGCCATTGGTACATTAGTACACTTTCAATTTTTCCAGAATTTCATATAAATGTTATCTTATAATTTGAGACTGGTTTCAGGTTAAGGAAGTCCCCCTCTATTGCTTTGTGAGGATTTTTATTGTGAATCGATGTTGGATTTTGTTAGACGCTATTTCTGCATCCATTGATATGATTATGTGCTTTACTTAGTTGTTACTATGGTGGATTCCATGGATTGATTCTAAAATGTTAAATCAGATGTACATGTCAAAAAATTTTTTGAGCATGGCATTTCTCACTTGTTACCAAATTTTAAAGCCATTTAAATGTGTGTTATTTCCCCCAATGGACTATATTTTAGTCAATTAGCTCCATTTATCTCACTTGCTTGAAATGGCCACCAGGCACCTGGTTCTACTCATGGTAATTTCATACATAATCTTATTTAATTTTCATGACACCACTAGGAAGTAGATATTATTATACCAAGTAGCCCCCAGGAGTTCTGGATCCCAGATGAATAGAACACCTGCTCTGAACTTGGAGGCACAAATACCAGCCAAGTGATGCTGATCTTGTTCCTGATCTTAGGTGAGGAAGGTCTTTTACCATTGAGTAGGATGTTAGCTCTGGGTTTTTCACAGATGCTCTTTATCATGTGAAGTTCTTGTTTATTGAGTTTTTATTTTTAATCATGAGAAGGTGAACAATTTTGTCATATGCTTTAAATTTTTTTTGTTTTAATTAGTTATACATGACAGTAGAATGCACTTTGATACATCATCTAAAATGGAGTATAATTTCTCATTTTCTGGTTATGCATGATGTAGAATCCATTGGTCATATAGTTATATATGTACATAGGGTAATAATGTCTGATTCACATCATATGCTATTTTTTTCAATCAGTGAGATGATAATGTGACCTTTTTACTTCATTCTATTCATATTGTGCATTATACAGATTTATTTTTTTGTGTTGAACTACCCCTCCATTCCTGGGATGCCACTTGGTCATGAAATATAATACTTCTAGTATGCTGTTGGATTTGGGTTGGTATTATAGAGATTTTTGCATCTATATTCATAGAGATTATTGGCCTATAATTTTCTTTCTATGTCTTAATCTGTCTTTGGTATCAGAATAATACTGGTTTCATAGAATGAAGTTAGGATTCCCTCCTCTTCTATATCTTGGAAGAGAAGTTTGAGAAGAATTGGTGTTACACAGTGACCTTTTAGAAATAATGAGATGACCAGTGATTTAAGGATTAAGGTCCCGATTTCTTATCAGAATTCTTTATATTACCTACTAGACTATAAATGTGGAAGCTTCTCATTTCCTGTTCTACTCCAGCCGTACTTGCCTAACCCAGAGTTTTAAAACAGTTTCCACGTTAGTTATTTTCAGCCGGGGCGAACTGAAATCCTTTCAGTGCACACTGTCTGGGAAGCTCTCCTTGACTCATCAAGCTCTTTCCTGCCCTAGGACTTTTGCACATCCTCTTCCTTCTGCCTGGAGATCTCTTCTTACATCATTTCACCTAGCTAAGTGTGTCTCATCTCCTGGGAAACCTTGTTTAAATCACCAACCTACACAAAGCGCAGTTTCCCTTTACCCACAGTTTTGCTTTCTGAGGTTTTTATTACCTATGGGCAACCATGATCTGAAAGGATCAACTGGAATATTCCATAAATACACAAGTTTAGATACTGAGTAATAAAATCTTGCACTTTCCTGCTCAGTCCCACCAGGGATATGTCTTATCCCTTTGTCCAATATATCCACACTGTATAGGCTACCTGCACATTAGTGACTTAGTAGCCATCTTGGTATGGTGACATCCATGTTCTCAGAAATCCAATGGGTGTCTTGGAATACATCTCCTAGGGATAAGGTGGGAACTGCTGTATAGTAGTTTAGTTTCCCTCAATTTTTTTTTTCATAGTACTTCGAACTTCCCCTTTATAGCAGTGACGGCCATTGTAACTAGGGATCACCAGCTGTGCTGGGGTCTCTGGGAGCATTGTAACTAATTATCCATGCGACCGTAAGTTCCTGCCTATCTCCTCCATAGAGCTCCAGGTGCTGTGATGACAGGTCTTATGCTTGTCTTATCACTGTAAAGCCAGGGCCTGAGTGTCTTTCATAAAGGAAACACTTGATAAATATTTACCCAAAGTATGAAGAATGACAGTAGGTAAATGGAATTGGGATGCTTTCTGTATTTTTAAGGTGTGAAAAAATTTAAAGTAATAAAAAACTACCTGTTGCTTAAAGGCTCAAACAACATGCTTTGAAACACTATAACTAGTCATATTTAATAATTCATGTTTTTCTTCAAATATTGTTTTTGAGTTGTCTGTGATATTTTCTCCTAGACTCCCTGACTCTTATCCCTATTGATAAATATAGTATCTTTGCTCTATTTTTGATTGAGCTTGCCAAAAATATGTATTTATTTCCCTGAAATTGCAGCTTTTATTATCTTTCATCTCCAAGAGGTGTATTTTAATAAGGATCTTATATTTTTTTTAACCCCTAAGCTTCTTTTTTACATCTAAGCTTTTATTATTTATTTCTATTTGGATAACCAATGGCAGATAATGGAAACTATGCAGTTTTTTATTTCCAAGCTATATTGTGGCCTACTACATAGCCACTTATAAAAATATATCATGATATAAAAAATGTCAGTGAATTCCATCAACATCTAAGGAGGTCGCTTTCTTAATCTTATCAGGTACTCAGTGAGAACTTTTGATCTTAAGACTCAGCAAACTCTTGATTTTTTTCTTTCGTAGTTGCTTCCTTCATTTTCTCCTCCTGAAATTTCTACCTCAAATATATGTGGCTGTGTGACTATTTTTCCTGTGTCTCCTTTTTTTTTTTTCCCCAAAAATGAAAGGCAAATGATTTGAGATGGTAAGACAATTTAGTGGCAAGACATAGGGAACGTATTTCTGCCCTTCAGTTCCAAATGTAAAAGGTAACACAGCACCTACCTCATGTTAGGGTTAAAGGACATAATGCAGACACAAAGTTTGTGGCACATGATATACATTCACTGTTACTTGCTATTTATCTCTGAGAGTGAACATAACTTGGCTGGTGTTGGTGCCTAACATCCTAAAGAAACACTAGCAAATTCAATTTAAACATCATATACATGATGTCTAAGTGGAATTTATTACAGAATTATAAGAACGGAACTTAATATTACGAAATTAGTTGATATAACTCATAACATAACATCAATGAGTCAAGTTCATCCTTAATTTTCCTGCCGATTTGAAACAGTTCACCACAATGATATGCTGTACTACCATTACTAACACAATAATATAATAATAATAGTTATTGTTATTGTTGCATATGAACCCAGGTTTTTGTGCATGTTAAATGACTTTTTCTTCTTGGGTTTGTTTCAGAGATTTCTGTTGTTTTCTTGATTTGTTTGTTCCTGTACCAGTAATATGCTGTTTTCATTTTCATTACTACAGCTTTATAATTTAATATCTGATACCCTAAGTCCATCCTCTTTGAACTTTTCCCCTTCTAAACTTTTCTTAGCTGTTCTTATATGATAATTTTCTTAGATGAAATTTAGAATCGTTTGGCCAAATTCCCAAAACATCCCATCAAGATTTTGATGGAAATCATACTTATTGAATATGTCAGTTTGACAAGAGTTGACATCTAGAGTAGCCAACGAGCCATCTGTATGACATGTGGAACATCTATGACATTTTGGGCTACGTGCCCACTTATTCAGAGAGGAAAAGTAGATTCAAATCTACATGGACCAGGTAAAAAAGGGAAGTACAGAGAAATTAAACATTTAAGTGTAAAAAACTGACTCTTAGAACACTAGAAGAAAGTATTAAAGATACTGTCAGTGCAAAATAACTTTTCTAGTGTAGGATACCAGAGAGAGGTGCCACAAAGGAAAAAATGTAGAATAAAAAAGAAAAGATGATTAAGTAAAATTGAAAGCAACTGGCAAATTGAAACATATTTTGTAGTATATGTGAAAGACAGAAGATTGATATCTTAAATGCTTAAAAATCTCTTCCTTATTAGTAGGAAAGGGCTGAAATATCCAAAGGAAAAGAAAAAAAGTTACACATTTAGCAAAGGAAGATATACAGCATATAAATTCTTCGATCTCCTTAATTATATTACTTCAAATTAAGCAAGATAGTCTTTTACCAAGAACTTTCCAATATGTATCTTTTAAATTAATGTATCTTTTAAAACATTACATCCCGTGCAGGGAGTGTCATGACATACAGTTGTCTTTTTTTTTTTTTCCTAAATATTTTTATTAGTTATTGATGGACCTTTATTTATTTATTTGCTTATATGTGGTGCTGAGAATTGAACCCAGTGCCTTACACATGCTAGGCAAGCGCTCTACCACTTAGCCACAACCTAAAATGTGCAAAGACCTCTACAATGAAACTACAGAATGCTAAAGAAAGAAATTAAAGAAGACTTTAGAAGATGGAAAGAATCTACCGTGTATAGGCAGAATTAACATTATCAAAATGACTGTACTACCAAAAGCCCTATACAGATTTAATGCAATTCCAATCAAAATCCCAATGACATTCCTCATAGAAATAGAAAAAAGAAGTCATGAAATTCATCTGGAAAAATAAGAGACCCAGAATAGCTAAAGTAATCCTTAGTAAGAAGAATGAAGTAGGTGGCATCACTATACTTAAACTATACTTATATAGTATACTAAAACTATACTACAGAGCAATAGTAACAAAAACAGCATGATATTGGCACCAAAGTAGACTTGTAGACCAATGGTATAGAATAGAGACAAACCCACATAACTACAGTTATCTTATATTAGACAAAGGCGCCAAAACATACATTGGAGAAAAAGATAGCCTCTTCAACAAATGGTGCTGAGAGAAGTGGAAATCCATATGCAACAAAATGAAATTAAACCCCTATCTCTTACCATGCACAAAACTCAACTCAAAGTGGATCAAGGACCTAGGAATTAAGCCAGAGATACTGTGCCTATTAGAAAAAAAAGTAAGCCCAAATCTCCATCATGTTAATTAGGCCCTGACTTCCTTAATAAGATTCCTATAGCGCAAGAATTAAAATCAAGAGTCAATAAATGGGATGCATTCAAACTAAAAAGTTTCTTCTCAGCAAAAGAAATAATCAGTGAGGTGAATAGAGAGCCTACATTTTGGAACCAAATTTTTACCACACACACATCAGATAGAGCACTAATCTCCAGGATATATAAAGAACTCAAAAATCTTAACACAAAAAAACCAAATAACCCAATCAATAAATGGGAAAAGGAACTGAACAGACACTTCTCAGAAGATGATATACAATAAATCAACAAATATATGAAAAAATGTTCAACATCTCTAGCTATTATAGAAATGCAAATCAAAACTACTCTAAGATTTCATCTCACTCCAATCAGAATGGCAGCTACTATGAAGACAAACAACAATAAATGTTGGTGAGGATGTGGGGAAAAAGGCACACTCATACACTGCTGGTGGGACTGCAAATTGGTGCAGCCAATATGGAAAGCAGTATGGTGATTCCTTGGAAAACTGGGAATGTAACCACCATTGACCCAGCTATCCCTCTCCTCGGTCTATACCCCTCTGACTTACAAACAGCATACTACAGGGACACAGCCACATCAAAGTTTATAGCAGCACAATTCACTATAGCTAAACTATGGAACCAATCTAGTCGCCCTTCAGTTGATGAATGGATAAAGAAAATGTGGTATATGCACACAGTGGAATACTATTCAGTATTAAAAGAGAATAAAATCATGGCATTTGCAGGTAAATGGATGGAGCTGGCTAAGTCAAATTAGCCAATCCCCAAAAAACCAAATGCCCAATGTTTTCTTTGATATAAGGATGCTGATTCATAATGAGGTTGGGTGGGGTGCATGGGTGGATTAGACAAACTGTAGATAGAGCAAAGGGGAGGGAGAGGAAGGGAGGGGGCATGGGGGTAGGAAAGATGGTGGGATGAGATGAACATCATTACCCTAAGTACATGTATGAAGACACAAATGGTGTGACTCTACTTTGTGTACAACCAGAGACATGAAAAATTGTGCTCTGTGTGTATGAGTTATAATGCATTCTGCTGTCATATATAACAAATTAGAATAAAAAATAAAAATAAAAATGTGCAAAGATTTGGTTATAAACATAGACAATATTATTTAAGATAGAAAAAAACAATCGAAATTTCTCTGTGTGGGTAATTCTGTGAAAATAATATTTAATCTTTTAAAACGATGTTTACATAGTATGAAGTTTGTGTTAAAGAATAGTTTTATTCAGAAAAAGAAATCATACATATCTATGTTTAAAAATTCAGATAGTATACAGATCACAGACTATTTACAGTGTTTATCATTTGCTGAAGGCAAGATTATAGCCGATATTAATTTTCTTTTGGTTTCTCTAAATTTTATATGAGCATGTGCCACTTTTTTTCCAAGGAGGAGAAAAATATTTTCCCATGTTTTATTTTAACCTTTTCAAAACAAGAAAAATTTTAGAAAAATTAAAATACCCACTGCTGTCATAGGTACTGTGAAGCTGGCATTTTAAAACATTACCAGTGGCATTACAAATTGGCATAGAACATCTGAACACAAATTTTGCAATATCAAGTATTATTTTCTTTCATTTTGCAAATCTGTCCTCCAAAATAGTTCAAAAACACTTGAAAAAGTCATGCATATGAAAATGTTCATTATAATGCTACTTATAAAGGTAAAAATTAGAAGCCAACCATAGTATAAGAAATTCTGCCAGGGGTAGTGGTGCATGCTGGTAACCCCTGCTATTCAGGAAGATGAGGAGGACTACAAGTTTGAGACTAGCCTCAGTTAAATTGTGAAGCTCTAAGCAACTTAGCTAGATCTTGTCTCAAAAACAAAACAAAACAAACAATAAAAAACCTGGAGATTTTATATATATATAGAAAGAGACATGGGGAGGGAGATAGGGAGAAGGCTAACAATGTAACTCGGCAGTAAAGTGATTGCCTAGCATGTGCAAGGCCCTATGTTTAACACCCTGTAATGCAAACCAAAAGAAAAATGTATTGTTTATAAATTATCCAGTCTAAGGTATTTTTTTAAAATATTATCTTAGTTGTTGATGGATCTTTGTTTTATTTATTTATTTGCAGTGCTGAGAATTGAACCCAGTGCCTCATACATTCTAGGCAGGTACTCTACCACTGAGTTACAACCACAGCCCCAGTCTAAGGTATTTTTGTTACAGCAGCCTTGAGTGGACTGAGATACTGCCTAAGGAAATGTCAGGCTCTCAGGAGGCTGATCCTACATGCGCTATTCCTGGTTCTATTTCCCCATGTCTATAGATGGAGAATGGTCATGGGAAGAGGGCAATGGGGCCAGCCTGCATACTCTGATTCCCAGATAGTAACTTGCCATTTGTTTTCTGGTTAAGACTCCAACATGAGGTTTCTGGCTCAGAGCCCCTACAGACCCAACAGCAACTGTCCTTTAAGCTTATGAATAAAGCCACTTTATATGCTGAGATGCAAAAAGCACTTTTTCCCTCTCCCTTACATGAAAGCCTTAAAAATAATGCTCATTAAAGTAAACTCAGACAGGATAATTAAAGGCAGAACTATCCTGGCCTAAACACAGCTTTCAAGCTCAAAAGATGCCGCACCACCCCCACCCCACTGCACCCCACCTTTTTACTTACTATTTTTCCTAATTAGAGAAGTGGCCTGAGAGACAGGGGAGGTTTTGTTGTCTAGTCTCCCTAAGTTTCTAAGAAGATTGCACATAAAACATCCTCTTTACAACTCTGGATATGAAAGTACTGGCAAGTGGTCATCTCCAGCGCTATGATCCTTTCACCCTCCTTAGTCTAGTAGCCATCAACTAACATTTATGGGCACCTACTGTTTACTGGCATAATGATCAAGACCTGACCTCTATGAATAGTGTCTGTCATGCTTCAGCAAATATCAGATATGATTCCAGGTTAGATCTCATTAACCATAAGAATGCACTTACAGGAAATGGAAGGTGCCCAAAGCCAGCCTCAGAGAAGGAGCTAGGTTGATCTAGGTATGGCCATTACCTCATCCTCCTGGTCCTATAGTAGAGTGAGACATAAGGCCAGACCCTGTGCCCTCCTGCTCCCCAGCAACCCCGGCACTCCATCATGGTGACCCACAGGCCCAGGTGTGTGGCCCTCTGGGGGTATATGGGATGCATCATTTTCATATTCAGTCACTTGTCACTTAAAGAGGGAACACAGTCTGAGAACTGTGTGCTCAGGCGATTTCACTGCTATGCAAACATCACAACATGCACTCACACAAAGCTGGATGGTCTATCAGTCACTGTGTGAGGAGGGGGAGGCGGCTGCTGTCCTAACACCACACTGTTCTATAGGAAGCTCATAAATACAAAGTTAAGTACACTCTAAAATAATGATCAAAAAAGTATAGTACAGCAAATACATAAATCAGTAACCTGGTCATTTCTTACCGTTATCAACATCGCATACCACCTAGAATTGCACGTATGCCTGTTGTGCCTTGGCAGAACTGTGGGTCTGTTTGCAGCAAGACCACATGCATCCGCGTGGGCAGCATGGCATACGATGATACAACAGCTACCACGTCACCAGGGGATAGGAGTTTTTCACCCCAGTGTCATCTTATGGAAGCACGATTGTACATGTGGTCTGTCGTTGGCCGAAGTGTCACAACTCAGGAGAGCTCTGAGAGCTGGTTGTCCTGGGTGCTCTTTCTCCCTTCTTGCCTAGCAAGTAAATTTTCAGGAGGACATAAACCCTATAGTTTCCAGATCCCCTGCAGCTGGGTACGGTGATGTGACTGCTCTGGCCAAGAGGCACAAGTAGAAGTGGGGGAGCAGTTTCTCAGACCTGCACTTGAAGAGAAACAGCACCACCCTCCCCTTCCCTTTCTTGCTTCTGTCAGGCTGAGCGATGATGCCAACATCAGAGCTGGAGCAGCCATCTGGGACCACGACAGGACGCCACTCTTCAGAAGGATAAAACCCACAGCACATGAGGAACCTGGGTGTCCAGACTCCCTGAGCTGCTATGCCAGCATTTGCACTCTTATCCAAGAGGAAAATACTTTCTATCTTGTTTAGCTATTTAGAGTCTCTGTTACAGCAGCCAATCTGTATCCTGGCACACCAAGCACAGCTTAAATTAATAGATGTATTAATAACACTAACCAGCATTTGTTGAATATCATGCATGCACCATGCAGTGGGCTAGTGTGCTCTACATACGTTATCTCATTTGACTCCTCACAACAACCCTGATAGGTAGTTATTGTTTGCCCTGTTTTACACCTGAGGAAACTGAGATCCAAGGAGGTGGGCAACATTGCAATGAACTGGAGATACAGCCAGGACTCCGATTCTTAGTTTAGGGTGCCTGGCATTAGTCTGTGCTGTGTACGGCTTTCAGTTAGATGATTTTTCTTTCTACCTATAATTATTTGTGAGAGCATACTATTTCTAAGTCAAAGTTAATTCTGAGCACAGAGAGCATAAGGAATTATATTCTATTTCATTGAAACTGCATTTCAACTTCAGAGCTCAA
Source organism: Marmota marmota marmota (assembly GCF_001458135.2). Classification (NCBI taxonomy): domain Eukaryota; kingdom Metazoa; phylum Chordata; class Mammalia; order Rodentia; family Sciuridae; genus Marmota; species Marmota marmota. The sequence goes on from NW_025999869.1 coordinate 25,940,883, forward strand.
TTCTCAACTTCTGTTAAACTGACTTTGCTTTGGTATTTTCAAGACATAAACCCCAGCTGGGAGTGGTGGCACACGCCTGTAACCCCAGAGACCGGGGAGGCTGATGCAGGAGGTTCACAAGTTCAAAACCAGACTCGGCAATTTAGCAAGGCCCTAAATAACTTAGGGAGACCCTGTCTCTAAATTAAAAAAATAAGTTAATTTAAAAAATTGGGCTGAGGCGGTAGCTTAGTGAAAAAGCACTTCTGGGTTCAATCCCCAAAACAAAAAGAAAAACAAAATCAAAAAAGACACAACTCCCAACAAAGGAGAAACAAAATCACCCAATTCCCATTTTTCTTGTTAATCAGTAAAATTATTGACTGTATTGTTTACTACCTGTGTTTTATTTCACAAAACTCAGATCCTTATATATAATTGTTTCCTAGAAATCTCAAAAGAACCATAATCATTAAAAGAATCCAGTAATACAGTGAAATAAAATATTAATATAACATGAAAGAATGAAACTCTGTTATTTGCAGCAATATGAAATTGATCTGAAGAACATTTTGTTCAGTGAAATAAGCCAGATGCAGAAGGACAAGTACCGCATGATTTCATCCCTATGGAATCTAATTTCAGTTAGATGCTCTCTAACTTTCTATGATTTCATAGAACTGAAGAGTGGAAAAGCGGCCACCTGAGTCTGGGGAGGAAGGGATGGGACAAGGTTGGTCCATGGTACTGAGTTGAAAGAACCTAGTTCTGGTGCTCGTTCTAGTACAGCAGGGTGAGTGTATAGAATGATAATGTACTGTCTATTCCAGAAAAGCCAAAAGAAGGATTTCTAATGTTTTTACCACAAAGAAATGATAAATGTTTGAGTAGACAATATACTTACCGAAATGGTTTTTTTTTTTTCTTTCTTTTTTTTTTGGTACCAGGGATTGAACCCAGGGTTGCTTAACTACTGAGCCATATATCCCCAGCCCTTTTTATATTTTATTTAGAGACAGGATCTTGCTAAGTTACTTAGGGCCTCACTAAGTTGCTGAGCTGATTTTGAACTTGCGATCCTCCTGCCTCAGCCACCCAAGCCTCTGAGATTACAGGCATGTGCCACTGTACCTGGCAATACTTACACTGATTTGAATGTTGCACAAAGGATACATGTAACAAAACATCATATGGTGTCCCCTAAATATGCTTGGTTTTGATATGTCATTTTAAAACATGACACCAGAAAAAATTTATATAGAAATCAATAACTTTCTAGCCCAATACTTGTATTCTCAGTGACTCCAGAGGCTGAGGCAGGAGGATTGTAAGTTCAAGGCCAACCTGGGCAACTTAGTGAGATTCTCTCTCAAAATAAAATAAAAAAGACCTGGGGATGTAGCTCAGTAGTAAAGCACCCCTGAGTTCCATCCCTAGTACCAATAAACAAAAGAAAGAAAGAAAGAAAAGCAATATCTTTCTTATTACTTATTATAACAATAACCAGTTATAAGATATAATCTAAGAAAAAATCCTATTTCCTTTCTATTCTTGTCTAAAATACAAGATACTTAGAAATAAATTTAACAAGAGTTGGGATATATAGCACAGGGGTAGAGCATTTGCCTGACTTAAGTAAGGCCCTAGGTTTAATCCTAGCAGAGTGTATACACACACACACACACACACACACACAACTTAATAGGGGACAATAAGAATAATAAGTTTCTACATGAAGAAAAAGTTTAAATCTCCTAATGTGCACAAAAGAGGACCTGAATTACCACAGAAGCGCATCATGTTCCTGTATGGGACAATTGAACATCATAAAGATGACAGTTATTCCTATGTTGATCTAAATATTTAACACAAGTCACACAAGACATACCGAGAGATATTTCTTTGAAATAGGAAACTTATTCTAAAGATCATATGGAAAGCCAAAAAGTCAAGGCTTACCAGGCAAATTCTAAAAAAATTCGTCTTCTGAATTCTAAAAGAAGTAACCAGCAGGGTAACTCCATCAGATGTTAAGATGTGGTATAAAGTCTGGGTAATTAAAAATACAGCATTGACACATGAATAGACAAATCAAAGGAACAAAATTAAAAGTCCCAAAGGAGGCAGAACTATATATAAGAGTTCAATTTATGAGAAAGATGATGCTTCAAAGTAATGGAATATTCAGTGAATGATTGAAGTAACTTAGGCAGCACCACCTGGGAAAATGAAGCTGGAGTCACATCTCAGACTTTTTACACAGGCAAATTCCAACTAGATCAAAGATTGAAAGGTAAACATGAGACCGTAAAGTGGAAAACAATGGAAAATACTTTTGGAAACTCAAAGTGGTGAGGCTCTTTCGAACCTGCCATCCATAAAAGAAAGGATTGATAAAATGGACTAGATAAAAATTAAAAACATCTGTGCCTCTAAAAACTACCATAAGTGAAATGAAAAGACTAATGACGCACGTGGAAGAAATATCTTCCACTCATTTCATAGACAGATCTTATTTCCCGAACACACAAAGAACTCCTACGAACTGTTAAGAAAAACCCCAACTATATAACAGACACAAAAGTTAGGATCAGATAATATACACAGAAAGAAAAGATGCTCAACAGCATGTATAGAGCACTGACAATTAAAACTTCCCTGAGATACTTATTTTAACTCAAGAGAACGGCCCAGGCCACGGAGGTCGAAGTGTGGTGAACCAGGAGCTTGATAAAAGGAAGTTTACTAACACCATCCAAAAGAGCAATGCTAATTGATCCATGATCCAGATGGATGTACTTATATGTGCAGGAAATGATAGATATGGTAGTTCCCCTTATCTGTGTGTGGGGGTTCATCCCCTGTGTTTGCCTGAAACCGTGAATAGTACAAAAACCTGTCTATACCATGTTTTCCCCTATACCTCCCTATAATAAATTGGAATTTTTAAATTAGGCATGGTAATAATGAAAATAATATAATGACTACTAATGATAAACTAGCTAATAGTGAAATAAAATAATTACAACCACATATTATAATGAAAGTTATTTAAAACTTATTAATTATTTATGGAATTTTATTTTACTTAATATTTTTGGACCGTGGTTAATTGCAGATAACGGGGGCCATAGAAGGTGAAATTGAAGATCAGGGGGATTACTGTATATAAATTTACACCATGGCATTGCTTGTAATGGCAAAAGAGCGGGCCTAATGTAAAATATCCACAAGCAAGGTTCTGTTTAAAGAAACCAGGGCACACCCATGCAGCAGAATACCATACAGCTGTAAAAATGAATGGGAAAGTTCCTTATCTACTAACAGGTCAAAATTTTCCAAGATGTATTACAAAGCTAAGGAAACAAGGTATAGAGCAGTACGTACTATATGCTGTTTATGTTGTGAAATATTGGGAAAAGAGACATATGCCCAAATATATGCTAGACAGAGAGTAGGTTAAACACTAAAGCATAGGCTATCTGTGGGGGCACACACTTACACATTTTTCAACCATGTGAATTACATATGAAACTTTTTCAACCATTAAAAAAATCCCAGCTGGGCATGGTGGCACATACCTGTAATCCCAACAATTTGGAAGGCTGAGGCAGGAGGATTTCAAGTTCAAAGCCAGCCTCAGCAATTTGGTGAGATCCTAAGAAACTTAGTGAGACACTGTCTCAAAATACAAATTTATAAAAGGGCTGAGGATGTGGCTCAGGATTCAATCCCCAGTACAAAACCAACCAACCAAACAAACAAAAACACCAAATATGTTGGAGTGCCTATTCTAATCTCACTGAAGCCTTACTTTCTGGGTAATTTTGTGTATATGGTGCTTTTGTAAGTGATAAAGAGGGGACTGGTGATGGGGAGTTCAAATTCTAATTCTTAAGCATGATTTTATTCTTAAGCACCCAAACTTCAGTTGACCATGCAGGCTGCCCCTTCATTTAAAAGTTCGGCTTTCACAGAATCCCAAAGCATGAGCTAAAAGAACTCTCAAGACTGGTCCACAGTGTACTGACCTGGGGCCAATTGGTCCAAACAATTCATCGAGATAAAGACGACGGTGAAGAAGATGATGTTGATGGATGCTGTCCCATTTTATAGGTGATAAAACAGAGGCATGTCAAGATAAAGTGACTTGCCCAAGGTCACACACTTTTTCAGTTGCTAGTCACAGAGTGGGGATCAAATCCTTTTGCCAGTCTGTCTCACTTATCACTATTCCATACTGCCCTCAGAATCCTCTACACCATGTCGTACTGGACTAGGGATAGTAAAATGAAAAATTATTTTAAAGTCCCTAATTTTTCAGGAGTTTCAGTTTAGGAAAAAGGTATAGATATGGTAGCCAGGGGAAATAATTCAAATGCCATACTCTAAAAGAGGTGTTTGTCTTTGAAAACCCTCTTTCCTTCTTCATACAGTGGAGCACAATAATGAGTACCTACAAACACAACATCATTTAAACTCTTAAAAGCCCTGAAAAGTAGTCACAGATAAAGTGGAAAGGACTTTTTTTTTTAAACATATGCTTTCCTTTCCCATCTGTCAAGGTCCAGATGTTTGAGAATTATTTTCATGAAATAAAAAAGCTCATTATAGAACTTCATGCAAACCATTTTCTACATTGAAAAGCCTATAAAAAGCAACTCAGATCAAATAATGAACAGATGACCACTTTCTATATGGATACTAGATGTGCTAATAATAAGTCTTGGAGCAAAGCCTTTAATGTCTGTCAGCCTCAGCTTCCTTGCCTGGAAAATGGGGATAACAGTACCCTTTTTTGCAAAATTGAGCAGCTCAGATGAGCTAACTGGCTAAGTATCAAGAATGGGGCCTGGATCCTTGCAGGGAATCAACATACAAAATTCTCTCTTTTCCAACTCACAGTATAACCACAGGCCCCTGGAGATACACATTCTCCTTCCTATTAAAGAAAGAAGACATACCAGAGTGTGTGAAATGTCTGAATTTCACACTGTTTTATGGGATCATTCACTGATCCTTTATGTATTAGTTTCCTGCAGCTGCTGTAACAAAAGTCCCACCATAAACTAGGTGGTTTAAAACAACAGAAATTCATTCTCTCACAGCTCTGGAGGTCAAAAGTCTAAAACCCAGGTGTCTTTAGGTCTCTGCTCCCTGGGAGATTGGCTAGGAACCCTCTTTCCTTGCCTCTTCCCAGCTTGAGATGGTGTCTGACAATACTTGGCTTTCCTTAGCTCACAGTGAGCTCTCTTCTCTGTTATCACATAACCTACCTTTCCTTCCTTCTTGTTAATAAGGACCCCAGTCATACCAGATTAAGGGCCTGTTCTACCTTATTGCATCTGCAATGACTTATTTCCAAATAAGGTCCCATTCTGAGGTGCTGGGTGTTAGGACTTCAGCATGTTTTTTGGGGGGACACAATTCAACCTATAACACTGAACAATCACTTACTGAGTCCACCAATGTCAGGGTGACAAAGGAGAACAAGGGCCCACATAAGACCTTCTCTGATCCCTCTTTGGGAGAACAGACACTGACATGGAATGATGGTGAGAGGGACCAGGCAATAGTCACCACGTGTGGGAGAACCAGCCGTGGCTTTCGCAGCACAACAGAGTAGATATCCCAGGGAGGCCATGTGCTAGCCATGTGACCAGGGCAAGTCACTTAATGACGGGAATCTCAGTCCCTTCTATATTAAGAGGATAAGAATAACACATGGCCACCTGGATAAACACCAGTATGTTCTCAAGTACCTTCTGTGACTTGGAGAACACAGGTACCTTAGAGCCATTGGTCCTTTCTAGGTGGAAAGCACCACCCCCTATCCAGTTAACCAAACAGGATACCAAGGAGTTGCTCTAAATTCCCTCCTTCTTCAGTCTCCATATCCCAGAATGATGTCATTCTTCTCTTTACCATGTCTTTAATGTGTTTCCTCCATGCTATTCCATTCCGATTCCAACAAGAAGCTGATGTATTTAATCTGTTTTCCATCACTATAACAAAACACCTGAGGCTGGATAATTTGTAATGAAAAAAATATTCTGGAGGTCCAAGAGCACAGTGTTGGCTCTCTGCTCATCTCTGGGGAAGATGCCATGACAGACAGCATTACAGTAGTAGTTGTGTGTACAGAAGCGGTCACATGGTGAGTCAGAAATGCAGATACAGACAGAGCGGTTGGGCTTTTTTTTTTTTTTTTTTTTTTAATAACTCACTCAAGGGAGCAAACCAGGGTCCCAAGAGAACTGCATGAATTCTTTCCAAGGATGACACACCCAATGATCCAATCACCTCCTTCTTGATATAGTCACCTTGAGGACCAAGACCCCAACACATGAACCTGTGGGAGACACACTCAAGCCATATCTAAACCACAGAACCTGGGTGGCTGCAGCATCTCCCACCCATGCCCCTCAGATCCGAGGAGCCATGGTCTTCAACGCACAGCTCCTCATCCGAAACTCGCCTCTGCTCAGCCAGTCCTCCCATCAGAAGGAAACCCAAACTCCATTTAAAGCCTTTCCCATAAAAGATCACCATGATGGTTTAACTTGACAAAATAATACTCAAGTGTATTCAGGAGAATAAACAGACAAAAATAGCCAAGACATTTTTGAAAGGGAAAAATAACAAGAAATCGACGTGAGTTGTAAAGGAAAATTGCAAAACCACACAAACGGAGACACGTGGGCACTGGGCCAGATTTTGAAGGAAGGGAAAAAAAAAAAAAGATTCCTGTACCAAACAATCTCATATGTACTACAGAGAAAAACAGACTGTTCAGCAAATGGTGCTGGGAGGACTAGTTATTTGGAAGATAAGTCCCAGCCTTTCCTTAGCCTTTATGCTATAATAAATTACAGATATATTAAAAAAAAGAGTTATGGGGCTTGGGGTACAGCTTAGCACTCAGGCACTTGCCTAACATGTGCTAAACCCTGCCGTGATCCCCAGCATCACTAACAAAGAAAAGAAGTAGTTAATGTAAAAATAAATGAAGCCTTTTATATATTTCCTAAACTTTTATAACTCTACAGCAAACATGTATCACTTATGTAATTTGTAAGGGAATAAACAATAAAAGCGGGAAAAATAATAAATTAGAAAAAGTAAATAAAGCCTAATATAAACTAGAAGGAAATGTAGGTAAATATGTAACAGATATCAGATGGGACTGGACTTTCTAAGCACAAAAGTAATGAAAGAAACCGATCAACAAACTCGATTAGTTTAAATTTTCCAAATTTTATATGTATATATAAACCATTAAAATTGAAAGGCAAATAACAAAATAAAAAAAATATGTAACAAATACAACAGAAGATTGTTGTCCTTCAGATATTAAAAATATCTTGCAAATCACACTGGGTGCAACTGTCCTTGTACTAGGGAGGCTGAGGTGGGAAAATCATTGGAGCTCTCGAGTTCAAGACCAGCCTGGCAACGGAGTGAGACCCTCTCTTAAAAATCAACAACCCAAATCTTGCAAGGCACTAAGAAAAACTCATAAGAATCCCTGACATCCCATTAAACAAGGTACCTTTTCTTGAGTGTTTGGTAACACTAAACCATTAATTATTATTAATGATAATGAAAAATGTTGATCAGGGTGCAGAGATACAGGCCTTTTGTCTTTTCCAGTGTCTGGAAAAGACACTGGGCCCTATGTATCAGGCTTAGACACCTGTTTGCTCATTTCACTTCTAAAAGTCTGGCCTAAAGAACTGATCAGAACTAAAAGTCAAGAGTCACCATGTATGGTGCCATGTGACTATAATCTCCACTACTCAGGAGGCTGAGGCAGGAGAATCTTGGGCAACGTAGAGACACTCTGTCTCAAAATAAAACAAAATAAAGGGCTAGGGATAGAGCTCAGTGGTAGAGCATTTGCCTAGCCAGAGCGCGCGCGCGCACACACACACACACGTGTCAAGGGCAAGAATGTTAACCACAGCATTTTTTCTAATACCAAACATTTGAATGCAACTTTAATGTCCAAAGGTCAAGAAAATTTTATATCCAGTAGGGAATATCACACCTCCATTAGAAGAAAAAGATTTTCAATACACAATAATAATAGTAGTAGTAATAATAAACCTAAAACAGCAACAGCAAAAACAAAAGCAAAATTTGTGTTTGGTGGGGCTGGGGTTGTGGCTCAGTGATAGAGCACTTGCCTAGCACATGCAAGGCCCTGGGTTCGATCCTCAGCACCACATAAAAATAAATAAGTAAAATAAAGGTCTTGTGTCCAACTACAACTAAAAAAAAAAAATAAAAATTTTTTAAAAATTGTGTTTGGTAACCATATGTTGAAGGTGGTGTTGCTATTTTCATTCTGACAGTTTCAGGTATGTTGTGGGATAAGGCAAGCAAATTAGGTTGGTGCTGTTGAGAGGCAAGATTTTCAGCCAGGGTAAAAAAATCATGTTAAGGAAAAACGTGATAGCCTAGAATTCAAATTGAAAATAGCAGCATGCATTCAGGAGGTATTTTATCTTAAAAACAGATGAACAATTTCTAGTTCTGTCCACAGATAGTCCTACAAGAAAAGTGACTAGTCAGTATCACTGGGGACCCATTGCACCCAGATTGTGGTCTCTAGATATTTCTCCCTTAAAGGAATACATGAGCTTTTTCATTATTTGAATGTGTCCACCCAAAGTTCATGTGCTGGGAACTTAATCCCCAAAGTCTCGGGTTAATGGTACTTGGAGGTGGGACCTTTGTGAGGTATTTATGATTTAGATGAAGTCATGAAGGTGGGGTCCCCACGATGGCATTAGAGGCTTTATAAGAAGAGGAAGAGAGATGCTTGTTCTGTCTTATCATTTGATGTCCTCTGCCACATTATTTTTGCAGCAAGAAGGGCCTCACTAGATATTGAGCAAATGCTGGCACCATGATATTGGACTTACAAGCCTCCAGTACCATGAGCCAAATCAACTTCTATTCTTTATACGTTATCCATTTCAGGTAATGTAATGTGTTATGGCAACAGAAAATGGACTAAAACAAGCCCAGATAATCTTGTCATAGTGGAAGTAAAGAAATTATCAGAGATTGATAGAATCACGTCAAAAGGACTCACAAGGCACTCTGAAGTTCTCTTTGGCTAAAGATGGGACCTCTTAGGCATCAGTAAAATAACTGAATGATTTAAATACACCAAATATGTTTAAATGCATGAAATTATAATAGCAGAATGTAGTGGTCCCCTTTGGTGGATGCTTGGGAACAAACTCATTATTTTGAAAACTAGTAAATAAGGTGGGGGGGAATAAAGCATTGCTGTCCCTAAGTGGATTCTATCACAGGGTTACTGAACAGTTTGAGGAGAACATTCTCTTTATAGAAATGTTCCACCTAGTAAGCAAAGGCAAGCAACAGAATTCTCAATATTATCATTTTACAAATCCCTAATAAAATAATGAATAAGTGGATCGATGGCTGTCAACCTCACAAAAAGAAACACTCATTCTGTGCCTCCTGGTGGGAGGATACTCCACCACTGAAAAATATTCTTACCCGACCCCCCAAAAACCTGAGTCTTGTCAGGCATTTAGATCTACCCACCAATTACAGAAAATGCAGGGGCAGAGGAACATAGTAAATGACACCACAGGAATGCAGTAATCAGAATACAAATGGTGAGAAACTGTGGGATAAATGACCAGGTTTCTCCTCAGTGGTATAGCACTGCCTAGGATGCACAAGGCCCTGGGTTTTATCCCCAGCATCGCAGAAAACTAAAATAATAAGTGAATAAATAAATTGCAAGGAAAAATAAAGGAAAAGGAAGTAGACTTTAGAAGACTAAGTGAGACATCACAGACATACCAGCCAATCATGACACACAAGCTTTATTTGGATCCTGACTCAAAGGATTAAAAGTTAGAAAACAATTGGGGGAAGCTGTATACCAATTGGAACATTAATGGATATGAAGTGCTAGCTAATTTTTAAATTTTCAGATGTGATTTTTGTTTTAAAAATGCCTGTGGCTTTTAGATATTTATACTGAAATACTTGCCCCCAAATTAAAATGATATGATGTTTGTAACTTGCTTTCAAATAATCCAGGGGGTAAATAGGTGGAAAATAAGATATTTGTAGAAAAATGAGATTGTTAATGACTTGGTAATTTTTGAAATCAGATGATTGGTACATGAGTTTCGTATTCCATTGTACTTTTTTGTACAATGTTTAAAATTTTTCTGTAATAAAAAAGGTCAAAAAATTGTTTCAAATGATAATTTATTTATTTTACAATTTAATGACATGGAAAAATGCTCATGAACTGGCAAGGCTATAAAAAGAAACTATAACACACAAGAAACCATTTTGAGGACCAAAGAAAAAAAATTCAACACAATAACTTTTACCTCTTTACGGTGGTATTATGTGTGGCTTCTTTTATCTCCCTCTTTGTGTTTTTTGTTTTCTACGGTGAGTAGGCCACTCCAGAAATACATTTTTTAAAAGTGCTTAACTTGGAATTTGTCAGGACAAGCTCAGTTGTTATGTTCATAGTGTGTTTATTTCTGCTTTGGCTAATCGCTTCCAACCGTCTCTGAGGCTTTCACTGCACAGAGAATCCCCAGATTGGATCATATAAACAACGTACAGTGGACCTAATACAGAAGCACCTTTCTCAGGCCAAGACAGATTGACAGAGCCTACAGTTGTTTACCTCCAGGGGAAAATAATGGAGCAGAAAAAAAATCCTTTGCAAAGATGAGCCTGGAAATGCCCATCTGGGTAAAGGAGCGTTGGATGGGGACTGTCCAGCTACCAGGATAGAGCCATGACCATGGCCATGATGAATGTAGGTTTTGTGCCAATGCATACAAAATCCAAAAGGAACCCTGTGTCACGTGGAAAAACTAATCCTAAGAAAATTAGTTTGTGCTATAAAATATCATTTAGGCTACCAGAGAGTGCGATCCTTGGGTGTGGACCCTCTCCTTCCAAACAAGCAAAGCAGCTTTAAGATTTACACAAACTGAGCTCAATGGAAGAGTGCCAGTCTAGCATGTATGAGGCTCTGGGGTGGATCCCCTGCACCACCAAAATATAAGTAAAAAAAATAAAATAAAAATCACACTACTGAGAAGCTTTAGTTTCCAAAATGCTTTGTCAGCTAACCTGAAAAGTATCTCCCCCGACCTAGCTACCTTTTGTTCCCAGTGAAAATAGACCCACAGAATCCATTTCCCTTCTCTTCTTGCCTTATACCTGCCACTCCCACCCCGGCCACAAATGCATGGACTGTTTTTCCTTGTCCTACACATTTTATATAAGTTCTTACCAACTACATGTTGCTAGGATATGTGAAGAGGAAAAATTATTCTCCGATCTCTCTGATCTGAGGTTTGCAGTACAGAGAAGAAGGAAAGACAGACACCCAGGATCTTCCTGATACCCTCCCCCCATTTTTTGACATTTACTCTTGGGGGGGGGGGTGCGTGTAAATGTGACGTCATCGTTCATGCCAGCATTTTCTTAAACTTAAGGCAATAAATACTAGAAATTCCCATGGGAAAGTCTGATGGCAACACCTTTAAGAGAGTTGCTCTCTAATTCAGGCTGGTGAACAAAAACAAGCCACTTCACGGTTTTGGCAGCAGGACCAGGGCCTTCCGTGAGATTTTGCAGAGATGGGAACTGGCCACAGCCCAGGAGCTAAATTCCTCGTGCTGCCTCACCCCTCAACAGTGGGTTACTTCCCCTGACCTGATGCCCGAAAGGACTGCCCACAGGGGCTGCTGTGTGGGGGTCCAGACTGGACATTATTGAAGGTCAGACTTAGCCCATCTCCTGGTCACCTCTCCTGACTGTAATTTCTGTTTCCACCACAAGAGGCAGCAGCGGCAAAGGCAAGCCTGTCACCCACAGGCTGAGGCCAGGGGCTGGGTAGAGAGGAGCCAGGAACCTGCTATTCCTACCACTCCTGCATCCCTCCTGTTTTCCACCCTGGGCTAAATCAAACAGGTGCTGGGACTGCTTAGCCACAGCTGATTCCACCCAGGGAAGGGCTACTTGGTGTTCTGGTGAACAGATACTGCTCTCAGAAAATACCCAAGCAATTTTTAAGAGCGTGATCAACTGTGGGAATGCTTTAGGGGTATTAGAAGCAATTCCTCCACTTTGGAGAGAACAGGGAAGCAATATGCCATAGTTCTTACAAAAGTGCCTGATCCGAAAGTTCCTTCTAGCTGCAGCCTTGGGAAATTTGCCTCACTTCTCTGGGCCTCGGTTTCCTCATCAGTAACATGAAGATGATAACTCTGTTGACCTACCAGGATGTTGGTGAGAAGACCAAATGATGTCATGGGTGTGGAACAATCTTGGTAAGCATGTCATGTGTGCTTAATGATACTAAGGACATTGGTGGTGCTTTATTTTTCCTGTTCAAATGATGGGTACAAATTCGAGAATGTACACAGTGAATTCTAAATAAGTTCAAAAAAGAACTGAAGGCAAAGGTTAGGAGACGGTATAAAGCAAGTTCTGATATCTGAGCTGACCCCAACGTTCCAAGCAGTCAGACACTGTGCTGCAAATTTGGTGTTGAATCAGCAAGTTTGTGAGCCTTATACTCTTGGCATCTAGCACAGCTTGTGGCACATAGTGGGAGCCTATTAAATATTTTGGAAGGAAGAGAGGAGGGAATTATGATAAAAGCAGCCATATACTCAAAACTTGCTGTGCACCATGCATGCCACTGATGGCTGACATTTTTACATAATTTAACTCTTGTTTTATTACTGCCACTTCATAGATGACATCGAGTCTCCAAAAGGTTAAGTCAGTGTTTTTTTGTTTTTTTTTTTCCTAGCAAACAGATCCAATCCCCAACTCAGCTTTTAAACAAAAACAGCTGAGGCATTTACTCTGGTCAGTAATGAAAATTCAACATTCTTCTGCCATTGATATAACTTATAGGGTGCTTTTCATATTGATTCCTTTTATCTTTGCATTGGAGGCTAAGATAAACCTGTATGCATTTAACTTATTTCAGTCATTTAAAGAAATAAAGAACAAAAGACAAGAATCTGTGTTAAATCAGGCACAATAAGAGGAAACATTTTTAACAAAATATTATGGTAAGAGCTTCAGGTTTCTATAAATCACCCCCACTGAGTTCTGAAATCCTGAAATTACTATTGTTGTGCTATTTAATATTCTCCATCCATAATAGCTGATGAAAATGCAGAACCAGGCCAAATACGGAGTTGGAAATATTTTTAACTTAATTTGGACTCTGCATTACTAAAAGAGCAAAAAAAAAAAAATCAAAACATTCTGGGATTTAACAAATTTAACTACAAATTACAAACCAGGTCCTTTCAACAATTAGATGCCTATATAAAAAGAACGTCTCCCAAATCAAATTTCCCAGATTTTTCACTAACAAATGTCCCTGTGCTTCTTTCTTCAGAACTAGAGCCAGAATGGAAATTGGTGTGAAAATTAGCGAACATTTATGAAGAGCAGACGACAGCAGAGAAAGGGAGGAGAGAAACAGGAAGGCGACATTTGCTATTTATTTGGAATAATTAGCAAAGCAGAACCAGCTGAAGCCTGGCACCATGTACCTTGCCCAAGTGCTGCAGAGGGCTGAGTATTCAAAGGGCCAGCTAAGTGGATGGTTAGGTACAATTTCACGCCTCACTGCACAGCGAAATAAAGGGAAATATTTTTTTTCCAAGTATAATTGAACTTTTGCAGCACCGATGGGCTTTCTTGTTTTGGCCCAGGGAGATTCCAGTTATTTTGAGAGCTGCACGCCTTTAAGTTACAACAAGGGCTTTTTACAACAGACTAGGTAACATGCACATTATATAAAGATTTCTATTATCACCAGAGAATTCACAAATGTTTCTGCATTTTAAATGTTTGCACAAATCCTGCTTTTCATCAGATGTGTGGAAATGAGTTTATTTTCTCAGAAAGCCCAAGATGACTTGGGTTGGGTTTCTCCTGCCCACTGCCCCCGCCCCCATCCCTGAGCTGATGCTATGAGTTGGGTCTGGAAAGGAAAACTAGGAGCAATAGGGGGGAAAAGGGCAGGAAGAGAAGCAGGAATAATTATGATGATCCACATGGATTGAGCACTTACTGCATGCCCTGTATGATTCTGAGTACTGTAGAGACATTCACTGGTTCATGACACTACAGGTAGAAGTTGTTAGTATCTCTGCTATGAGGTTGAGGAAACTGAGGAAGGAGAAGTTAATGAACCCACTGACAGTCACACATTAAGAGGCGAGCTGGTGAGCATCATGGAGTGACTCCCCCAGACATGCCTTCCAAATGTGCACTGGCTGTGCTGGCCACCCCAGCCCCTGCCACAGTGTAAACACAGGGGGTCTGGATGGGAGCAGACGTCTGGTTTATAAACAAGCAAGAGCTCAAACATCTGGCCGTGCTTTGCAGCTGCAGACACCGTGCAGGTATGGGCCCTCTGGCCTGCCTGGTCCACATAGCATAAATATCAGGAGGCTTGCTCCTCCTTAGACACCAGCCTGGGATGGCTGAGACCTCAGGAGAGGAATAAACCTCTCTGTGGGCTTCCTGACAGCTGGTGTGGTTAAGGATGCCAAATAGGGAGAGAAATATGACACCCACACCTCCCCCAAGTCTTTAGGGACTGATTAGTAAATCATGGGCACCTACCCCCCCCACCTTGAATTTTGGTATCACATACATGAAATGTACCACTGTTACCATTTTTAAGTACACCATTCTGTGGCATTATACACAAGCACACTGTTGTGCAACCATCACCAACATCCATCTCTGGAACTTTCTCATCATTCCCAAATGAAACTGTGTCCCAGTTAAACACCAACTTCCCACCCCTCATCCCCCAGCCGCTGGCAACCACCATTGTTCTACTTTCTGTCTCTATGAATTTGCCCAGTTTCAGTACCTCCTATAGAAGTGGAGTCACACAGCATCTTTTGTGAGTGACTTATTTCCTTAGCATAATGACCTCAAGGTTCACGCAGGTCATAGCATGTGTCCATATTTCCTTCTTTGTTAGGGCTCATTAATATACCATTATCCACCTTTTGTTTATGCATTCATCTGGTAATGATCACTTGGGTTGCTTTTACTGCGTTTAGACACAATAAATATCTTTCCCCTAGTGTAATACACAATTACAATCACATTGCAATTTATACGGCAGTCCCTTAGGGTTACCTATGAAGGCTATGGCTGTCACTCTGCCCTGACTGCTGGAAAGTAGGGATGCTGGTTCTGAGATATGCTAGAGCACCTCACTTTAACCTCAAGAACATGGAAACTGGATTTTTAAGGGTCAGCTCCTAAATTTTTAAATTGATGATAATCCAAATGCTTTAACACATTGGTCCAGAAGCTGATTTTGACCTTAAAATCCTCAGTGTTATGTCAGTCTTACAATAATTCCTTGCAGTAGGGTTTTTTAAACAAGGAAGCAGAGTTCAGAGAATTTAAGTGAGTTGCCCACGGTCACGAAACAGTGCCTTGAATGGAAAATTTCAGCTCTAAGCTCAGTCTCTTTCCCAAATCCATCACGGCTTATGTGAAAATGCTTTGTAAATGACAACATGGGCTGTGTGATTGTTAACACGAGCGAAGAGGTGGCTTTGAGCAGAACCCTAAAAAAGAGTTCCTTAGACTTAAAAGGCACATCCAAAGTCCAGCCAAGAGGGGGACATGGGTCTTATTAAGCACTCCTGACCTCCCAGTGGCAAAAGTAGAACAGCACTTCCACCTCCGAACTCTGTACAGTGTGTACATTGAACCTATCAAAAAACGAGGGTTGGCTTTCCAGTTGTTAATCAGGGAGATGACTTCTCAGAGGGATCCTGTGGTAAGCTCTGAGGCTTACAGTTTTCAGGCTCTGGTGTTCTGGGAACAGCAGGCTGTCATTAACCCTTAGGGTGCAAAGGCCAGACATTCCTTAGCTTGACCCGGCTCCCTAAAACCCGAGATGCTGGGTTCCTCCAGGGGCAGGAAGGGGATAAATGGTGCATCTGTTTTCTTTCTCAGGAGGTCAGGAGCTCAGGCACGGGTTTAAAAGCATTCTTTACACAGCGGCAGATAACCCCTCTGACACAGGCCCTCACATAAGCCCGCTGTGCAACGTCCTGGGGCCATCCTGAGGAAGCAGACCCTTGGCACCCACAGAAAGGTAGGACCACTGCCAGGATGTGCAAAAGAAAAAGGCTCTCTATGACATTGGTATGGTTTCTGGGCCCCTCTAGATTATTCTAGAATGTTCTGAGCCCTTTGTAGATCCCTGCCCCTGTGGGGATTGGGATGGGGCAATATGATAGCTCTGAATACTGAAAACAGTAGATTATCTAATATGTTAGAAGGTGGTTATCTAATATGTTAGAAGGAGGGATCAGACTGTCGGAAGCAGGGAGATTTGGGATAGTAAATTTTAAGCATTGACTGACAGGGAGAGCATGGTGATGACCAGCTGTCTTCCTGTGCAGCTTCCTGTTCAACTCCAGAACTCGGGTCTGAGCCTCTACAGAGCACACTTGGGAGGACAATGCACAGCAAAGCCTTTGCCCTTCCAGGAGGTGCCTCCACTTCCGAATCATTTTGTTTATATGACCCCATTCCTTCAGCGTCCTCTCTGCCTCCTCTCATTCCTGAATGACATTTTGGTGAATGACCCCCATGAATCCCAATTTGAGAGACCCTGGTCTCCTTCCTAAGCTATGGATCTCAGAGCATCTTGATCCAGAGTCACCCACCATCATCAACAGTCCCAAGAGCCTTCTAAACGTCACTCCAACCTCCTCCCTCTGCTTGGCCTCTGTTTTAGTCAGTTTTTGTGTTGCAGTGATCAAAAGAACTGACAAGAAAACTTAAGGGAAGGAATATTTATTTTGGCTCATGGTTTTAGAGGTTTAGTCCACTGTCAGCTGACTCCATAACTCTGGGCCCCAGGTGAGGCAGAACATCATGGCGGAAGGTTATGGCCGAGGAAAGTCGCTCAGGACATGGCAACCAGAAAGAGCTCCATTTACCAAGGACAAATTATAAAGCATAATTCACACCCCCAGTGACCTACTTCCTCCAACCGTACCCTCCCTGCCTATAGCTACTGCCCAGCTAATACATACTAGTGGATTTAGCCACCGATTAGTTTATACCTCTGAAAATTTTTGACTTATCCCACATAGAGTTTTTTGGGGACACCTCATTTCTAAGCCATAGCATTTGTTTCTGAATCTTTAAAATGGGAACATTAATAGGACCCATAGGGTTGTATATTAGTTGGTTTCCCGCTGCTACAATGAAATACCTGAGGCTGGATACTTTATAAAGAAAAGATCTTTATTGAGCCCACAAGTTCTGGAGGTCCAAGAGCATGGAGCCATCATCAGTTCAGGTCTGGTGAGGACCTTATGGTAATGGTATCATAAAGGTGAATGGCATGTAACAATGGCAAGAGCAGAGGTAATAATGTAGAGAGACAGGGAGCCATAGAGTGGGGAGGGGCTCTTTTATAACTGCTCACTCTTGAGAGATCTAACTTAAAGTCCCAGGAGAATTTTAATCCCTTCCAAGGAGAGTGCTCCCAATGACCTAACCACCTCCCCCATAGGCCCACCTTTTAAAGGTACCCTACTACCTTTCAGCACTGCCACATTCAGGACTGAGTTGCCAACACAGGTATCTTTGAAGAACACACTCAAACCTTTCCAAACACAGCAGGCTATAAGAATTAGATGAGCTGATATGTCTGCAGTACTTAGGACGGGACTTGTCAGCCACTGATCATAGTAGGACTAGCACTTGACATAGTAGCTTGTTTTTCAAAGCTTAACTTGGTTTTATTTTTTCCTTGAACTGTCATAAAAGAGACAGCCAACCTTTCTTCATTGATCATTCTAAGTTTTCTAAGCTAGTGCTTTCAAACATAGCTGCAGAAAATTGAGGCTTGGGCACTCCTATCTTAGTACCATCTGGTAGACAGAGGGTGCAGGATGACTCACAATCCCAAACCCCAGCCCTGGGCATCAGAAGCCCCATATTCTGGGTCTCACCAGTCCTTGAGCCAAGTATAAGGTTGTTTCCTGGGTAGCTGATATATTTGGCCACACTGAAAAGCATCCAAGCCATGGTCAGAGTCCATGTGGAGTTGAGCGTATGTCTTTATGGGATCCATAACATTTCCTGTTCAACTGAGACGGACTGTCAGAGCAGTTCTTACCCAACCAGGCTGGGCTGAACAGAGGGACAGCCATGTGTGAGGGTTAACTTGTTACATGGAAGGCTGAGTAGACAGAAGAATAGATAGAAGAATCAGAAGATGTCAGATTGTGTCCCTAATCTATCTATGTGACTGTCGGACAAAGTAGAGCCTCAGTTTTACCACATGTAACAGTCCCTAGCTTTGGAGATTTCTTTTGATAAATAAGTAAAATAATATATACATAGTATTTAGTCAGATTTCCATCACTGTGACAAAATACCTGAGATAAACAATTTACAAGGAGGAAAGGTTTATTTGGACTCCCGGTTTCAGTCCATTGTCATGTCAGTCAGCTCCACTGTTTTGGGGCCTGTTGCAAGGCAGAACATCATGGCGGGAAGCGCATGGTGGAGCAAAGCTGATCACCTCTTGGTGGCTAGAATGCAAAAAGAGAAAAAGGGGCCAGGACTCCCAATCCCCTTCAAAGGCACACCCCCAGTGACCCAACTTCTTTCCAGTAGGCCCCACTTGCTAAAGGTTCTACCACCTCCCAAGAACACCACAGACTGGGGACCAAGCCCTTAACACATGGGATCAAATTTATAACAGACAGGATTTATTTTGAAGAATAAGTAAAATTACATGTATGCATAAATACATACATGTATTTATATGTATATACACATATATAAATATATTGTGAAGTGTTGTAAGGGAGAGATGTCAGATGATGGTAAATGTGAGAATATATATATATATATATATATATATATATATGCACGTGTGTGTGTGTGTGTGTGATATAAAATGCAAAGGCAGCAGGCACTACTGTTACTACTGTTGTCACAAGTTTAGGTTGCATGAACCCATAAAACAGTTGTGTTGAGACATGTGGCCTAAATTCATCCTGTGTTGGAGTTCCGTATTTTGTACCACCTCCCCTTCAGAGGGAGCTTGCCCATTGATCCTTTTCTGAATCCACATTTTCAGGGGCACAAATAGAAACTTTTGCTGCTTGGACCAAGGAGGTCTGAGGAGAGAGAGACCTCTGATGCCTAGACAAGTTGGCCTGGTCTTTTAGAAGTGCATGGGCCTTGCCATTCCCTGCCCTTGAGGCCACCCTTCTGCCCCTCTGAGCCAGCAACCTCCATGTTTCAAACACTCCCAGATGTCTGCTCTGGGCTTACTCTTGGCTGAGGGTTGGGGACCCAGGGTGCCCCCCCCCGTTGCCTGCCTTAGGGAATGTTCTTTAGAAATACAAAGAGGCAATTTCCACAAAGGGTGACACCTGATGTGCACTTTGGTGCTATTTGGTTGTTCAGTTGGAGGGGTAGGGTGTCAGAGAGGAGCTCAAATTTGCCAAGGGAGTGAAAGATGCACAGAAATTCTCCAGGTCTATCAAATGTCTATACCCCACTGTGCCCCTCCTTTGTGGTTCCTGCCAGAGCCACACACCTCTTCTCTTATTATTGACTTAATATTATTCTTTAAATTGACCCATGTTTTTTTACTTAAAGTTATTTTTAAAAGTAAACGTTATACACTCTGGTAAATAGAAAACCAGTTTCACTTACCCAAAATAGAAAGTAACTCTAAAAATAAATACAAGAAAGGGAAGTTATTAAATTATTACCAGATACTGCAGCGAGCTGGAGGCTTGGAGTCTGAGGCTGGCTCTCTCTGTGTGTTAAAAAAGCGTGGGGGGAGGGGATGAGCAGGCCCTAGAGATAATTATGGACACACTAGCATCAGCATGAGATCTTCTCTTCCACATCATTGCAGAAGATCAGGAAGGGGGTCAACTTCATTTCATGTCCCAGCTGTGCATCATGTATGAACTTTCCCTGGGGGGCACGCCCCTCATTTGGGAGAAGTTGCCAGAGCTGGAAAGATTCCCAGTGCCAGAGAGAGATCAAGGGCTTTGAGGTGTGGTTGTGGGTTCATGGAGGAGGTGGAAGGTAATGAACTGAGCTCCAGGTGTGAAGAGGAACAGGGATGATGGTGAATGAAAGAATATCAACCATAACTTCAGCCCACACTTCCTGAAGGGTCTTCCCCAGGGCCAGGCACCACCTGCAGGAACATTGTTTAATTTTCACTGTGTCTCAAGAGGGAGCTGCCTCTTGAGACTACCCACAAAACACAGTATTTGCACACAATCCTAAATCAGCCCACATCTTGCTCAAACCTAGGCTTCCCTGCCCCTTAACTCTGGAGCCTGGACCACAGGAGTGTGGGCTTGGGATGTGCCTGTTCATCCTCCCAGATCTTCCCAGCATCCCGGGGGCTAGGCAGATACAAGACCCTGTGCTTCTGAGGTGGCACTATCTGAGGTCCTGAAGTCTATGGTTCCTCTCCATTGTGTGCCTTATGTTTAATTTATAAATTCCCAACTTCTTAAAATTAAAAAAATTATTATGGTAAATTATACATGACATTGATCATCTTAGTCATTTTTAGTTTTTGCAGTGCTACGGATAGACCCCAGAGCCTCATGCACGCTAGGCAAAGTGTTTAAACACTGAGCGACTCCCCCAACCCCATCTTAATGATTTTTAATCAGCTTATTCAATGGTATTAAGTACATTCACACTGTGTGTCACCGTCACCAGTACCCACTTCCAGAACTGTTTCAACTTCCCAAGCTGGTACTGTCCTCATTAAACACTAACTCCCACAGACCCTGGAAACCATCATTCCTTCTGTCCCAATCAATTTGACTATTCTGGGCACTTCATATAAATAGAACCATATAGTATTTGTCATTTTGTGACTGGTTTGTTTACTTAGTAAAATGTCCTCAAGGTTCATCCATGTAATAGCGTATGTCAGAATTTCTTTCCTTATTTTTTTTCCCTCTTTGAGATGGGATCTCATTACGTTTCTCAGGCTGGCTTCAAACCTCTGGGCTTAAGTGATTCTCCTACCTCAGCTTCCTGAGTAGCTGGGCCCATAGCCCCATGCCATTGTGTGACCTTCTGAATAATATTTTGCTTGCATGCATAGACCATAATTAGTTTATGCATTCACCTGTTGATGGACACTTGAGTGGCTTCCAGATTTTGGCTCTTGTGAATAATGCTGTTATGAATATGTACAAAAATCGATTTGAGGGGCTGGGGATGTGGCTCAAGCGGTAGCCACTTGCCTGGCATGTATGCGGCCCGGGTTCGATCCTCAGCACCACATACAAACAAAGATGTTGTGTCCGCTGAAAACTAAAAAATAAATATTAAAAATTCTCTCTCTCTCTCTCTCAAAAAGAAAATCGATTTGAGTTTTTACTTTCAATTCTTTTGGCATATGCCTAGGGGTGGATAAGTTCCCAACTTTAAACATAATTAGAAAGGACCTCATTACCTGTAGGACACTGCCCAATGAATAAGCTCCCTCTGTTCATCTCCTACCCATCCCTCCTTGGTTCCAGCCTAGTTTGCTTGAACAGCATTCTTATCTTCACTCTGATACAGTTGTCCCTTGCCATCTGTGGGATTGATTCTAGGACCCCCCTCAGAGACCAAAATCTAAGAATGCTCAAATCCTTTATGTAAAATGGCCTAGTATTTGCATATAACCTACACATACCCTCCTGTATATGTTAGATAATCTCTGTACTAGTTATAATACCTAATACAATGTAAGTGCTATGTGAATGGATGTTACACTGCGTTGTCTTTGTGAAAAATGCCAAGAAAAAAGTCTGTACATGTTTCATATGGATGCAATTTTTTCTCTAAATATTTTCAATCTGTGGTTGGTTGAACCTGCACATTAGGACCCTGCAGATATGAACAGCCAACTGTGTTGTTTTTATAAGCCCTACCACATTGTACAAAGGACTATAATACATATGTGTTCAACCCAAATTCTGAAAGTGTATCAGTTCCAGGAATAAGTGTGAGATGAAAAGGAGGAGACGGGCATCTCACCCGTGGCCCTAGGGAAAGTCCCCAGCCACGCACCGTTGGGTGAGCCCAGTGCAAGGCAGGCAGCTGAGACCTGGCCTTATATCTGGCAGTATTACTGACAGAGCCTAGGGTAGTTCTGCCATCTGCTCCTTTCTTCAGAAAGCCCCTGCCCTGTCAGCAGAACCATCAAGCTGACCATCTCCCAGGCAAGATGCTTGCAGCTGGTGATAACCAGAATCAGTCTTGGGAAGGAGATGGGGCGCTCCTCCCTGAGAGTCCTAATGGCCATGCAGGGATGGGCTGCAGAAACATCTCCAGTGATTCATCTAAGCAGCCCACTGTGCAGAGGCCTAAAGGGAAATTTCATCACGCTAACATGGTTTTATTTTTATTTTTCTTAGGCATCTCTTCTCACTCGTCTTTTATTCTAATCATCATAATATGGTCCGTTCATTTTTAAACGTTTCCACCCCATTTATCTAACAGTGCAAGTGATCACTACAGCCAACTAAATCAGTCCATTTAAATTCCAAGTACTTCATTCTCTCCACATCCAGGGCATGCAGACATCTGCCAGACAAACACAGAGCAGCTGTAGATCAAACTCATAAGTTAATGGAAAGTCCTGGTTGATCAACATCTGGTTCAGCCCTTCCGCAAGGGTCCTCCTTAGGCCTGTAGCTTGCTTTGAGATGACCATCTAGGGTTTGCACCTTCCTCCTCTGGTGAAGTTACCATGAGGTCTTCATTTCATCTGGCTTCACATTCCCTGACCCTGTGTCCTATTAGCCAGGAGCTAGTATCTTCAAGCAAACACAGTACCCATCAACTGAGCAGCCTGGGCTCCTATGATTACAGACTTCTGCAAGCCCAGCCCACAAATTAGAACTGTCTTCCTTGCTCTAAGGACTGCCTAGAATGGTCCAGAACTCTGTGAAGCAGGTATTGTGCCAAGGTTGTAAAGATGTCCAATTCCCCACCCAAAGCTGAAGTCCACCTTCAATCCAGAAGCCACGGCAAGCAGCCAATATTGAGCAGCAGATCAGGATACAAAGATGCAGAAGGTACAAATCTGAGCTCCTTAACAGGCCAAAGGGAGAGATAGAAAACAGACAGAATGTGAGACAGAAAGGTGGATGGAAACCAGAATGTGAATCAAAGATAAGGCCATTGGGGGAAATGCCTGGCTTTTGGTACCCAAGCATCTTGCTTGACTGGAAACCCAGAAATAAATCCAGGGTTCCTGGAGAGCTGCTTGCCCAGAAGCATCTGGACTCTCACAGAAAACAGTGGCTTTCTACATTTGGATTTGGATGCCGCCTGTCCCACAGAGCCAGCCTCTGGGGCCCCGCTCTGAAAGTCATACTGGGAAAAGCCTGTCTGAAGTCTGCAGTGATTGCTGGGAGCCTTCAGAAGCCCCAAAGTCGAGCCGTCACCTATTCAACACCGTGGGCCTTGGTGGCCAGGGAGAGATTGTGGTCCTAGGTCTGGCTGATTTCTAAAGGCAGCAAATGGCTTGCCTTCAAACATGCCTTTTGAATGCAACCCAACCAATCCAAATCCCATGTCCCAACCAATAAGTTTATCTAACTCTAACACTCCAAATCAATAGTTCTCCTGCCCTAAATCACTACAAAGACAGGCACCAAACAACGAGGGACCAATCTGTAGCCCAAAACCTGCAAGAATTACTTAACTGTGCAATCCTCACCTTGCTCAGCTTGCCTTCCCTGCCCTGCCCCTTCCTTCCCAGGAAAGCTCTGGCCCTTGCTCTCTGCCGTGTCTTCCTCTCTTGACCCCCCTGATGCTTCCACATGTGGCCCGGCTTTTCTTTCGAGGTGGTTTTCTCCACATCTGTCATCCTTTTTTTTTTCCCCCTATTGAATATTTTATTTCAAAATTCAGCCTCTGATGTCATAATTACAAAATATTTAAAAATCAACATTTTATAAGGATGCTGCCACATTAAAAAAAAAATCACCTCTTCCTAAACTTTTGGTTTCTACAGATTTATAGATACCATGTTTGTTTTATATGGACTTTGAGAATGGAATGAATTGAAATGAATTTAAATTTCTTCCTTAGTTCATGTCTTTTTATCTTCCTACTATCTGTCTTTGGCAGCTCTTGAATAAATTCTACCTTTCTGGGATATTTGTAAGGTTCTATAATTTGTTTCTTTTTTTTTACATGCTCCATAATCTCATTTTTCAGTTGTTCTTGATCATGTGACTTGTAATCAGGGTTCAAAACAATAATGGTCTTTACTGCATCAGGGCTGCTGACAACAGCTGACTCTGAAAGGAAGGGTGCTCCATCGAGGCACTTTCTACCTCAAATGGCCCAATGCAGTAAACAGAGGATAATATGATGTCATCTGATCTTGCAACAAACCAGAAATAGCCATCTTTCTCCCTACACCCTCTGTCACCTGTGACATAGGAGTTGTCTTGTAGAGTTGAAGCTATTTTTGAGGAATTATCTACATAATGAGTAAAGGCAAAATGGTCAGTTAGGTAGAAGAACTTGGATTCCAATATCTCCTTGTTCAGGAGGCAGAATATTGCCGTTTTCATCTAAAATCTTAACATCAAAAGCAGGAGAAGGTTTTCCCACTGAGCCAGGCTTATTTTTTCATTCTCTTAAATTTCCACAGATTAGCACTGTTTCTGTCTGTATCCCTTCATAGATATCCAGGCTGGTCCTATTTCTCCATTGTTTTATCATTTCTGGAATGACTAGCGCCCTAGCACTCATGCACTGCTTTAAGCTTTGAATTTATAGCTGCATGTATCATTCTGTATAAGCATTTGGTATTCAGTAGGTGCTGAACAGAAAATAGTGATGGGAAACTTGGAGAGTGTTTGTAAGATGGAAATTGACCCAAAATGGGCAAATGGTGTGCAGATATGCATGTTCCTTGGATCCTTGGAGAAGCGAAACTATTCCATGCAGATTTTACCCAGCTTGTGTCTAAGGTATACCACATCATATCCGAGGGTGTCAAATCCAGGCAGAATCTTCCATTTATAGATAATCCTAAACCAAAACTGCTGCGGGTGTGTATGATCAATTTAGGAGGTCCAGTTCTTGCACTGGTAAAGTAAATTGCCATCATCTCAGGGTGTTTTGTCTTCACACAGGTGTGGCTGTCACAGGCATGTTTCATCATCTCCTTGAGGTGTTCCCAACCCTCTCTGGAGTTTAGAGACACAATTAGCTTGGAGTGGACATTTTCACATTTAGATACCATCCATTGCTGGGCCACTGTGTCACTGGTAATAATGCACTTTGCTTTTGAAGACTGTAGTGTGTAGAGGAGGTCTTTCTGGGTCAGCTGAGTGGTTCCTGGGATAAGAACTGTCCCAGCAGGAGTTGGGATCAGGTTCATGTTCCTCCAAGTCAAAGAATGAACACCATGATTGCTGCTGAGGTGAGCAAGTGAGCAGGAATTTTATTAAAAAGGAAAGTGAGAGAAAGATTCAGAATCCTGGCACAGTGTGCTTGGGAGGGGCAAGAGTGCCCCACATCTGTCATCTTACCATACCTGATTAAAATAAAACCCTGGGTGCATTTAAAAATAATCTCAAAGACAAAGAGGGGCTGGTGGAGGGACGAGTTCTCTGTCTCTGGAGAGAGAGAGAGAGAGAGAGAAAGCTGCATGCAGAAGCTATGTGAAAGGAGCTTGAGGGACATCATTTTGCATGAGGGACGTGGCTAATCCACCGTGATCTTCAGGAAGGTCAAATGAGACCCAACCATGGTAAGTCTCCAGGGACCCATCTCAGGGTGGACAAGGGAGCAAGGTGGGTCTGAAGCTTCAAACTGCAGACTCCAGGCACACTTGGGCCCTATTCCAAGAAAGTGTGATTCAGTAGGTCTTGGGTGGAGCCTGGGAATTTGTCTTCACTGCTTCTCAGCTACATCTGATGCATAGCCAGATATGGGTTATACATTACAAAATGTAAGGCATTGTCAATTTTAATAATATTAACAATGGCAGCAGCAATAATAGCTACCATTCACGGAGTGCTTCAGTGCCAAGTGCTGGTTATGCATCATTCCTAATTCCCACAACACTGCCAGCTAGGGCTTGAACATGTCCCCAGCCCAAAATTCATGTGTTGGAAACTTAATCCTGAATACAATGGTATTGAGAGGTGGGACCTTTAAGTGGTGAGTAGATGAGGAGGGCTGTGCCCCATAAATGGATTAATTCTGTTATCACAGGATTAGTTATTGCAGAAGTGGGTTCCTTATTAAAAGGACGTGGTCAGCCTGATTTTCCTCTTTGCCATGTGTGCTGGCCCTTCCAGTATGTTGTGATATGTCATGAAATGGCCTCTCCACATACTGGCACCATGCTCTTGGACTTCCTTGTCTCTAGAATCACAAGCCAAATACAACTTCTATTGCTTATCATTTACCCAGTCTGTGGTATTCTGTTGTAAAAGCAGAAAACAGATCAAGATATCCTTTAAAGGGATTATTATTTCCATTTTATAGTCAGAAAACTGAGGCTTAGGCTGGTTATGCAATGTGCCCAAGGTCACCCAGGTTGTCAATGAGAGAGGTGGGAAGTCCAGTCTGATCCCAAAGCCAGTACCATTACTCTTCTTATGTCAGTCATCTCTGATCAGTCTATGGGCTAATTAATGATACCTGGTATTCCATGAAAACTCATTGAGCAGGACTCTTAGGGCTCTTACACAGATCTCCAGCATCCCTCTGGGGTTTGTTTATGGTTGCTGAAAAACAAGCAACTTGCTGACTGTAGTGGTGCATACCTGTATTCCCAGCAACTCAGGAGGTTAAGGCAGGAGAATCATGAGTTTAAAGCCAGCCTCAGCAACTTAGTGAGACCCTGTCTCAAAATTAAAAATTGAAAAAGAGGGGGCAGGAATGTGGCTCAGTGGTTATGCACCCCCTGGGCTCAAAGCTGAGTACCCAAAACAAACAAACAAAAAACCAAGCACTTTGAGAACCTTGGGATAAAGATGCTGAACAATCATATCAGATTATTAGTTTTGCATTCAAATGAGTTCATTTTTCTTAATAAGATCTAACTATTTTTATTCCCCACAACCTCATGAAACAGTGTTCAGCACTAGTGTCTACACACAGCCCCCATCTTACCCCCTGCAAAAGGAAAGCAGAGTTCAGATAAGAGGCTTGAGGTCATTCTCAGTCAGGAAAATGAACTTACTTTGAAAAAATTCTTTAGAACAAGAGCTCTTAACCTGGCTGCAGGAAATTCTCAAAACACATGAGATTTTGCATGAATAGGCACTTCTGTCTGTGCCCTGAGCTTTAATCAGGGTCTCAAAGGAGCCCCAGAGAGCCAGAATCTTGACTCAATTTCTTTCATAATTAACTTTAAGGGTTCCCCTGCTTAGTTCTTCTTTCCTTGTTTTCAGTGAAACTAGAACTTGTTCCCCAAACAGGCATCCAGTGAAATGGAGTTCACAAATATGTTATGGTAATACAGTAGTAGGCTACATAATATAAATCTAAATGGTTCCATTCCTTTATCATATTCATAACTAAGTAATTATTTTATTGAAGTTCAACACTTCCCTCCTTCCTGAAATCTTGGCATCTTCTGAGATGTAAAAATAAAAAATTTAGGGATGGGGCTGTAGCTCAGTGGTAGATTGCTTGACAAGCAAGCATCAAACCCTGGGTTTGATCATCAGCACTGAAGAAAATAAAATAAAGTAAAAATAAAAATTCATATTGAAATAGTCAACCTGTCCTACTTCTTTCTTAATCCTTCTAACTGCAGGGGAATGTGGCTTACTGCAGAGTAATTATATTGTGGACATTATTTTAGTAAATAAATATTAATCAAGGTTGGGGATATAGTTCAGTGGTAGAGTGTTTGTCTAGCTGGGTTCCATCCTAGTACCACGTGCACAAATTGATAAATAAGTAAATATTTATCAATTCACATACCACATTTTTAGTAAGTCCAGTTCCCAGCACTGATTTAGGTACAGGAGATTCCAGTGCAAACAAACCAATAAAGAAGCCAGTTGTTCTCAAGAAACTTGCATTTCAATGGGGGAATATAGATTATAAACCATAAATCATGAATTAGAGAATGAGAGAGAGAGAGAGAAGGTAGTAATAAACATGTATTAGTTCCCTGTGGCTGCTATAACAAAACCCCACAAATCTGGTGGCTTAAAACAGCAGAAGTTTATTTCACTATTCTAGAGGCCAAACGACTAACATTAAGGTATTGGTAGGGCTATGTTCCCTCTAAAAGCACTAAAGGAGGATTCTTGCTTACCTCTCTCTTAGCTTCTGGTGGTTGCCAGCAATCCTTGACTTGTAGACTCACCAATTTAATTTCTTCCTGAGTCATCACAGGGCATTTTCCCTGGGTCTGCCTCTGTGTCTAAATTCCCTCATCTTATGTGAACACCAATCACGGGGTTAGGATCCACCCTAATCCAGTGAGAATTTATCTTAATTGATTATATCTAGAAAGACTCAATTTCCAATAAGAACACCTTTCTATGCAGCAGGAAGTTAAGGCTTCCCATTTGTATTTTGTGGGGGACACAACATAACCCTAACAAGTAAAGAAATTTAAGTGGCTACAAGGGAGACAGAGTGACAAATGCTAGCATGACCAGCCAGTTTCCTTGGAGGAGATGCCACTGGAGCAGAAACCTAAATGAAGAGAAGGAATAAGCCATGAGGACATCTAGGTGAAGGAATTTGAGGCAGAGACATCCAATTAAGCCCTGCCTGCATGTTTAACTCTCAGAAACCACAAAATGATAAATGTTTGTTGTTTGAACCATTAGTTCTGGGATAATTTGTTGGGAGCTGTCAATAACACACAGTTACCCTGTATTGACCTTGTCTTTGTATTTGATTACTACTGATGTATAACAAATTACCTCTGATTTGGCAGCTTAAAACTTCTTTCTTTCTTTCTTTCTTTCTTTCTTTCTTTCTTTCTTTCTTTCTTTCTCTCTCTCTCTCTCTCTCTCTCTCTC
>NW_025999869.1:25970033-26002066 GCF_001458135.2 Marmota marmota marmota
CTTTCTTCTCTCTCTCTCTCTCTCTCTCTCTCTCTCTCTCTCTCTCTCTCTCTCTCTCTCTCTCTCTCTCTCTCTCTCTCTCTTTCATATTTATTTATTTATTTATTTAGTGATCCTGGGGATGGAAACCAGGGCCTTGCACACACTAGGCAAGCACTCTACTCCTGGGTTTCACCCCAGTCCCAGAAGCTTAAAACTTTAGGTCAAAACTCTGCATCTTCTGTTCAGAGTCTCACAAGGTTGTATCATGGTGGTGGCATAATGTGTTCCTTTTAGGGACTCGGGGGTGCTTTTACAAGCTCACATAGCTGTTGGCAGAATTTAAGTCCTTGCGGTTGAAAGAAAGAGGCCTTCCTGTTCTTATTAGTTAATGGCTAGGAACTCCTCTTAGCTCCTGGAGGCTGTCCACAGTTCCTGGCCACTTGGCCCCCTGTAAAGGTTCTCACTCTGTAAATCTCTCTGATTTCATCTTTTTCTCATTCTAGATTCATGTTGATAGGACTCATGAGATTAGGTCAGGCACACCTGGGTAATCTCCCTTTTCAATACTGACAATCACATTTTATTATAAAAGACACACATGGACAGCCAGATGAAGAGGCACATAAGGATCTTCAGTAGAGGAACCTGTCCCCATGGAGTTGAACTCATCACCCTCCCACCTTTGCCAGGTGCCATCCTGACTTGTTTACAGACTCTAACACCCACCCTCCCTGAGGATTTAGCACTAGGTCACCCAAACCTCATCATTTTCAGTTTTTGCTGAGGTTTCATTGTATAGGCATGATTGATAAGACGACTGGCCACTGGTGACTAAATTTAATCTCCAGCGCCTCTCCATCCCCAGAAGCCAGGGGCTGAAGCAGAGAGTTCTAACCCTCATGATAAATTCTCTTTGGATAAATTTAAAGGCATCTGTTTGAGTAACATTAATTATACTGGCAAAATCCTTTTTTCGTGGACACAATCGTGACAATACCCCATCATACATATTCTTAGAAGTTGCATCTGATTCCGCCTGGTTCGCTTTTCAGACTCGTGACTGTAACCATGGGCTGCGCATGCGCGGTGCGCGCCAGTCAGCAATGCCAGGCAGGGCTGCTTTAGTGTGAATAGAGGCAGAAGTTCTTGACCCCTCTGTTCCATGCTGGTCACCACCCTGGAGATTCACGTCGCATTTCATCTTATCTTCCCTTACATGCAGGCGTTCCTAACTCCTCTGTTATATAGATGAGAAAACTAAGGCTCAAAGGACTTTGGACTTCTCCAAGCTCCCAAACGTAAAGTTGAGAGAACCAGGATTGGAGTCCAGGGTGTCAGAAAGTAAGGATTCCAGTTCCAGTGTTATTACTTTCTGCCTGTGTCACTCCACCCCCTCAGCCTCACTCTGCCCATCCTTAGGGTAGGGTGGACAGAATATTCATTCTACCTCCCTCACAGGGTTGTTGTTTGGGTTCTAGAAGCCACAGTGGCTGGAACTGCATCTTCCTAACAGCAAAGAGCCATAAAAGGCTGAGAGAGCATGGCTGTTGACATTACTTTTAAGTCTTTTTGTTTTCATTTCCTGGAAGAAATTGTTTTGTAGGCATCCTGAGGATTTAGAAAACAACCAAGCCATTAGCTCTCTAGAGGCTCACAAATCCCTGAGCAGGAGTGATAGCAACTGGGGCTTGGGGGGAAAGGCATCAATTCATCCTATAACAGAGGCAGAGTGGCAGGGTGGGCATAGGTTTTCCCTTTCTCAAACCAGGGATGCCTGTGAGCAGAATCTTCTGGTTTTGCCCCTATTTATGCAGGGTACTGAGTCACTGAAGTAACCCAGCAATCCATTTTGCATAAAAACAAATGACTTGTTTAAATGAAAAGCAGACAACATTAAGTAGAATTGTCCCCCAAAGAGTGTCTTTCATGCCTCCTTATTAGGCGCCAGTAGGTCTTCTAGACAGTTTGGCCCCAAAGGAGAAGTGGCTAATTGCTACGCATGTTGCCTAATCAGGAAGCAAAGACCTTGCAAGACATTTGAAGGTTCATCTTAGAAATGCAAACCAGCTTGAACTCTCTTCAAGTGACAACACATATGTTTACAACAGTGTCCCTCCTGCCCTCCCTCCCTCTCTTCTCAAGAAAAGTCTCAGAATGAGAAGAAAAAACGTTTTGAAGTATAGCACACAGTCATTTGTTATGCAGGCTGGAATTAGTTTGGATGTTGATTCTAATAGGTGCAGTGTGCTACTCAGATGCTTGTGAAGGTCCTTCGAGGTAGAAATGATCATGTCCATTTCACCAAGGAGAACATCAAGACTGAGGGGGAACTAAAGACCAGAGGGCAGGTGCCAGTTATTCCAAGTTTAGACTCCCAGGCTTCTCATTTCTGCTGAGGGAGGTCTCAGGGGCCTGGACAGAGCTGGGCATACAGATGGAGTTGGTGTGGGGAGGACATGAGATTCTGACCCATGAGGGAAGCAGGCTGGGGAAGAGGCCAGGGCTGGGGGTCTTGCTTGATCATGCCTGGGGCCATCCTGATAGACTCCTTTGAACCCATTCGGGCATTAGAGGTGAAAGTTCTTTCCGAGTCCTGTTTAGAAGATTGGTATGTGAGATGGGAAGATATCAGGATTTGGCCAGAAGAGCCAATGAGTTGCCAAGATGCCTGGGGAGGTCAGGAGAACTCAGTGAGGGTTTGGAACTCTAAAGAAACACCAGGATTATTCTGGACACACTAGAACTTGTAGCCCTGTTCCCCTGGATTACAAGTCTGTTGCAGAAGGACTGACCTTCAGGCTCAATACAATAGTGTTTTTCTTACACAGCCTACTTGTCATTTCTTTATTACCCAAGTGCTGTGGATTTTCTCACCTCTGGTGTCATTTGCTTGGAAAGTGCTCCTTCCTTTAGCATTCCCCATACCAGCATGGGGGAATATCTGGGTGAGCTCCCCTAAAATGTTTCCCATTTGGGTAGCAGACTATTCTAGTGCCAACCGATCCCCTCCCTTTCTGTGTGTCCCTAGAGAAATCAAAATAATGATTTCAATTAATATTTGGGAATAACACCTTTGGCCTGTTATTTTTATCAAACCCAAGTCATATACTTGGGTTTGAACAGAATTAGCTGGGAAAGAATCTGACAGGGCCCTTTGAAGGAACTCTTTGGTGCCTTCCCTTATCAGCAATGACATTGTAAAAAGGTATCCCCCACAAGGACATAGAGGTCCCAGGGTTTTGCAAGGCACAGAGAGTGCCAGAATTTCTGGGTTTGGGCATCACACTTTGGCATCAAAACAATATTGGTATTCTAAGAGGGACCACTTTCCATATAATTGGGTTTCCTTATAATCTAGGTTTCCCCAGGCCATGCCAGGCCCAGGGGACAGCCAGGAGATAAGGCACTCAGGATCTTCATCAGGATAACAATCACCACCTCAGTATGATTATGATGATGAATGACCATGTTGATGACACTGAGTCCTTAACAATAAGGTAGTGCATTTAGGAGCAGGGTTTAATGTGAAGTGGGTACTCTTATATATCCTTAGTTTATGGCTGAAGAAATGGAGGCTCATGGAGTCTGCCCAAACTTGCACAACCATTGAGGTCCAGAGCCAGGACCTGCACAGGGCTATCCTATTCCAAAGTCTGTGCTCCTGACCACAGCACTGCATGACACCTTGACTACTGCTCCTCTTCCCTCCCGGCTCCTCCCTGATGCAGCTTCACCTGTTGCCGGCCACTGGGTATATCAGCTCACCCCATGTCCCATGGTGGCAGGGGGAGGCCGCTCTCCCACTATAGGTGCTTATAGCTATTATACCCCAGAAGGAATTATGGGCCCCTCAGACTAGAGGACATGGGATAGTTTTCAGGACATGACCAGAGGGTGTCTGGATAATGTTATGTTGAGATGATGTATTTGAGGGACATATGAAGAAATCTGACTTTGGACAGAAATTATATTATATCCATATTCATCTTAGGTGTGACAATGACACTACAGTTATGCAGAGGAAAAACTTGTAATCGGTGAGAGATATAGAATAAAATATTTGCAAGTGACATGTCAGGTCTCCAGATGCTACAGTTTGGGTCTGGAATGTTCTCAAAGTCCCAGGTGTTGAAGCTTGATCTCCAGCTTGGTGTTGGGAAGTGCTGGGAATTTTAAGAGTTGGGACACAGTGGGAGGGTTTAGATCATTGAGGGCATGCCCTTGAAAGAGATCAGGGAATGTTGGTCTCTTTCTCTTTTTGCTTTCTGAGGTGCTGCCTTGCCTTAGATCCAAAAGCAACAGGGTCAACTGACTGTTGACTAAAACTTCCAAAATGGAGCCAAAATAAACCTTTTGTTTTTTAAAATTGCTTTTCCTGGGTATTTTGTTACAGAAATTAAAAGCTGATTGACAGACACACTGGGATTTGCTTCGGAATACTCTGGACAAAAAAAAAAAAAAAGAAAAAAGGAAAGAAAAGATGAGAGTTAGATGAACCCACATCAGTACATTGATAATTGCTGAAACTGGAGGATGGGTTCATGGGGGATGGATATTAGCTTGATCTTCAAAGCAAGCTAAAGTAAGTAAGCCTACCTCAGACAGGCCAGGTTCCAGACTGTCCTCGGTCCCTCAGTCACCTGAGTCCTCACTGCTATTTCTCCAGAAGGCTGAGGGAATTCTTAACCAGTGAAACCATTATAAACTTCAACCAATTATTTTGTTTTGGCTTGGGGTGTGGGGGGGTACCAGGGATTGTACTCAGGGGCACTCGACCACTGACCCACATCCCCAGCCCTATTTTGTATTTTATTTAGAGACAGTCTCATTGAGTTGCTTAGCGCCTTGCTTCTGCTGAGGCTGGCTTTGAACTCACCACGCTCCTGCCTCAGCCTCCTGAGCAGCTGGGATTACAGGCACGTGCCATGGTGCCTGGACAACCAGAGAATTTTTTAAAACACGTGAGAAGTCATGGATAGCTAGTAACAAACTGCTGGTTTCTGATCCCTGGCTCCTGTCACCTTCATCTGGGTCTAGTTGTCTAGACAAGGTCCC
The DNA here is from genome assembly GCF_001458135.2 of Marmota marmota marmota. Lineage (NCBI taxonomy): Eukaryota > Metazoa > Chordata > Mammalia > Rodentia > Sciuridae > Marmota > Marmota marmota. The sequence continues at coordinate 25,975,071 of NW_025999869.1, forward strand.
AAGGACACAGGCTCCCATGACTTTGGCCTTTAATCCATTCCTTGCAGCATTGTCCAGCTTCAGGTCTCAGATACCTGAGTCTGGGAAGGTTTAGCTACCTCATGATTCACCTTCTCTCTTGAAATCTCTTCCTTGAAACCCAAGAACAAGTTAGCTTTCAAAACAGTACATCTGTGTAGATTGGTTTCCTCCTAAAATATCACCTCCATGGCTATATGATGGGTATGTTTATCAAACTCACAGAACCAACCATAAGGAGGTACCACTTCATAAATGTTAGGATGGCTGTGATCAAAAAACAAAGTGACAAGTGATGGCCAGGATATGGAGAAGCCAGAATGTTGGTGGGAATGCATAACAATGTAGCCATTTTGGAAAACAGTATGGATGGAGCAGCCTCAGAAAGTTAACTGTGACTTTGTCATGTGACTCAGCAATTCCAATCCTTGGAATATATATACATCCCAAGCAAATGAAAGCAGGAACTTGCACATTAAAGTTCATACAACATATTCACAATAGCCAAAAGAGGTGGAAACAATCCAGATCTCCATTCACGGATGAATGGATAACAAATTATGTTCTATCCATAAAATGGAATGTTGTTCAGCCTCAAAAAGGAAGGGAATTCTGACATGTGCTACAACACAGGGGAACCGAAGACAATGTGCTGAGTGACATGCCACACACAGAAAGGACAAATCGTGTATTATTCTACTTATATGAGGTACTGCAGGAGGGTGGTGGTGATGGTTTTACAACATCATGAGTGTATTTAATACCACCGAACTGTACACTTAAATATCATTTGGATGGTAAACTTTATGCGGTGAGTATTTTACCACAATTTTTAAAATGTACATAAAAGTTTATAGAATGGGACAGCTAAGAAGAATGAGTTTTACTGTATATAAATTATACTTCAAGGAGCTTAACTTTAAAAAGAAAACACCACCTATAGCTCTTTTGGGAAAAGTTATTTAGATAGCTCATTCTCTTCCTCTCTTTTGCTGGTGAGATGCCCTGGTGGAAGGGAGAGGGAGATACCCAGAAGAATGGGACACCAGGAGGGAGAGAGTAGGGGTGGGGTGGGGAAGTCATGAATAGACACAGGGCGTTTTACACTTCTTCATGGCTTTCTTCTCTCCTTTTACCCAATCACACAGTTCAAGCTGGTCCATCCCAGGAATAAACTGCTATTTCTCCAGAAGGCTGAGGTCACATCCCAGGTATATGAAATATCCAGAGTAGGGTACCTATTCTCTCAGAGACCCCATCTTCCTTCAGGAGCTCTCGAGAGGTCTTTGACTTGGAGGTTAATTAAAAATACAGACCCTGGAGCCAGGCTATCTGCAAGAAAATTCCAGCTCCGACATTTATCATCCTGTGACCGTGGTGAAGTCACTAAACTTCTCTTTGCTCCTGTTTCCTCATCTGTTAAATGGGGATAATAATAGTGCTTACCTCACGGGGTGTGGAAAGGATTAAATTGCACTTAATAAGCTTCTCATTTGTTTATTTGGTTAACCTTTAACTGTTGGTGCATGTATAGGTCTCTACCCTTGAAATAGAAATTCTTTCGGTCTTACTGGGGATCCCTGTCTTCTGGGCACTGCACAGGGTCAGGTACCAAATGAAAGCTCTAATCCTCATTGTGAGAGAAGATACTCTCCAGAAGCCCTTACTTCATAACTCCTGTGATCTGTGAACCCAAGAGATTCAGAAATACCTTCCCCGTGCCATAAACCATTCCTTACGGGTCCATAGTTGCAGTCCAAATTAAACCATACCTCCTAGCCTGAGAAGGGAGGGAATTTGCCAGCCTTCTAACTTTGCTCCATAAGGAACAAATACTTTCTAGAAGATTCAAGGCAATTTCTAATTAGGAAATTCAGGTCAGATCAAAAAAGCCATCAGCACGTATGAATTCCTACCTACAGTGCTGCGTGCTCCTTGTCTGCATGGGCCACCCAGCCTCATAGAGTTTCCTCAGTTAGTCACTGGCCCCATCCTGTAAACCACCCTTACAATAGCATTAATGTATCTTTTCTTTTCCTTTTTTCATTCATGTATAGGTGCTAGGGATGGAACCCAGAGCCTTCTGTGTGCTAGGCAAAGGCTCTACCACTAAGCCACATCCCCGACCCAACACATCTTTACATGAGTAACTTCCAGAGCCCAGCCCTTTGGGCAGACTCTACACTTCTAGGGTTCCAAAGAGGAGAGTTCAAGAAAGAACTTTCTCATTGGCCCATCCAGACCTAGGCAGGCCAGAAGTGGCAGGTGGATCTGACATCGGTAGCCAAAGTGGCTGCATTTGAAAAATCACAGGTCTTTCCAAAGCGCAGCCACCTGACTCTGAGAGAACATCTTCCCCTGGCTGGTAGACTGGGCACCACTGATACTCTTTGGCGGGGTCTGCTTTAGAGGAAATCAACCCCAACAGCAAAAGGCAACATATGTAATCACACCAGGCCACGAGTCACTGCCAACCCCAAACCTATTTCTTTCACAAATCCCAGAAGGAACTTTTTATTGGGTAAGAGCCCCTAGTGTGAATGTAGCTGCCAGTACTTAAGGAAGTCCAACTTAAATCCCTCTTTCCTGCTTATGGAACATGAGGGTTTATTTTGGCGATTCAGTCTGTTTCCAATCCAACTATTAGAGAAACCACAGAGGGGAAAGGGTAAAAGGTGTATGAGAGTGCAGATCAGTTCTAGTCTTGAAATACCCTAGGGTGTCTCAATTATATGCGGGGGAGGGGGGAGGCTATGAAAATCTTAAAACATTCCTCAATAAAATTAACTTTCAATTGCCTAGAAGGACACATTCGGCTTTGATTCAGTAGATATGCATGGAGGGCTGACCAAGCCAGACACCATATAGTCTTTCCTGGTAGAGGTGAAAATGTGCAATGGTTTGGATATGGTTTGAATGTGTCCCCCAGGGGTTTGTGTGTTGGAGCCTGGTCCCCAGTGTGGTGGTATTACGAGATGGTGGGACCTTTGAGCAATGGGGCTTAATGCAAAGTGATTAGGTCATTGGGTCACTGCCCTCTGAAAGGAATTTAGTTTTCTGGGACCCTGGTTAGTTCTCGAAGAAGTTTTTATAAAAAAGAAATACTGGCCCCTCTGTAGCTTCTTGTCTTAGCATGTGATCTCTCTCTTTCATATATACTCCCACCAGAGCCAGAGCCATGCTGTTTGAATGCTCAGCCAAACTGTGAGCTCACTAAACCTCTCCTCTTTTTTGTACCGGGGATTGAACCCAGGGGTGCTTAACCACTGAGCCACATCCCCAGCCATTTTTTTAAAAAATATTTTATTTAGAGATGGGGTCTCACTGAGTTGCTTTGGGCCTTGCAAGTTGCTAAGTGTTGCTCTGAACACAGGATTCTCCTGCCTTAGCTTCCTGAGCTGCTGGGATTACAGGCATGCACCATTGTACCTACCTTAAACCGCTTTTCTTTATAAGTTACCCAGCCTCAGACATGTTGTTACAACAATGGAAAACAGATTAATACAGGAGGTATGCAAGGTGCTGGCTCAGCAGCAGTAAGTTACATGCCATGAAGGTGACATGTTGGGAGAATAGTGTGTCTCCACTCCAAAGAGGGCAAGGTACCAGGCCTTGGTGGCAAAATTCAGTTCACCTTCTCATCAAAGGCTTAGGGTGAGAGGCACAATCACTGCACATGGTGATTGGATGTGCCATAGTTCTTTGAACAAGAGTGCTCTCCTCCCTGGTACATGCTTAATGCCTTTCCATGTATCCAGTACACAGAACTTCTCTGTCTGGAAGATCCTTAACATCAAGCTGGACCATGAGTAACAAAGTTTTCCTCCACCTATTCACTCACATGCACCTTTGTCTCTGGGTCCCAGTAAAACTGGAGATAGTTGGTGAGGATACTGAACCTTCAGTGATATGCCCACAATCAGTGTTCAGTTTCACAAATATGAAGTCACCAGAGATACTCCCAGTATCCTGAGAGTCTCTTCCTGGCTCTCCCATCTGTGTTCTGAAAATTTCCCAGGAACCCAGCAATCCACCTCCCAAATAGGCAGTTGTCAGTTATCAGCCGTCCCCAGACATGAGGCTATTTCTTGGGTTATAGGCTCTCTAGGCCCCATCCATTATCAGGTGTCTTAGTCTATTTTTTGCTGCTATAACAAAATGCATGAGACCAGGTAATTTATAAAGAATAGGAGCTTGGCTCATGGTTTCGGAGGCTGGGAAATCCAAGAACATGGGGGTGGTGGGGATCTGGTGAAGGTCTTCTTGCTGCACCATAATATGGTGCAGGGTCTCACATGGTGAGACAGAGCAAATGTGGTAGCTCCAGTCTCTCTCTTCTTATAAAACCAATGCCCTCATGGGGCCCCACTGCTCATAACTTCATCTAACACTAATTACCTACCAAAGCCCCACCTCATTAACATATAGATTTTTTTTTTTTTTTGTACAGGGGATTGAACCCAGGGGCACTTAACCACTGAACCACATCTTGGCCATTCTAAAAAAAAAAGTTTTTTTTTTTGAAACAGGGTCTTGCTAAGTTGCCCAGGCTGGCCTTGGAATTGCAATCTTCCCACCTCAGCCTCTCGAGTAGCTGAGATTGTGCGAGTGCACCACCACATCTGGCTGGAATCGTCAGATTATGAGGGAGAATGGGGTGAATGAAGCTGATCAAGAAAACTGGGAAGGAAAAGGAGGACGAGAGAGGTCAAGAGAGCAGCAGGCTGCCAAAAAGGCCCACTGATGTTGAGTAGAAGATGAAAGGGTCCCCGTAATGTGACAATCGTGAGGTTCCAAAAGTCACTTGTCCACTGTAACCCCTACAGCAATAGTAAGAATTATATTAAAAAAAATTTTTTTAAAGAAGTAATAATAGTGGCCAACATTTATGAATGCTTTCTATATATTCTAAGCATTTTCCCATATTTAATCTTTTAGTCCTTGTAACAACTGTGGGTGGTAGATACTACTACTTTTTGTATTTTACAGATGAGAAAGCTGAGACAGAGTGGTTAAGTACTTTGCTGAAGGTCACACAGTAGTTAAGCATACAGTGGTTCGAGGTAAAGAGACGTGAACCTGGAAGTCTAGCTCCAAAGCCTGTGTTTTTAAGCACCTGATTTCACTCTTTTGCTCAAGGGCAGTAATCAATAACTAGGAATGGATGGGAAAAGCCAGAAGGCAGAACTCACTGAATGAGTTTATCAAGGGCACCTCAGTGCTGCCATCTGTAACCTGGGAATGAAAATTCCCACTGTTCCTTTTCTCCAGCTGGGAACAGAATGTTGTTAGGACTCTCACAACTGTCTGGGGGAAATGTTTCAATATATCTGAGGTTAGATCTTAAACAGGGTAAAGCCCTGACATAATTCACTCTGCCCCCAGACTAACGAGGAAGGCAGAAGGAGGTACGTGGAGAATCCCAGTTCACAACAGTTGTGAGACAGCTGCCCACAAGAGAGGAGGACAGAGGCAGAAATGCCTTCCTGTTCTTCTGGAAGTTGCCCTCGCTTAGTCATGCCTTGTGCATGAAGTTTCAAAGTTGTAGCCAGATAAATTTGCATAAATATTTCAGATTACTCCTTCGGATATTTTAAGAAAACAAGGGAAGGAAATATAAATATAAAATACTTGTAAGCTTTAACTTAATTTACTTATAATTTGCCTCTTTCCATTAAAGAGATGTAAAGGTAGATATGCTGTTAATCTATACATACAAAGCAGAAATCATGACATATTGTATATAGCAGTGGAGGAAGCCAACCCTAAAGACTAAAAGTGTTGGTAAGATTTGGCGTCTGTTTTGAACAATGCTTCCTGGCAGTTTGGGCAAAAAAGGGAAATAAGATGTATTATAATGCTCTTGCCATAAGCAGAGGAAGCTGGCCAATCCCTCTGGCAAAGACAAAGCTCTTCCTGGCACTAAATTCTGAAAGAAATTCCTCATGTAGCATCTTGAGAGAAAAAACAGTGACTAATGATTTTCTGGAACACTGGAGCCTGAGATCTAATTTTCAAGGCCCCGGGCTGCTTCGAGAGGATCCCTGTTCTATTGAAACACATAGCCCTAAGCTCCTAGAATTCCTTTTGGTTTCCTGGGTGAGGAGTTAAAAATACCATCTCAGAACTCTGCTTCTGGCATGAAGGCCGTCTGGACAGGTAGTACTCTTTGGGGCAGTACTGCTGTTAAAAGAAGTAAATGCCCTAAGAGTCCCACCTGCTAAGTAAAAATGAAATCACGGGCTATTCTTAGCTCATGTACGTATGTATATACTGTGAGCAGTGAGGAACCAGTGAGGAACCAGAGGAGCCAAGTTGTCCTAAGAGCCAGTAGCAATAGAAGTCGGCTATCAGGACACACTGTTGGGTCAATGGCAAAGAAAACGTTGGGCAAGACTTTCCAGACTCATTGGGTCAAGATCCTCAGGAAAGGAGGATGTAGTTCCAGGACAGTGGCTCCCCATGGGCATCAGCTGAAGGAAAAGCACATCTGACCTGGAGAAAAGGTTCTCCCATTTTGGTTCATGGACTGTTTCACATATACCATCCTAATGCATGATGCTAATAACTGGGACAATGGGACAATGGGATGCTAATAACAGGGACAACAGTAGGTATACGGGAACTCTCTTGTACTATCTTTATAACTTTTGTTTAAATCAAAATATGCTCTAGATTGAAAACATAATCTTAAAAAAACTCTTTAAAATCAAAAACAATAGCAGAAATGAACAATAAAAGGATCAGAAAATAACAGTTAAGGTGACGTTCCAGAAAGTAGAAAAAAATAGATCGAAAATATAACAATAAATATGAGTAAATATGAGAAAACCAGAGGACAGTTTCACATTCAAATGGTATGAGTTATAGGAAGAGAGAACAGAGAAAAAGGGAGGAGGAAGTAAACCTCAAAATAATTTGAGAAAACTTCCCAGAACTGAAAGACATGAGTTTTCAAACTAAAACAATCCACCATGCACAATAGATCCCTCTAGAATGCTGGATAGAAAGGAGAAGACAATAAAAGTTTTAAACCTCTCAACAGCGTTGGAAGCCAAGAGGACAATGGAGTGATGCATTCAAAAATCTGAAAAAAATATGCTTTCTAACCTAGAATTCTATACCCAGCCAAATTATCAATGAAATGTTTGAGTTAAATGATATTTTCAGACATGAGAGATGTTGAAAATTCGACTTCCTTTTTATTAAAGTTGTTTTCCACCAAAAGGAAAGAGCAGGCTGAAAAAGAAAAAGACATGGGATCCAGAACACAGGAAATGTAACACACAGCAAAAGATAAGGAACTCTCCAACATGAAGATGAAATATGCCAGGATAATAATACAGAGTATAAAGGGAAACCAGTCCAGGTTAGCACAGTGCTACTAACAGGTCAGGTATGCTATGCCACGTCACTGCCATGCCCTTCACCACCATACCTCTATTTAACTTGAGAAAACTGCTGGAGGATATGGAGGAAGCATGAGACTCACACATGTCTTGTGAGTAAGACAAAAAGAGAATGTCATGGGATGACAGTGTGGGAAGAATTAGCAAATGGATGTATATACACAGACAAATGAAGGAAATACAAATCCAAAGCAAATATTAACTTTATGCAAAACAAAAGAAATTGAAACATATTCTGAACTTTGAATATATTTCCATACTTATTACAACAGTATGTTATTAAGTAAACCTCACAATAATTCAAGAAAACTTCCCAGATCTGAAAGACACAAGTTTTCAAACTAAAACAATCCACAATGCATAATAGGCCCCTTTAAAATGCTGGATAAAAAAGAGAGGACCATAAAAGTAAATACTGACTTTGAGCAAAAATCATAATTATAATAAGCACATTAAACAGATGCTCAATATCATTTGTCATGAGGGAAGTGAAACTAAACTCACAACGAGATGCTTGTTAGAATGGCTAACATTAAAAAGGCTGACCATACCAAGTGTTGGCAAAGATGTGAAGCAAGTGCTGGTAGAAGAGTGACACTTTAGAAAATGATTTGACAGTTCCTTAAAAAGTTAATAAATACCTATCACATGATCAACCATTACACCCCACAATATTTACACCTAATGGAAATAAAGGCTTATACAAAGATCTATACAAAGGTTTCTATGAAGGTTTATACAAAGACTGGTACATGAATATTCATAGCAGCTCAATTGTAATACTCTCAAATTAGAGGCAACCCAAATGTCCATCAACAAGTGAGTGGATAAAGAAATCGTGTTAGTGACAAATAGTGGAATAGTACTCAGCAATAAAAAGAACAAATTATGGAAACATGCTACAACATAAATGAAACTCAAATCAAGCATGCTGAATGACAGAAAGCAGACCAAGGCAAAATTATCATGTGCTGTGTGATTAGAGTTATACAAAAATCTAGGAAACCCATAATAATGTCTAGCAACAGAAAGCTAATCAGTGGTGGCCCATGGATAGAGGAAGGGCAGAAAGGTACACTGAGGAAAAATTACAGAGGGATGGGGGAAATTTTTGGGGTGATGCATATATTTATTTTCTGTTATGGTTATGATTGCAAGGGTATATACATGTATGTGAAAAAATTCATTAAATTATGCACTTTAAAAATATCAATAATTCTTCAGTGAGGCTATTTAAAACTATGAAATTGGAACCTTGACCTATAACATACACCAAAATCAATTCCAGGTGGATTAAGAATTTAAATGGCCAGGTGCCGTGGCACACGCCTGTATCCCCTAGGGAGGCTGAGGTAGGAGGATTGCAAGTTCAAAGCCAGCCTCAGGAACAGTGAGGTGCTAAGCAACTCAGTGAGACTCTGTATCTAAATAAAACACAAAACAGGGCTGATGATGTGGCTCAGTGGTTAAGCACCCCTGGGTTCAAGGAGCTACCAAATGGGAAATATTGTTTTTAATAGATTTAACATGTCTCTTTGACTAAAAATTAGTATTCAGAATACATAAAGAACTCTAAAGTCAACAAGGATTCTGCTTTTAGACACAAGGAGTAAATATACATTTCCCTATTTCTCTCTCTAAGCACAAGTGAGAACCCTGGGCATTATATATAAAATAATCATATATACAATCACCCTCGACTTACTATGGGGTTGCATCCTGATAAAGTTATCGTTTATAAGTTTAAAATATAATAAGCACAAATGCATTCAATACACTTAACTTACCAAACATGCCTACCTTAAACATGCTCAGGGAAGAGGTGGAATGGTTGTTTCCTTGCTGCTGGGTAGAATTGGAAGTCCAGTGACTAACCCTAACCCTAACCCTAACCCAAAATCTTCTAGCACAAAGCTTATTTTATAATAAAATGTTGAATATCTCATATACACACACAGATAGGCCTTTTGTAGACCTGATGGCGTGTGAAAACACGCTATTAAAAAAGAAAACACTACCACCACAGTACACTGTAGATAGAGCATTAGCTATTTCCCTGTGATAAATCACATGACTGACGGAGCTGCAGTCCACTGCTGCTGTTTGGCGTCAAGTGAGGACACAGTGTCCCACATATGGCTAGCCTGGGTAAAGAAAAAAAAAAATTAAAGTATTGTTTCCATTGAATGCATGTCACTTTTGCACCACTGCAAAGTCAAAAAGTTATAAGTTGAACCATCGTAAGTTGGAAGCATCTATAAAACATTCAAAGGCTGTTATAGTGGAGGGAAGAAGGCAGACCAGATGAGGACCTCACAGTGGTAAGTCCTCTGGGTTTTCTTTTTACTTGGAGCTGAGAAAACCAGCAGCCTGGAAATATCAATGGGACAAATAAACAAATAATAAAGCCCCAATGTAAGCCTGTTGCTCTAGCCAAAGGACAGGGACAGGCATCCTGGCACAAAAGAAGACAGTTAGGCAATAATGACTCGACTCCAGCCAAAAATCATAGGGAAAAAAATATGATGATCTCACTCTCAATGTCCAACATCAAAGGCAGAGAGTCTAGACTTCTGCCTTAGGTGGCCACACCAATGTCCCCAACACCCCCTGCTTGGGGTAGGATCAGAGAAGGTCAAGTAGGGAGACGACATGTTCATCCAAGCAGGCCAGTTATTGAGGCCCACCTGGGGCACTGTTGGAGACCAGTCAGGAAGCCAGAACTCCCACCCAGGCAGTACTAACATGAAGCCCTGCTCAGATGTTAGTGGAAGTCACTGGACTTCCAATTCTACCTAGCAGCAAGGAAACAACCATTCCACCTCTTCTCTTGTGTAAGAGCTTGGGGCGGGGAGGCAGTTAAAATAGAAAAATTTTAAATAAGTCAACAAGAAAAAGTCAGAGAGATGAAAAAATGCAGAAAGAGTAGAGAAGATAATAATTGCACTATCTCCAAAAGCTGTTCTTATGATTAAAGGATGTATTGCTTAAACTAGTTTCTCACTGTAAGTAGTAAACATGAGGCAGTATTATCATCATTATTATCACTACTGTTTCACAGGATACGATTCACATATGCTCTAAACACATAAAAGATGCTCAATGTCACTAATAATCAGAGAAATGCTAATTTAAACCATAACAAGACAATGATTCACATACTACTTACATACTAGATTGTCCACAAAAGAAGGGCTGGGGCTGTAAGTTAGTGGTAGAGAGCATGCTTAGCATGTGCGAGGCTCTGGGTTCAATCCCCAGCACCCAAAGAGAAAAAAAAAAAAACAACACAAAAGCTCATCAATACTAAGTGCTGGTGAGGATGTGGAGGAGCAGGAAGTCTTATTCATTGCCAGTGGGACTTTAAATTTAGTGCTTCACTTTGGAAAACATTTGGAATCATCTTGAAATGTTGAACATTCATGAAGTTAAAACCTAGCAATGTCTCTTCTGGGAATAAACCCTGAAGAAACTTTGCACATGCACCAACAGACATGTACAGAAATGCACTGTTTACAGTAACAAAAAGCTGTTAATACCCTATGTCCAGCAACATGAATGCATCCCCCAAAGTTCGAGGGCTGGAAAGCCAACCCCCAAATTCATATATTGATGGCATTTGGAGGTGGGGCCTTTGGGTGGTAATCAGCGTTTGATGAGGTCATGATGGTGGGGTGCCCATAGGAGCTCAGTGTTCTTATAAGCTAAGGAAGAGACCTAAGTTAGCAAGCATGCTTCCTCTTGTTCTCACCATCTCTTGCCATGTGATGTTTTTTTGCCATGTTATACACAGAAAGAAGGCCTTGGTCTGGGATTTCTAGGCCTCCAGACTATAAGAAATAAATTTTTTTTTCCTTAAAAATTGCCTAGTCAGTGATATTGTGTTATAGCAAAACAACACAGACTAAGACAACATGCTAATGTGCAACCAAATCACAGAGCACATGCACATAGCAGGTGGAAATACCAATGGGACAAATAAACAAATAAGAATAAGCTCCAACACTGAGTGAATTACCACTACATGCTACATGGATGAGCATCGCAGACATGACTCTCAGTCACAGGAGGGCACATTCAGAAACTCAGAAAAGGAGTTTTTATTTTGAGACGAGAGAGAGAGAGAGAGAGAGAGAGAGAGAGATTGATTTTAAATGTCAATATTGTAAAAGGCAAAGTAAATCTTTGGAAATGCTCCAGATTGAGCGATGCTAAGGAAACATCAGTGAATCCTATGGAAAATAGGCTACAAACAACACTGTTGAACCAATTTATTGAAGTCAATAGCAGCATGTGGCTGTGTCAGGGAATATTTCTAGTGTTTCGCTGAAGCGATTAGGGGTGAGAGGCTGCACACAAAATGATAGCCTCAAATTATTCTCATAAAATTATGTGTTTATGTGAATAAGAACATGTGGGCATGGGTCTGTGAGCCTGTGTAGGTGAGCAGAGGAAGAGGGGACAGAGGGAGAGGGAGAGAGAGAGAGAAGAGAATGAGATCAAAAGATCCAAATATTAGGATAAAGTGTTAACGATAGATGAATCCAGGTAAAGGGTACGTGGGTTTTCTCTGTACTCTTTTATTTTTGCAACCCACCTATGAATTTGAAATTATTCCCTAATAAAAAGTTCAAAAGAATGGGGGATTGAAGAGAGGTTACTATAGTTTGAATTTAGAATGTCCCCCGCAGGTTCATGGGGTCAAAGATCTGGACCTTATTAGGAGATGGTGAAAGATTTAAGTAACTGTAAGTAAAGACCTAGTAGGAGGTCTTCAAGGCTTCCCCTGAAGGGGGTAGTGGGACACCCGCCCATCCTTCTTCCTCACTCTCTTTCATTTCCTGACCACGAGGTGATCAGTTTTGCTCTGCCTTGTGCTCCCTACCAAAGGAGCCAACCAACCATGGACTGAAACCTCCCAACCTCTGAGCCAAAATAAACCTTTTCTATTTTTAGGTTGATTGCTTCAGGTATTTGTTACAGTAACAGAAAACTAACACAAGATAAAATTCAGGATAATGATTCCCTAAGGTGGGGCAGGTAGAAGAATGGGCTAAGTCAAGGGAGAGAGAAGCAAGCTTTCATTTGTGCTCCAGTTCTTATTTTGGGAAATGGATCTTTAGGTGTCCATTACGATAATATGCTTTGTAACTTAGACACTATCTTTTGTATGAATACTGCCAAGTAGCATATTGAAAAAAGATAAAAAAATAAAAACATCTTGCCTTAGGAAACACATTCCAGGTTGGTACCAAGTGGAGCTCTGAATAAAACAAAATGCAGGCACACTAAAAATATTGTATAAAATTACCTTCAGGGCATTTGTATAAGGTGTATATAATGAGACCACCATTTGACCCAGCTATCTCTCTCTCCTTGGTCTATACTCAAAGGATTTAAAAACAGCATACTACAGGGACACAGCCACATCGATGTTTATAGCAGCACAATTCACAATAGCCAAACTGCAGAATCAACATAGATGCCCTTCAGTAGATGAATGAATAAAAAAAAATGTAGCATATATACACAATGGAATATTACTCAGCAATAAAAGAGAATAAAATCATGGCATTTGCGGGTAAATGGATGGCATTGGTGAAGACAATGCTAAGTGAAGTTAGCCAATCCCCCAAAATCGAATGCGAATGTTTTCTCTGATATAAGGAGGCTGATTCATAGTGGGGTAGGGAGGGGGAGCATGGGAGGAATAGATGAACTCTAGATAGGGAAGAGGGGTGGGAGGGGAAGGGAGGAGGCAGGGGATTAGCAAGGATGGTGGAATGTGATGAACATCATTATTCAAAGTACATCATTCAAAGTATATGAAGACTCGAATTGGTGTGAACATACTTTACATACAACCAAAGATATGAAAAAATGTGCTGTATATGTGTAATAAGAATCGTAATGCAAAAATAAATAAAACAAACAAATTTTGCATATGGACCTGGGTCCCAAGATATCTCATTACATGTATGCAGATATTCCAAAATCTGGAAAAAAAAAAATCTGAAGACAAGATATACTCAACCTGTACGCAGCTCCCATCTCTTTACCTGAAGGCTAAAACAACTTGCACATCTTCTTTGTTTTTCATCCCCTATGATTTCTCATATTCCTTGTCTCCACCCTTCAAATATTTGGGGGTTGGGGGCAGGAAAAGATAACATGTAAGAGAAACTATTAGTTTGAACTCATAGACTACTTCACTGTTCTGAGTTTTAAATGGATTTATTATTATTTTTTTTCAATCTACTCTCTTTTGATAAAAGGGTCAACTGTTGGGTCTGGAACCCAGGAGGCAGTGGGATTTAATTGTTGGGTCTGTTGGCCTGGATGTCAATAGACTGCCCACTTCAGGACAGGCCCTGGGAGCAGGCCTGGCTGTCCTGGGAGCAGGAAGAAGATGGGACCCAGGGAAGATGAGGACAGGCACTGGCTGGTACCAGCAAGGTTCAGCAAGGAGAGGGGCTGCCTTCCAGGCAGAAAGCAAGCAGGACACAGGGTCCAGGGGCCCAGATACAGGCAACCTGTAGGAATCTCAGTGAGTCTTAGTGACGGATGGGGTGGGGATGCAGACTAGAGGAGGAGGGGCAGTCCCAGTCCTGGAGGTACTAGAGCAACGAGGAGAAACTCAAAAGCCTTCTGGGGCCAGGCAGGTCCCACTCTGAGTGAAATAGATGCATCTGTGGGAGTATGCTTGGCTCTTTTGTATACAGTAGTTCCCCTCATTTGTGGTTTTACTTTCTGAAGTTTTAGTTACCAAGGTCAACGGCAATCCAAAAATCTTAAATGAGAAATTTCAAAAACAAACAATTCATAAGTTTTAAATTGCACAGTGTTCTGAGTAGCATGATGAAATCTTGTGCTGTCCTGTTTCCTCCCACCCAGGACATAAATCATCCTTTGCCTGGCTCATCCATGTGTTAGGGTTTAGATCTGGAATGTCCCACAAAAGCTCATGTGGTGAAGACTTGGTCTCCAATGCAGCAATGTTCAGAGGTGGAGCTTTTAGGAAATGATGGGATCATGAGGGCACTAACTTTGTCAGTATTTCAATCCACTGATGGAGTCATAATTTGAATGTGTTATTGGGAAGTGATGGAAAATATAGGAGGTGGGACCTAGTTGGAGGGGAGGTCCTTGGGGGTGTGCCCTTGGGAACTGTAACTTGTCCTGAATCCTTCCTCCCCCTCCCCCTCCCCCTCCCCCTCCCCTCCCCCTCTCCCTCTTCTCCCCCTCTCTCTTCCTGTCCCGGATCTGCTGTGAGCTGAGCAGCTTTCCTCCACCATGCCCTTCCGCCATGATGTTCTGCCTCGCCTCAGGCCCAAAGCAATGGAGCCACCTGACCATACACTGAAATCTCCACAACCACAAGCCAAAATGAATCTTTCCTCTTCTAAGTTGTTTTTCTCAGGTATTTTGGCACAACTACAAGAATGTAACACACCACGTTATGTGCACCACTTGCCCACAGTCATGTAGTAGCCATCTAGGTTATCAGGTCGACTGTTGCAGGATCGTAGTGTTTGTGTCCAAGTTTCCCTTATTTTACTTAATAGTGGCCCCAAAGTGTAATGATGCTGGAAATTGGACTATGCCAAAGAGAAGCCATACAGAAATCACATCCTGAAGTTGCTAAGAAACATGGTGAAAATGAAACAAAGCATATGTAGGGTTTGGTTCTATCTGCAGTTTCAGGCACTTACTGGGGGTTTTGGGCCATCTCCCCTGTGGATAAGGGGCAAAACTGCTTGTGCCTTGACATACACTGAGGTCAGTGATAGGATCAATGACAGACAGAGGGGCGGCTAGTACTCTTTGGTGGTCATTACTTTTATATAGTCCCCTGTGATCAAAGCAGGAATGTCTGTAGCTTGGCAGATCTCCTGATTTTTCAAGAGAAACTAAAAATCTGAGTTTTACATGAGCTCTACATACATCTTAAGGTGTCAAGTCAAATAATCTTTAAACAAGAGGCAGGCCTGACAATTATGGGATGGTCCCACTTGGCGACCTCCTTGTTAAGCATGTTCAAGTCCTGGGGTTGCCGTAACAAAATTTCACAAGCTGGGATGAGTTGAACAACAGAAATGCACTGTCACACAGTTCTGGAGTTTAAGATCAATGTGTCAGCAGGGATGCTTCCTCCCAAGGGCTGAGGGAAGAATGTATTCTCTGTCTCTCTTATATTGTTTTAGGCTACTTTGTGCTGCTATAACAAAATACCCAAGACTGGGGAATTTATAAAGAGCAGAAATTTATTTCCTCACAGTTATGGAGGCTGGGATATCCGAGATGGAGGCACAGGTAAGCTGGTCCCACAAGCCTGTAGCTCTTGGGACCTTCAAACCTGGAATGAGGTTTCTGATGAGATGTACCCATCCAGCCCCTGACTCCAGAGCTTGCAAAACACATGGAAGGCCACATGTCCGCTGAGGGACTGGAGAAGGTGAATTGAACAAATAAACAGAAGGGGAAAAAAAGAAGAAGCAAAGTCCTGCTTCTTGACTAGGAACAAATTATCATGCCATTTCCCAGGACTTAGACAGTCCTGCCAGTCAGGGCTCAGCCTGGCGGGTACTTTCCAGTCCTAGATGAGAATCATTTCCAGGTTGGCTGAACGCCTGGCACTTCCTTGAGGCCTCAGGCTTCCTGGGTGTCACATGTGGCCTGCACACATGAGCAGCACCTGGTGCCCACTCGCACTTTGGGGGACAGGAAAACCAGGGGCCCTCAGGGCACGTCCCCCAGACAGACTTAGGGAGCCAGAGAAACCAGGGAAATAGCCTATTCATCCTCACTCATCCAGCGAATGTCCCCTGTGGGCAATCGTGGCAAAGATGAATGCCCTGAGCCCAGGGGGACTCAGTGGGAGGTGGGAAGGAGGGCCTGACCCCAGGCAGGGGACCCATGTGGGGCTGCGGTTGCTCCTAATGACATTAACGCAATTACTTATGGAATAAAGCAAGTACTTCATATGGCTGTTTCCAATTCCCATTAATGATGACAAGATTTACTAAATTCCCAAGATTTTATATTTGCACCTCTTTCCTTACAGTGAAAACCTGGGTATCTAAAGACATGATTATAATTACTAACGGTTAAATGTGTGTATATGTGTGTGTGTATGTGTGTGTGTGTGTGTGTGTGTTTAATAGTTTGGAAACAACAATACCATTTTATTACTAGCAATATGACTACTGAATGCAGCTTAGGTTTTATTTGTGGATCTTTTTGTTTCTTTGTTTTACTTGGAGTGCACAAATTACTGTGTTTCAAAGTCACTTGAAGTAATTCTCTGTGAGGTTAAGCCATCAATTTTGTATACACGACTGTTTGTTTTCAGTGTTAAGAGACGGTTTTTCTTCTTTTTGGGTTTAATTTTGTTTTTTAGTTATGCAAAATGTTTACAAGGTTCCAAAACCAACTTATAAAAACAAGGTACATTATTTGGTTTGTAAGCCTGTGGTTTAGTTTGGTCTTCCATTGTTTCTTTTTTAAAAATAAAAGCAAATATGTGTACACATTCCTACCACCTCCCCCATTTTTTTCTAATATAAAAGGCAGTGCTGTGTACACAGGTCATACCTGGCTTTCTTTAGGCAGATATATATATATATTCTGACAATAAAACTTCAGAATGTCACAGAGAGAGACCTTCCTCATTCCCACTCACTGCTCCAAGCAATACCACTGTGACTGTGCAGTCTTTTGTTTAATCTGGCTCCTTTGTATGGATATTTGGGAGATTTCTGATCTTGAACTTTTAAAATAATGCTGCAAATGACCTTACTTCATATGTAATTTTATGTTTTTGAGAAGAAAGCTTTTTGAATTCTCACTCTCTGGTCAAAGGCTTGGCTTGCTTAACCTGAGGCTCTTTGCCTGTAAAATGCAACAATAGTATCTGACTCACAGTTCAGAATGAGTGGGTGTTCTTTAAAATACACAGCACAGGGTGGGGCATGGTGGTGGATGCCTGTAATCACTTCTTCTCTGGAGGCTGAGGCAGGAGGATCCCAAGTTGGCCAACCTGGGCAACTTAGGGAGATCCAGTCTCAAAACAAAACAACAACAAAAACAAACAAACAAACAAAACAAACAAACAAACAAAAAAAACAGACTGGGGAGGTAGCTTAGTGGAAGTACTTTCCTACATGTGTAAGGCCCTGGGCTCAGTCCTCAACCTCCATCCCCAGTACTGTACACCCACAGGGCCTGGTACATAAGCATATATACATAGCAGATAATGAATAAATGTTTGCTGGGGTATTTTCCCATTTTGTTTTCATTGTTCACAGTCTAATACTTTAAAAGTTCATCATCTGGAAGGAGACGTGTGACTTTTTAGGTCTCTGATGGCACGTTAAGTGCTGTCCCAAATATAGATAATAAATGCTGTTGGAACACACCAATGGGGTGCACCAGTTTGTCCTGGGGTATTAGGGAGGCTGTAGAACATGTCATCTAATTTTACCCACCCAACAGAGCCCTCTCCTTATGGAAACTACTCCTTAATTTTTCATTCCCAATACACGGAGCTTCCCAGGGTAGACACATGATCCAGGCCTGGATTCTTGGGGTCTCAATAATTGGCTGAGGCGTGGGCAGCACATGACCCAAGGCAATCAATGAGAGCCAGCCCTGAAGCTCCCATAGAAACTATTAGAAAAGAAGCTCTGTTATTTCCCAGGATACTAATCTCCGCAGACATAAGCCTGAAGCTGCCAGGGACCACCACACAGCATGGGAAGAGCATGAAGAAGTCAGGGCTAATAGAAAAAGGCACATTCCCAACCACTGGCACTTGGACACCAGAAATATCAGTTAGGTGAACAGGAAAAAAATTCCTTTTCTGACCCCTACCAGTTTGAATTGGGTTCTCCTTTGCATGGAGAGTAAGTGAAGACAGACAGAAGGGTCCTGAGGTCTGAGGTTGAGTTTATAAGAGGAAAAAGAAAAGACATTCCAGTGGAGGGGAAAGCATGTGGGAAGATCTTGAGGAAATGTGTCACTCAGCCTCTTTAGTAGATTTAATGAAAGCAAGACCCATGAGGCAGATGCCCATCACCTGGACCAAAACCTTGTTTTTGAATCTAAGAGGTTGATGTCTGGATTCTGAGGAAGAGCAAGGAGTCCTCACCTGGACATCACCAGCCAGGTGATGTCAGAATCAAATGAGTGGGGGAGGTGTTAGAAGCTCAGCCTCCAGGAGCACTCTGGATAGTGTGTACATATATTTTCCTGCATACATTTTCTCCCGAATGTTAGAAATCATCTCTAGATGACTTTTAAAACCTAATACAATACAAATGCTATGCAAATAATTGCTATACTGTATTGTTTAGGGAGTGGTGTCAAGGAAAGAAGTCTGTACATATTTTGTACGTACACAAGTTTTTTGTCCCTAAATATTTTTCATCTGCAGTGGATTGAAGCCCAAAGTATTTAACATGTGGATACAGAGGGTCAGCTAATCAGATGGCACTGGATTGGTGGGATTCCTGGGGTGAAAAGGCACAGGTATTCAACTGGAATGACCTCAAAGAGAAACTAGGTTGACCCTGGGTGACTGTGTTAGCTATCAGAAGCTCAGTTTTCCCTCTGGGAAATAAAAACCAAACTACTTATCTTGTAGGGGTATCATGAGGATTAAGTGAGATCAAACATGTGAAGTGCCTGGCACTGAGACTGCACACCATAAATAATGACTTTTCTCAAACAGTCCCAACCTTACAGCCTAATATTTTCTAAATAAGTCTTGAGTTGTAGCTCAAACTGTTTATAATCTTGCTGCAGCTGCTGCCAAGCTCCCTGACATTGGATAAGTCCCCTTCCCTCTCTGGGACCCTGTTTCCCCATCTTTAAAAGGAGAGGATTGGTCTAGATTCCCGCTTCTCCATGGTTGGTTTACATTAGCCTCTGGGGATGGTTTATATTAGCTTGTAGAAATGCAGAATCTCAGGCACCACACTTGACCTACTGAACGAGAATCTGCAATTAGCAAGACCCCAGCTGATTTCTGAGACTGAAGTTGGAGAAGCAAAGCTTAGGTGACCGCTAAGCCCACTTTCTGCACTGGCCTTACCTATTTTAGGCTTCCCATCTTCATATCACTGCTGAAATGCTCTGATCTTTCTACTCTACATAGTCCTAACAGACATCTAAAGCACAGCACAATGACACCCCCACCCCAAGCACAAAGTTTGTCTTATCACATAAGCACGAATGATCCTCCAGACTTTTTAAGCACCTGTTCTCTGAACCGTTAGCATATTAGTCAGCTTCTCATGACTATAATGAAACAACTGAGGCAAGTACTTTATAAAGAAAAGAAGTTTGTTTAGCTTCCAGTTTTGGATGTTCAAAGTCCAAATGCTACAGGATCAGTGAGGGCTTCCCCTTGTCTACATTTTCTCATGGAGTATGGCAGATGGTAATGGTGGAAGCACATATCGGCAGCCAGTAATTAGATCTGGAATCAGGATCTGAAAGGACTGGGTGGGGCCAAATGCAGGATTCCACAACTCTCTCAAGAGAAGTAACTTCTTTGGGCCCCAAAGACCCAAGGACCTTCTACTGGGCCCCACCTACCACAGGTTCCTCAGCACTTCCCAATGCTGCCACCCTGTTCCCCAAGCTTTCAATCACAATGGCCTCAGGGGGACATAATCAAATAACTAAACCACCCCCAAGCCATAGTGATTAGTGAGTTGATTTAATCACGTAAATCACGTGCTGTCTAATGATAGCTTGTCTGCTTTCTCTCAGCCACAGTTTAAACCACAGTTACCTAGTACTTAGTGAGGATCTGTTCTAAGAAATGCATTGTTAGGCAATTGCATTGCTTTACAAAAACTAAGTCAGCTGTGACTGACCAGGTGATATACTCTTAAGAGACCACCATCACAGGAACAAAGCGCATGGCGCCTGACTGTATCAAGCATTATTATTACGTTTTTATGCCAGGTATGGTGGTGCATGACTGTAGACCCAGCTACTGGGGAGGCTGAGGGAGAAAGATCACTTGGGCCCAGAAATTCAAGACCAAGCCCAGGCAACAAATTTGACACCTTCTCTGAAATCAAGGATGCAGATAACTTCCTTTAAAGCTCAGGGGAGCGCAGACCAAGGCTTCTGTCCTTGGTGGTCACCATCTGGTTCTCTTTGTGCAGGAGATACTCAAATACTTAATCACTTGCACCAAGAAAGTGTTCTAAGCACAGCTTCTTTTTGTCCTTAGAGATAGAAATGAGAAAAATACTATGATCATCAATTTTCAAAAGGAACCTAAGGAAATCTGAATTTTCTGTTCCCTTTAAAATTTTTCATTTTCATGATAATACACAATACTGTTGAAACTGGCACCCACACACCTCAGTGTAAATTGACACAACCCTTTAGAAAACACATGCAATATGTTGTATGGAAGGAAAAGATATTTCCAGAAAACACACACCTGGGACTTTATTTTGTTGTTTGTTTGTTTGTTTGCAGTGCTAGAGATTAAACCCAGGGCCTTGTGCCTGCTAGGTAAGTGCTCTACCACTGAGCTACCACCTCTGCCCCTCTAGTTTATCTTAATTAAACACAGCAAAAGTTCATTCATACAAAGAATCCTATATGTACTGGCAAAAACTGGGACATAATCTACATGCCAAGGAGCAAACTGTGACAACCATTTGAGGGACGACCATGGAGCCATTTAAAACAATTTGGAAAACTGTGTTCAAACATAGAAAAATGTCTATTTAG
This sequence comes from Marmota marmota marmota, assembly GCF_001458135.2. Classification (NCBI taxonomy): domain Eukaryota; kingdom Metazoa; phylum Chordata; class Mammalia; order Rodentia; family Sciuridae; genus Marmota; species Marmota marmota. The sequence goes on from NW_025999869.1 coordinate 25,996,259, forward strand.
TATTAGGTAAGAAAATCAGAATATTAAATAACACATATGCTATGATTATAACATGTAAACAAGCAATCAAAAGGCCTCCTTTCTGGAGGCCACAGGGAAGAATCTGCTTCCTGCTCCTCTGGGTTGCCAGCACAACTCAGTTTCTGGAGCTGTGAGACTCAGGTCTCATTCTTCTTGCTGGTTGTAAATGTGGGTGGATCCTGGCTTCCCCGGCCACTGCCTTCCCTGGCTCATGGCACCTCCTCTGCCTTAACAGATGGCAGGTGAGTCCTTGGGCGTATCTACTACCTTTTTCCACTGTCTACCAGTTTTTAAAAATTATTATTATTTTCAAAATGATAGCTTTTTTGCTGCTGTGAATAAAAGACCCACTAAAACAATCAAAGGGGAGGAAAAGTTTATTTGGGGGCCCAGGGTTTCAGAGGTCTCAGTCCATAGAGAGCCGACTCCATTTCTCAGGGCTGGAGGTAAAGCAGAACATCATGGTGGAAGATTATTGTGGAGAGAAGCGGCTCACATGATGATCAAAAAGGGGGGGGGGGGGNTCCTCACATATGAGCTTCCCCCCCCTCACATTCAAACCATAACACTACATGTATATAGCCGCACACCATTTTAAGAGTATAGTTCAGTGGTGTTAAGTACGTTCACTTTGCTGTATACCATCATCCATCTCCAGAGATTTCTTATGTTGCAAAACTTGAACTCTATACCCATTAATCACAAATCCCCATCCTCTCCTCTCCCCATTCCCCAGCAACCATCATTTTGCTTTCCGTCTCTGAGTCTGCCTACTCTAGGAACCCTCTATGAGTAGAATCACATAGTATTTATCCTTTTTCGACTGTTGATTTCCACTAGCATGTGTCCTCAAGGTTCATCCATATTGTAGCATGTGCCACAATGTCTTTCCTTTTGAAGGCTAAATAATACTCCAGTGTATGGATCTACCACATGCTGCTTATTCATTCATCTGTTGTTGGACACTTGGGTGACTCCATGTTTGAGCTAGTATAAAAGGGCTGTTATGAACATGTCTGTTCAAGTCCTTGCCTTTAATTCTTTTGGATATATACTTAGAAGTGGAATGACTGGATCATATGGTACTTCTAGTTTAAATTTTTTGAGCAGCCTCCATGATGTTTTCCATAGTGGATTGTACCATTTTGCAATCTGAACCCAGGCAGTCCTGGTCCACAGCTGTCCTTGCTCTGGCTACAAGAACCCAGGGACAGTGGTGCAGAAGCAGGACGAGCAGGTGTGTTTGGAAGGCAAGGAGGAGCCTTTCCTGTCAGGGAGGTATAGGCAGTGAGAGCCTAGGGTTGTGCCTGGCAGAGACATTTAGACAATGTTGAGGGTAATAGGGAGCCACTGAAGGTTCTAAGGGAAGGGAGATTAGGTGACAGGGTTGTATTTGGTAGACTGTTCTGGAGACAGTGGATTGGATTGAGGGGATGACAGTTGCCAGCTCACCTTGGAGCTCATGGTGCTATGGAAGGAACCCTGAAATTCTCTGTACATTTATTGGTTCATTCACCAACAAAGTGCTTCACAATTCATCAGCACAATCAGTACTCGGTAACACGTCCTGGGCCACAGAGGTTAGGGCCACAAAAATGAATGAACCCAGGGCTCAGAGCCCAGTCAGGGAGCTGACACAGCAGCCCACTGCCTCCAACAATGTACAAAGAGGCTGCTTTGGGGATTTTAAGGAACGTGGGCCAGCATAGAAAAACCTTTATTTGAAACTGACATGCATGGGAGGGAAAATACCACATTCCAGGATCTGCTCACATTTTCTGAGCTTCAAAAATCCCAATTCTTCTTAAGGCACAGGTTCCTCTTATCCACCAGTGCAGACTGCTTGGCTGGAGATTCAAATTAGTACTCAGCATTCTCGGCTTAGAAATGCATAACGAGGCTGAGTGTTTTCCTCAAGGTTCTAACTTTTATTTAGAGCTGTTCCCCACCCCCAGTGCAATGAAAATAAAATCACTCTCTTTGAAGCAAAACTTTTCCATGCTGAGGAAAGTTGCTGCTTGCTCTAACGCACACCCACCCAAGGGCCATGTGCAAACAGAGGCAGCTGAGCGGCAGATGCTGGGAAGGGCGCAGTGCCAGGCTCAGATCCCATCCCCAGCCCTCCTGGGGACATCTGCTACAGGGGACTTTTCCTCTGCAAACCACATTTCCAGGGGCCCTTTCTGCTCATCCTCAGTCTCCCCCCAACCTCCCTCCCTCCACCCTACATGCTCTGCAGAACGCCCACTCTGGTGGGGACATCATTAAATGTCGCAGGACAGCCAGGAAGGTATAAACCTGTTCTTGCACTGGGCAGAGTCTGCCCTGGAGCAGCACTGGTACATAACTGGTACAGGGCTTTTGATGGGGTGGAGGCCACTGGCCAGCCAGAGAAAGGTGGAGCTGGTGAGGGAAAGATGGACCGAGTTCATGAATCTCCTGCAGCCCTGGCTGCCTGAAATCCTTCTGTTTTTGCCCCCTCAGCTTTAGGCTCTTTAAACCATTTACCTGTCTGTTGATTCTGAGTGCTCAGCACCCCCCACCCCTTTCCCCAGGAAACAAATCATCTGGGCAACTTTCACAGCCTCCAATCTTTCCTTGCTCGGCTCAGACCTCACCTCCCCCTGCTCTTTGCCCCCTGGTTTATTTTCCAAGCTGCACTGGCCAACGACCCCTCATTCACACTTCATGCTCCTTCCCTCTTAAGCATGCTACCTGTCCCTGTGCCCCTTCTAGATGCTGCCCCTCCCCTCCTCTCCCCTCCTCTCTCCTCCCCTTCACTTCTACACCTCCAGTGCCTCCACCCTGCTCCCCTGCTGAATCCAGTGGGCATGTTTTAGTGCTTGGTATTGTCCTGACGCAGCCTGGCTCTCCAGACCCTGCACACATCACCGCCTCCTCTACAAGCTCTTCCTTTCCTTTAAAGGGCGTCCCATCTTTTTTTGTGGATTGCTCAGGCTCAGGACCAAGCCCTCCTCTCCTTTCTCTCTGCAGAGCCCTCTTGGGAGGTCTCACCTGCCCAGCTTCTGTCTCAGTCTCTCCTGAGCATCAGAACCAACACCAAGCAGCATCCTGGGCCTCTCTACCTCAGGCTGCACCTTGATCACCCCCTCTTCTACCCACCTGCTTCTCATGGCCACCCAGAGCAGCTCCTTCCTGCTCGGTCCTCTCCTCTGGAATGAAGCTCAACCCCTACAAGCAAGGCTACTCTGATGAACCTGTGAGCAAAGCATTCTTCACCAACCTATTGCTCTGTCCCCAGATGGCTGAGCAGGCTCCTACCATGTCATGCCATAGATAGGTCTGGCCTCCCCAGATCCCTCCACCACCCAACTAAAAATAATGTGCTCAAATGCTCTCCATTCCCCATCGGATCTTCCTGGCTTTAGGATAAATTCAGCTCCCCCACCCATGATATACAAGGACCAATTATCTCAATGACAACCCTCTTGCTATGGCTCAGATCTGGAATGTTTCCCAAAAGGCTTGGTCACCAGCCTGTGGCACTATTGGGAGGGGGTGGAACTTAGGAGGTAGGGCCTAGTGGAGAGACATTAATAGCTCCTTGGAGGCATGCCCTTGAAGGGGATTTAGGGACCCAGCCCCTTCCTCTCTCTCCTTTGCTTCCTGGCCACCATGAAGTAAACAACTTTGCTCCACCACATGCTCCTGCCATGATTTTCTGCCTCACCACAGACCTCAAATCGAAACAAAACAAAACAACAATAATAACAACAAAAAGCCAGAACCAAATACCATAGGCTAAAACTTCTGAAAACATGAGCCAAAAATAAACCTTTCCTCCTTATAAGTTGATTGGCTTGAGTATTTTGTTACAGTATTGGAGAACCAACTAACACCTCTGTCTTCAGCAACATTCTTTTCATGCTGTCTCTGCTCCTGCCTGCCTTTTCTCACCTCTCTACATCACACTCATGTGTAAAAAAATCTACTTGCTTACCACATTGAATTATTTTTTTCCTCAGCTGCTCTGGGCTCTCACTTTCCACATACTATTTTGTCTGACTAGAAAAAACTCTTATCTTCTTCCCATTTCCTACTTACCCTTTTTAATTAAGGTATCACCTCCCTTTGGAAGTATTCTATCTCCTTAGGCCTGGTAAGGGTATTTTTTCTAGTTTCTCCCAGGTTTCCAAACATTATAAGGGAGTATTTGGTATTCCTGCAGCTCACACTTGTTCTGATACTAAATAATTAGCAGTTAAATTTAAAAATGAGGGCGTGCTCTGTGGCACGTGCACCAGCAGGAACTGTGAAGTGGGTCTTCCTGTAGGCAAAGCTGAACCATCTGTGGCTGTGTGCATGGAAAGTGTCTGTTACTGAGGGGGTAGGCCTTCTTGTCAACACCGTGGGGCCAGGATCCAGCTGAGACTGAGTTTCCAGACCCCGAAGAGTTACAGCCATGACACCCAACCTCCCGACTATCCATCCGTCCGCTCACAACCAAGAAACACTTTCCCAAAGAGTGCCCACTCAGGCGTGATGAGACATACAGTTATAAATTCCTGGGGAAACTTAGTAACTCTCAGTCATATTCCTCCCCTACAGTCTCTGCTTATTCTTGCTGTAGACTTCAGCAACTTCAGCATAGTGGTTTATTTTTTTTCTTTTCTTTTTTTTTAAGTCAAGAACTTTTAACTTTTCACTTAAAGGAAGCACTTCATGGCTCTTCTTTGGCATATTCAAATTGCCAGCATCACTATTCTTGCACATTGGGTCCGTAAAAATCAAACAATGGTTATTTGGTCACAAAGTATTGGGATATCACAACAGTTGATTTTTGTAACCAAAATGGCTACTAAATGACTAATGGGAGGGAGGCATATACAGCATGGATACTTGGCACAAAGGGATGAATCATATCCTAGGTGGGTGAAAAGGAGATTTCATCATTCTACTCAGAACAGTATGCAATTTTAAATTTATGAATTGTTTATTTCTGGAATTTTCTATTGAATATTTTTTGACCCTAGCTGACCCTGTATAACTGAAACTGTAGAAAGTGAAAACACAGATAAAGGGGGACTACTGTATATTATTCCCAAAGTCTAGAACAGTGCCTGGCAAGCAGATGCTGAGATTTATTGTAGGGATAAATGAGTGATAAAAGCAAACTTGCATTCCAAACATGTAGGTGACGAATCCAAAATGCACAGCAGCCCAGCACCAAAGACAAAGTGGGAGGAGTCAGAAGGCTACTTTGAGAGAAGAAACAGGCCCACATCTCTACCACTAACAGTGCTAAGCAGCATGCAGGAGGGACGCTAACAGGAGAGTGTTAAACCCAACCTAGTGTCAAGCCCAGTCTTTCTCTCTAACACTTCTAAGTAGTTCTGGCTCTTGGTGACAGCAGCCTCTTTTGTTGAACAGTATGGTGCATTCTATAGAGCTGTTTTTACCTCCTTTCCCATCTTTCCCCAGACTTCTAACCCATATTTTTGAAGATGAGGAAACTTCAATCTCAGTGGCAGAACATTTCAAGACAAAAACCTCAGTCTACAGAGACAGTGTCCCATCCGCCTTCATAAATCACAGAGTCAGCCGCGGTGGGGGGTGCTCCCTCAAAGGCCTTCTGGAGCCAGGTATGCAACATACATGTGTTAAGTGGTCCAGGTACAAGACCACTGGAAGGGAGTGGCAGGGCTGTGGGGAACTGGGGTGTTCAACACTACACAGCTCTGGTGGGCACTGAAAACTGAACTCTGTGCTTCCTGATCTCCCACTTTTTCCAAGAGAAGCAAAAAAAAAAAAAAAAAAAAAAAAAAA
>NW_025999869.1:26004979-26065090 GCF_001458135.2 Marmota marmota marmota
AAAAAAAAAAAAAAAAAAAAAAAAATCAAGACTTTGAAATAAAGTTTCCCAATTTTTAACACATTATGCTGGCTGGATCCATCCCACAAGGGTCAGTTTGCAAACCCTGGTCTCCTGCCTCTGTTGAAGAATGTTTATCTTACTGCCCTCCACTGTATTTAAGAGACTAACATAGAACCCAGCAAGCAGCAAATATATGATAAATATTGTGTGGATGAAGTGATGGATGGCAGGGTGAATGATATCCGATGGTCAGGTGGGTGGATGGACGCAGGTGTGCATGGATTATGGATGGCTAGACGGATGGATGTCAGATGGCCAGATGGTTAAGGAGGGATGATGGGTAGTCTGGAGGGATGTAGGAGGGAAAGGAAGGAATGAATGTATGATCATAAGGTCAGACGGTCCTTGACTTTGCTGTCATGGCACAGTCTCAGTGGAGGTATCTGGTCATTGATTCCCCAGCAGCTGTGCAGACAGATCTGTCAGTTATCAGCCCTTCTGAATCCCCCCTGATAACTGCCAAAGAGCAGGCTCATGCAAGACTCCTACATACTCTCCTCCATCACTGAAGAGTTGACATGGGGTAGGCCAAAGGATAGAACCTGGGTCAGTGTAGGCCAGGGCTCAAGACTCTGTCAATGAATTTGGGAACAAGGCATCTGTGAAACATCCGTAAATGTGACAAAGCTTCATGAATCAACTTGTCTCCATGATTAATGAGAGAGAGAGAGCAGACAGGAGGGGAGAACATGGATTCAGGAGTTAGGTGGTCAGCATTCAAATCTCAGCCAGTCACATACTAGGTAATTGACCTTGAGCATGTCCCTTATCCTCTTGGAACATCAGGGTTTCTCTCTGTAACAGAGGGTGATGATCAACCTCACACCATGTGAGTATTAAAGAAGATAATGCTACGTACATGCCCCCAGCCCAGAGGTTTGTAGTTAAAAAAAAAATCAATAAATGTTAGTTCAGTCATATTCCATTTATTTGTCCAAATAATATAAAATTAAGATTTTCTAGGAATAAAATGATAAATATCATATTGACTCCTTAAAACTATTCAAAACCAATATTTAAGTTCAAATGTCCACAAATTGATGAATGGATCAATAAAATGTAGTATATGGATACTGTGTGAGGAGGCATTCCGTCACTACAACAAAGCACCTGAGATAATGAACTTATGAAGAGAAAAGTTTTACTTTGGCTTACTTTTTTAGAAGTTCCAGTCCTTGATCTAATGTCTCTCTTTCTTTGGGGCTTATGATGAGGCAGAAAACCCTGGTGGCAAAACCACTCACCTCATGACCAAGAAGCAAAGAGGAAAAGAGGAAGGGGCCGGGGTCCCAAAATTCCCACCAAGGACATGTACCTCATAAGGACCTAAGGACCTCCTACTACACCCCTCCTCCTAAGACTTTCACCACCACCCAATAGCATAACCCTAGGGACCAAGCTTTTAACAGGTGGGTCTTCAGAAGACATTCAAGACCCAAACTACAGCACATACAATAGGATATTATTCAGCTATAAAAAAGAGTAGAGAATTGACTTACAGTGCAGCATGGATGAACCTTGGAACATTTTGCTAAGTGAAATACGCCAGACACAAAAGCCCATAAATTGTATAATTCCATTTATATAAAACATCTAGACTCGGCAGATTGATAGACAAAAAGTAGATTAGAGGTGACCAAGGACTGGGGAAGGGAATAGTTGTCATTTACTGGTTAGAGTTTCCCTTTGGGGTGATGTAGCAGGTTGGAAATAGTGGCCTTGGTAGCCCAGAATATTGTGAATATAACTAATGGTGAGCACAGTCATTCTATGTTATATATTTTCACTGCAATAAAACATGTTTTAAAAAGAAGAAGAAGAAAGAGGAGGAGGAGGAGGATTTAGCAAAGCACAATTCTTGGAGTTTGTCTGAAAAAGGAAAGCACTACATGACTTCGTGCTGTATAAACACTGAAAACATTCAGAGCTAACTAGATGAAGGTGTCTTTGGCCCTTAGAGACCTAAAATGTGTTTTCAGTTTATAAAATGAAATTTGGAAACATGACCTGGATGTTTTGCTTTCTGTAATTTGGGGGCAGGAGCAGGGAAGAAGAGAAAAGCTAACCAGGCAAGTTACTGCCTTTGGAAAACAACCAACCATGGAATAGGTTTTTTCCCCTCAAATTAAGACATTGATTTAGGCCACATGAATCTCAGCCCAAACACACTGTAACAGGAACAGTTTTGTCTCGGTGTCTACCATACACCTGGACTGGGAAAGGCTTTTCCCCTTTCTTCCCACAGATCCACCAGATCAGTTTCTTGGCTTTTGGCTTTTGGTTTTCTTGCAGTGCTGGGGGTCAAACCCAGGGTCTTGTGCACGCTAAGCAAGTGCTCTGCCACTGAGCTGTGTCCCATGCCGAGATTGTTTAAAAGCTGCAGTTGTGCAGCAAGGAACACTTAGGCCACTCAGAGCTGTGCACTGTCTGTGATCCTTAGAGACTCTAATGATATGCCCGATGCCAAAAGTCATGATCCACACAGGCACCAAGCATCCATGAGGGTCCTTCCCAGGAACAACATCAGCTTATGAGGACAGACAATGAATTCTGCAAAGGGCATCCTTCCTCCTAACACTTCCTCTCCATCTTTAATACAGGTTGACCATTCTTTATCCAAAATGCTTGGGACCAGAATGGCCTCAGGTATTAGGGTTTTAGGTTTTTTGTTTTTTCAGATTTTGAATATTTGTTTGCACACACATTCTATCTTAGGGACGAGACCCAAGTCATTGGTATGAACCATAAACATGTAGCCTGAAGGTGATTTTTACATAATTGTTGGCGCACCTGTGTGTTGACTGTGATCCATCACATGAGGTCAAGTATGGGATCTTCCAGGCATGTGGGAACTCAAAAAGTTATGGATTTTGGAGCCCTTTGGATTCTTAATTCTTGGATTAGGTATGTTCAACCTATAATAAGAAGGTTCATCTAGACCCTTTGAAAAATCAAAGGATTGTGTCCAGTCCTTGAACCCAAAGGTGATTTTATAGTACAACTTGAACCCAGAGATAGTTTCAACTGCAAGCTATGAGCCCAAATAAACGTCTTCTCTTATTAAGTTGATTAACTCAAACATTTATCACAATAATAGGCTGATGTGGACACGTTCTCGGTAATATATAGGCAATAGAATTGAAGATGTATCATTGGGAACTGGCTCTAAAGCTCTGTTTAAGCCATCGATTGAAATCTTCATCTTCTGTGTCCGTGGAAATACCAGGACAGGTGATTTTGTATCTTTTTCATTTACTGCCGTGCTTTATCAATGCACGTGATTATTTCCACTACCAAACCAATTGCGTGTATAAAATAGGAACCAACATCCCCAGGCAAAAATTCCCTGAGACCTTGAATGGTGAACAATTGGAAGGAAACTGCTAAATGTGGTTAACACACATCCTGGATCTTGGCCCTGTTCTCCCAAGAATCACCCCTGGGATGGAGCTGTTTCTGAAGGGAAGAGAAGCTCTGTCCCTGGGTTCTGAACATGGCTTTCACTCATTTCAATAGGTATTTCTGGGGATCTCACCTGCTCATGGTAGTTCATCCATGTGATTTTTGACAGGGACTTTGAAAATGCAAACTTCAATGAGAATGAGTAGCAACAGGGATATTTGTTCTGTAGGGTTAGGCTCTCTGGAGAATAATTGCTTTCAGTAGGGCTTTTATCTTCAAAGTGCAGAACCGAGTCAAAATTAGGTTAAAAACCAAGAGAATACTTGGCCTGTCTTGACTGAAAAATCCTTGAAGGTTCAGGTATGGCTGGATCCAGGTGCTGTAATAATAATTATCAGAATTCTCTCCTCCCCCAAAATCTTGGTTCTATTTTCTCCATGTTGGCTTAATTCTCAGGAGACCCCTCTTCATACTGTGGCCCCAGCAGCTCTTAATCCCACATGCTTGCCAGCTAAACAACCACAATGGAAAGAGATCCTCTATATTGAAAAAGTTCTAGAAGAAATTTTGGAATCTGCTTCTTTGTGGGATGACTGGGCCTAGTGCTTATCACTAGACCCAAGGCATTATACCCCAAGCCACATAGTGTGGTATTGGGGAAGAAGGGTTACCCAAAGGAAAGAAGGGTGTCAGGCCAGCCACAAAAGACTTTAACTGCCAAAATGTGGATTCAAACTTGGGGCTGTGGTCCAGGGTTCCCTCAGCCTCATTCCTCTGGTGCAGAGAGTGGGCTCCATACTTGGCAGGTTTGATGCTGTCGTAGTCCTCCTTGGAGTCCTGTTTATTATATTAAGACCACATAAAATTGTTACTATCCTTGCTTATCCTCAAACAATGGCCTTTTAGAAAGAGACCTCCTCTGCCCTAGGTCCTCAGGAGGCAGTGGCGGGTCAGAGATCACACAGGTCATGGAGAGCCAGATCCGGGAGGAGGACCGAGTGCAGAGGCTGAGCACATCCTGCAGGGCATCTGGTGCCGGAGTGGGTCAAAAGCCAAGTTGGAAAAAGCGGGGTCTCAGCTGTGCAGCCCAGGCAGGGCCCGTGGAGAACAGAGGGGAGGCTGAAGAAGAGATCATGCGGCTACCACAGGGCACCCCAGGAGGCTGGGCAGGGAAAGATCAAGGGACTCCAGGCTGGGGTGACTTGACTTTTGGTCACTCTGAGAGCTTTTCCTTCTGTCTTGGGGTAAAGAAGCAGGAGGAGCATGCTTTAGGGGGAAGGCTGAGCCAGACAGCTGTCTAAATGTTTTCGGAACGCAACTCCTCCAGCCTCTACTTCCATTATGAAAAGCCTAGGCTGTCTGTCCCAAGGGCCCGACCCTGGCTTCTCCTTCCCCTGGGCCTCTGCCAGCATCAGCAGGGCCCTGGGGCACCCTTCTGCCTCTGAGGCATTATCTCCTGCTCAGGTTCTATTTCCAGGTGACACCTGGTCCGATGGCTGGTGTGTCACGACGATGGCTGGTGTGTCACAAGCTTGCACTGGGCACATCACCACGTACAAACTGTCCTCATGACTCAGTAATCAACAGGATGGGGATGCCTGCCCTCTTCAAAGAGCTGGAGACAACTGTGTATCCCCAGTGGAATATAAGAATACAATCATGCTGACCGCTTAGGGCTTCCCATAGGGTCTGCGGGGTGGGGGGGACCTTGCCACTTCTGACTACAAGCTGCCACCTTTGGAGCAGCCTACACACTGGACACCTGGCTGATGGAGGCATGGTCTTGGCCAAACTCAGCTTCTCCTTCCTCAGATAAACAGTCCGAAGTGGAAAATGCCCAGATGAAATATTTTCAGGATTTCTTGGACATGAAACAGCTCCCCACACTCCCACACGCCACCCCCCTCCCAATGGTGACTTAAGTGTCAATGAATCAGAAACACCTGGACATTTTTCTTAAAATAGAATTGGATTCTAAATTCAAGGGTAAGAGCTGAAACACATTTGGAATTCTGGCAAACACAACGGCTTTCGGTTAAGACATCTGTCTGTCTCTGAATGCAACGCCTGATCCCTTCGGCACCCTTTCTTCGCAGTCTTGCCCACGGGTGCTAATTCTGCCTCTGGGTCTTCTCCTATCTACTGTTCTACCCCTCAGCTTGCATGCCTTCTAGAAACCCTTGTCTCTTACTTGTGAAAAATCCTGGCTTAAATATTCACCCTTTCCAAAGTTCCTCTTCAACTAGGCCACTCAGGATTGTTCATTCCCTCTTCATCCACTTAACGCCCTTCCCAACAGCGGATGTATTTATTAGTCCGTTTTCTGTTGCTAATTAACATAATACCACAAACTGGGTATGTTATAAAGAAAAGAGGTTTCTTTGGCTCAGGTTTTGGAGGACTAAGGTCAAAGGGATGTATCTGGTATGGCCTTCTTGCTGGCAGAATTCCATGGTGGCACAGGGCATAACATGTCAAGAGACGGGTAGCATGAGCCCCATGTGGCTCTGTCTGGTCTCCTCCTCTTATAAAGGATTCACCACGAGGGCTCTACCCTGATGTTACCCAATCCCTATCACCTCCCAGAAGCCCAGCCTCTAAACACCTAGTTAGATTAAATTTCCACCCTGTTAAGACTTCACAATGGGGATTAAACACCAACATGATTTTTTTTTTAAAGAGAGAGAGAGAGAATTTTTAATATTTATTTTTTAGTTTTCGGCGGACACAACATCTTTGTTTGTATGTGGTGCTGAGATCGAACCCGGGCCACACGCATGCCAGGAGAGTGCGCTACCGCTTGAGCTACATCCCCAGCCCCACCAACATGAATTTTGGAGCAGACATATTCATACAGCAGAGGGTAAGTCTTGCCTGCCCCCTTCTCCGGTAACAACAGCCTTGTTTTCCTCCCTCCCCCACCATATGTTGGGTAAGGCTGATCCAACTCCTCACTAGCCACAAGAATGGGCACATATTTCTGGCCTGAACATCTTCCCCTGGACACAATGATTGGTTTCAAGAAGATCAAAGGATTTGTATTAGTTAAATAAGAGCCAATCCTTCAATCTCTTGATTTTTTTTTCCTGAAACTAATAGAAAAGAAGTGCTTAATGTCCACTTGGATTTCTGAAACCACTGTTGTTGCCGTCTTGTCCCTGCTTAGAGAAGGTGTATTAGTATCTTTTGCCATGTAACAACATAACCTAAAATGTAGTGGCCTAAAACATCAATATATTATTTCTTACGATTGTGCAAATGAACTGCATAGTTCTGCTCCACATAGTCATGGAAAGTCACTCACATGGTTGTATTCAATTAGACGCTTGTAGGAGATGGCCTCACAATCCAAGGTCTCTCTCTTAAGCCTCCTCTTATTATTCAATAGTCTAGCTCAAGCATCTTTATAGCTGGGTAGCTGGGTTTCAAGAAGGCTCATTTCAAGAAAACAAGACAATGCCCAAGAAGCTTCTCAAGCCTCTAATTGTGTCACATTTGCTAACATGCAATTGGCCAAAGAAAACCACACAGCTAGGCTCAGGGGCCATATGGGGGGGGGGGATGTGTGCATGGCATGAGTGTCAGAGCACTGGGGGGCCACTCTACTAGGGACCTAACTTAGAGGCACAGCAGGGATGGGAAGGCTTTTAAGCTATTGTCCTGGGACCCAGCTACTTCTGAAGTCAGAGATCTGCCCTTGGATTTTCCAGTTACATAAACCAAAAGCAAACAAAATCCCTCCCCCACCCTGCTTTGTTTAATTAATTCATTCTGAGTTAGGTTTTATGATTGACTAACACAAAACCCAATGCTGCCTCACCCAGAATGGGTCCTGGGGACACAGACTGACACAGGCAAGGGAGTTGCCAGTTGTCTGTCTCTCCCCTCAAATTACAAATTTCCAGTGAATGGGGCCAGACCACATATATGCCTTGCACAATGCTAGACACCTAAGAAATGGTTAGTAAAAACTTACTGTTGAAGTATTTTAATCCATTTTGTTACTGTAATAAAATGCCTGAGATTGGGTAATTGCAAAGAAAAGAGATTTGTTTAGCTGAATGTCTAAACAACATGGTGCTAACTCTGATGAGGGCCCCCCTGGTATGTCACATCAGGGCAGATGGAATCATTGGTGGGAGCATGAGGGGGAGAGAAATGATATGGAGGGACAGGAAGCCATTTAGGGATCAGGCTCAGTCTTTTATAACAGCCTTCTCTTGAGAACTAACCAGGATGTCACATCAATTCTTTCCCATGGCAGCACCCTTGATGAGCTCCCACTCAACCTCACATACCACCTCTTAACACTACAACGTTGGGGACCAAGCTCCAACACATGAATTCTTAGAGGATACACTCGAACCACATCCAAACAATAGCATAAACTTATGTACATGTAATTTTAAACATTGCTCAAGCATTTTGAAGTTTTATGTTGTCACATATCAACTCTCAAAATTAACTAGGTGTTGTTTACTTTTTAGACTAAGGAAAGTCCCACTCCACCAATCAGCCTGAGGCTTTCCAAATAAGTTCATATCTGCGCAAACCTTTTCTATCATCTATAGTTCTGCTCCAAGAAGTCTAGCCTCTCTTGAAATCGAGAATAATGAGGGCAAGCAGGAAAGAACAGGAACACGGAACTTGAAACCTACAGATAAATAGTGGGTTTTCAGCATGTCCACATTCTTTGGCACTCATCCCATCAAAAGGTAGAATCTAAGCCAGGTGCAATGTTGTGTACTTATAGTACCAGCTACCTGGGTGCCTGAGGCAGGAGGGTCACTTGAACTCATGAGTTCGAGACCAGCTTGGGCAACACAAAGAAACACCATCTCAAAAAAAAAAAAAAAAGAAAGAAAAGAAAATTTAAAAAAAGGCAAAGTCTAACTTCTGTCTCCTTGAATGTGAGCCAGTCTTAATGACTCACTTCTGATGAAAAGAATGTGGCAGGAACCATGTCACATAATGTCCCAGGCCAGTTAAAAAGGATGACTGACACAGCCTCCTCCTGAATCTCTCTTAGGACCCTCACCTTGGAACCCAATGACTATGCAAATGAACTGCATAGTTCTGCTCCACATAGTGGAGGAAGCCAAGCCAGGCAGCCTCATGAAAAGCCCCAGTGTAGAAGATCTGTCCATAGCTCTTAGCTGAGGTCCCAGCCAACATCCATTCAGCATCACTTGCCAGACAGGTAAGTGAGGGAGCCTTCTGACGTCCCTAGCCAGGCAGAAGCCAGCGGACCTCTCCAAGAGCTACTAAAATTTCAGAGCCATATGCAAAATAAACTGTGTGTATGCACACACAGTACTGGAGTTTGAACCCAGGGCCTGGTGCATGCTAGGCAAGTGCTCTACCACTGAACTACAGCCCCAGTCCCAAAATAAACATTTTAAGCTATAAAGTTTTAGGCTCATTTGAAATAAAGTTGGGAAATAACTGAAACAAGACGGAAGAGACTTTAGAGGTAATAGAGAGTTCAACTCACCCATTTTGCAAATGGGAAAATGTCCAGAAGATGGAAGGGAGTTGGCCCAAGGGAACCCAGAATGGGACATGAATCCAGGTCTCTTGATTGCCAAGTCCAGTGCTCTTTGTACTACATGCTTGGGGTATACACAACTATCATTCTCTATCATTCTAAACCCCCTTCTCCCTGACCTTTCTCTGCAAGGATGGAGGTCTGCCCATTAAGGATAGAGGGATGGGTAGGTAAAAGACTCTGGGATTTTGAAAACTCCCTGAGCAGCTGTCCCAACCCTGGATTGCCCACTTCCAGAATTATCATCATACAAGGAAAATAAATCCTGGTGGTATTAAGTTAGAGGTTCTGTTATCTGCTGCCAAATGTGGGTCTAAGAGATGCACTGGTCTTCCTACTGTACTGGATCCAAAGTTCCTACTATAATCTTTCAACTTAATTTTGTTACTGTTGCTGAAAACCATGTAACTGAGCTATAGCTACCAGGGACCAAGTTAGAACTTCCCAGTGTCCTGCTAGCTGCTCAAACTCTCTATCAACAGCAAGTGCATTCTCTATGCTCAGCCTTTGGAGCTGTCCCAGTATCCTGCCTGCTTCCTTTGGCCACTGAAGGATGTAGGTGCCTGGGGCTTCTCTTAGCCTTGCAGTCCGTAAGCTACAACACCAGGTTCAATGTGAGCCACTAAAGCCCCCAGGAGGGTGAGGTGTGATGGATCACACAGCCCCTACCACAAAAGGAGGCCCCCAATGAGAGAGAGCAATAATGGTCTATGCATACATGTGAAAATGCGTGTGTCTGAGATCCCCTTTTCAAGTCCTGCCCCAGCCAAGGTCTGAGTGACTTCTGCAGAATTCGAAATCCCTCCAACTGAAGGATTTACACCAGGCCCCACCTTTTTTTCCCCTTCTGAGTCTGTTTACCTGGTCATGATTTAATATTAGTCCTTTAAAAATAATCAGGTTATTAAGAGGAATCTTTACTAACCAGGTTTGAGCAAGGCCCCTGGTAGATGGCTCACTGTTGTGGCTGCCCTAATCGAAAAAACATGGTGGTGGAAATGGCCTTTTTAGGAGCAGTTATGCAGATAGGGGACATCAAAGTGCCCATCCACTTAAGGCTACATGCATTCAACTAAAGGGCCCCCAAGACCCTCCCCCCCCTCAGGAAGCTAGGCAGAAAGCCTCAGAGAAACAATCTCAGGCTGATCCCTGACAGGTCTAAGCTCTGCCCCCCCTTGGTTCACTCAAGTCACATCATAATCCCATAAAAGTGTGTGTGTGTGGGGGGGGGCTATTGTCCCCATTTACAGATGAGGAAACTGAATCTAGAGGCATTGAGGGGTTTGCTCCAGGCAACATACAAGAGAATATGTGCTATGGAGTGAGCAATGGGGCACCCAAGATGGAATGAGTGTCCTTATAAGAACAGGGAGAGTCTTGAGCTCCTCCTCTCTCTACCATATGAGGACACAGCAAGAAGGATCTGTCTGCAAACCAGGAAGAGGGCCTTCACCAGAATCCCACCATACTGGCACTCTGATTTCAGAATTCTAAGACTCCAGAACTGTAAGAAATAAATATATTATTGAAGCCACTCAACCTAGGATAACTTGTTATAACAGCCTCGACTGACTAAGACAGCGGGGTACATGATTGGAAGCCCCTCAGCCTGCATCAGTGAAGCAAGTCACTTAACCTTCCATCCCCCAAGTTAAATTTCCCTGTGTCTAAGACCTTCCAGGGTGTTTGTGAGGATAAGGGAGATTGCAACTACCACCATGATCTGAGAAACAGGCATACCAGAGTTTATAAAATTAAACATATTTTTTATTGCAGTACAACAGATGCAACATAAAATTCACCATTTAACCATTATGCAGTGTACAGCTCTGTGACATTAAATACACTCACATGGTTGTCCAACGATCACTACAATCCATCTCTAGAATTTTTTCATCTTCCCAAGCTGAAACTGTGAACCCATTATATGATAACTTCCTGTTCCCATCACCCTGACTCCCTGGCAACAACCATTCTACTTTCTGTCTCTATAAACTTGACTATCCCAGGGAACTTGTAGAAGTGGAACCATACAGGATTGGTCCTTTTGTGACCAACTGATTTCACTTAGCTTAGTGTCCTCAACACCTTAGTGTTCCGTGTTGAAGCATGTTCCAGAATTTTCTTCCTACTTATTTATTTGGGGGTGGGTACTGGGGATTTAACCAGGGGCAATTTACCACTGAGCCACATTCCCAACCCTTTTTATTTTTTTATTTTGAAACAGGGTCTCACTCAATTGCTTAGGGCCTTGCTAAGTTGCTGAGGGTGGCCTCAAACTTGCAATCCTCCTGCCTCAGCCTGCTGGGATTACAGGCCTGCACCACTGGGCCCAGCAAAACTTGCTTCCTTTTTTAGGCTGAAAGCACATTGTGTCTTTGTACTACATTGTATTTACCCATTCATCTGTATGACAATTTAGCATCATTATGAGCTCAGAGGAACTGAAGGTGAGCCGCCCACTCTCCTTCTCACAACTAATCCCAAAGGGCTTTTACACTCTTCACCTCTCTTCTTCAGCTTCAGTCTACCAACTTTGCTTTATGAATGATTTGCTCAGAAACACAGGAACAAGGAGAGGTGCTTAGAGGCCATGTTTGTCTGCCTATCTGTGGTGAAGGCCCTTTGTCTTATTTTTAGTTTTTCTTCTCATTTCTGATTTGTCAGAGACCCATTCTTATGTAAAGTACACTAAAACAATGTAGAAGTTATAGAATTAAAAAGCCAGAAAACACAAAACTACTTGCTCTTTTTTTAAGCAATTAGATTCAGCAGACATAAAATTACTGAGTAAATTGCTATAAAAATTTCCAAACATTCCCAATTTCTATTTTAATCTTATTATAAACCTGTAACAAACAGTTCAAGGACTGGCACTCGTTTGCAAACCACACTTATTTATTTATTTATTTATTCTTGTGGTGCTGGAGATCAAACCCAGGGCCTCGTGCATGCTAGGCAAGTGCTCTACCACTGAGCTGCACCCAGTCCCACAAACCACATTTTGAGTAGCACTGCCTGCAGCATTGTTTTGCAGCAAAAAATGAAACAACGAAATGACCATCAATAAGGTAGTTAGTAAACACACTTTAGTATATCCACATTATGGTTTGGCAATAAAAAATAATGAAGCATATGAGTCAGCAATTCCACTCCTAGGTATCTGCCCAAGAAAAATGAAACCGTATGTTACCATAAAAACTTGTCCAAGAATGTTCACTGTAGCTTTATTCTTAATAGCTAAACAGTGAAAACCCAAATGTCTATCAACTGATGAATAGGTAAACAAACTGTGGCACATCCGTACAATATAATATCATTCAGCCAGGAAAAGGAACAGAGTACCGGTACACACTTCAACATGGATGAATGTTGACAATGTTATCCTAAGTAAAAGAAAACAGAGACAAAAGGTCATATAATTGTACAACTAATTTCATATGAAATGTCCAGGATAGATACATATATACACATAAGAGGTAGATTTGTGGTTCCCAGGGACTGGGAGTGATAAGGGAAGTTGGAAGACCATAGCTAAGGAGAGTTTCCTCTGTGGAACAACGGAAATGTTCCAAAATGATTTTGGTGATGGTTGTATAACTCTGTGTGTACACTAAAAAATACTGGGCTGAGGGTGTAGTTCAGTGGTAAAGAGCTTACCCAGCATGCACAAGGCCCTGGGTTTGATGCAGGGACACACACACGCACACACACAAATATTGAACTACATGCTTTAAGTAGATAAATTGCATGGTATGTGGATTGTATCTTAATGAATCTATTATAAGAAATGAAGCAGAGTCCTATAGCTATTAAACAACTGAATTATTTGAAACCCAATTAAAATCCCAAACCTGAGTGTTTTTACCAGTGGAATCTTCCAGACATTTAAGAAAAAAAGCAACACTCAATCTTAACAGAAATTTTCCCAGAGAACAAAAACAGGGCTACCAATTTCCAGCTTGTTTTATAAGAGTAATATAGCCTTGATACCAAAACCTGACAATAAAATAAAGAATGTCAGCCCATCTCTCCATGAACACAGATGCAAAATCTCTAAACAAAACATGAACACAACAACAAAAAATATTATATACCATCCAATTGGGGTTTCTTCCAGGAATTCAAGGGCAAACTATCATTCTAACATTATTCTATGTAATTCACTGTTTTGACAGGGAAAAAAGGAGAAGAAGCTTATGATCATGTTATAAATGCAGAAACATCATTTGACAAATTTTAATACCCAATTAAAACTTAAAAAAAAACTTTTTAATGTTTCCTTGGAGTTCAGTTATGAAACCAGGATGCCTGCTATTGCCAATTCCATTCAGCACGATGGGAGTTTTCTGCCAACACAATGAGCCAAGTGAAAGAAACAAAAGGCTTATATGGATTGGAAAGGACAAATAAAATTCTATTTATAGATTGTATGAGAGAAAATACATGGAAAATCTAAATGACTATTAGACTATTAGAATTAACAAGTGAACTTGGCCAGGTCATTTGATACAAGGCAATATATAAATCATCGGCAACACACAGAATGCAAAATCTAAAAATATAATCGTTTAAAACACACTAAAAAATTAATTCCTATGAATAAAGCCAATAGAATGTAAGCAAAACCTCTATACTCAAGACTATAAAACATCATCAAGTAAAGAAGACTCATATACATAGTAACATATCACATTTATGAATTGGAGGTTTTAATATTGTAAAGATGTTACTTCTCCTTTACTGTCATATATCACTAAAAAGAACAAATAAAAAAGAAATGATGTCACTTCTCTCTAAATGAATCTATATTCAATGAAATTGATCTTAAATGTCATCAGGACTTTTTGTTGTTGTAGTTGTTCTTGTCATTTGTTTTGTTGTTGATTATAAAACTTATCACAAATGCCCAAGAAAAGTCAAGGCAATCCTGCAGAACAAAATACTATTTGATATCAACATTTAGTCTATAACTTTTTAAATTAAAATAATGTGGTATTGGTCCATGGATAGAAAAGAGTCCAGAAAAATACCTGCAAAGTCACAAAACTGACTAAAAGAAAAAAAAAAAAAAGACAGAAAATGCCAAGTGTCAGTGAGGATGCAGAGCACTAGGATTCTTGTGCATGCTTGATGAGACCATAACCCTCCTTGGAAAACAATTTGATGCTATTTACTAAAGTTCAACATATGCATGCCTTATGCCCAGCAATTTCCACTGCAAGGTATAAACCCAACAGGAATGCATATATGTGTTCCCTAAAAGACTTATACAAGACTGTTCTTAGCTGCACTATCCATAATAACCCCAAACTGGATAAAACCCAAATGTCCAACAACAGCACAAAAAACAAATGAACCATCATAACTGTCATGGCAACATGGATAGATCTCCCAAACAGAATGTTTAACTCAAGACATACAACAATCCATTCCACATGAAGTCTAGAACAGGCAAAACCAGTTTACTATGTGAGATATCAGAACGGTGGTTACCCATGGGGGTACTTGGTACTTGGTACTCTGGGGGGCTGGTCCTGTGCTGTTTCTTGACCTGGACACAAGTGTGTCCTGTTGGTGGAGATTCATCAAGATGCAAGTGTTCTTTTGGGGGGGAGAGAGGTACCAAGGATTGAATTCAGGTATTCTCAACCACTGAGCCACATCCCCAGCTCTATTTTGTATTTTATTTAGAGACAGGGTCTCACTGAGTGGCTTAGCACCTTGCTAAATTGCCCAGGCTGGTTTTGAATTTACTATCCTCCTGCCTCCACCTCCCAAGCCACTGGGATTACAGGTCTGCGCCACCACATGATAAGTGTTCTTGTCTGAAGTAAGTTACATTTTGGTAAAAAGCTTTAAAAACTAATAAGGCAGACTAGGCACAGTGGCACATGCCTGTGGTCTTGGATACTCAAGAAGCTGGGACAAGAGGATAGCTTGAGCTGAAGAGTTTGAGACCAAGAAGAATGACTTTATGACACTTGTCAGTAAATGGATGGATCTGGAGACTATCATGCTAAGTGAAATAAGCTAATCCCAAGAATCCAAAGGCCGAATGTGCTCTCCCACAACAAGGGCTGGAGGGCTGGGGTCAGAAGTTCAGTGGATTAGACAAAGGGGAATGAAGGAAAGAGATGGGGACAGGAATAAAGTAGAATGAATCTAACACAACTTTTCTATATACATATAGGAATACACCACAGTGAATCTCTACAGCATATACATCCACAAGACTGGGATCCTAATTAGAATAAGACATACTATGTTTGTATAAATATGTCAAAATATGGTCTACTGTCATGTATAAAAAAAACAAATTTTTAAAAAAGTATTGAGGGTTCATGAGGGCAGAAGAGGTTGGGACAGAGAGAGCCCAATTAAAATTAAGAGATAAAGGAAAAATTGGAAAGTTCTATATGTTTCTGCCACAACTCATGCTGTTTGAACAACTTAGCAAGGGCCACTATGTCTGTCCATGATGCCTGCTGCAATCAGCCCAAGGACAGAAGGCAGGCTAAGGCAATCCCTGGCCAAGGATGAGGGCACTGCTCACCCATGGTGGGCACGCTGGCACCCCCTCTGTAAGACCTGGGGGACACGTGGAACCTGGCAAGGACCCTGGAGGAAAAGAGGAGAGGCTCAGGGCTTGGGGGACAGAGAAGACACAAAGGAAAATGCTCATGTGCAGAGGTGGCCTCCCACTTTGGTAAGGCATCTATCTGGGAGCACTCAGGTTTAAACAACTCCCAAATTCTGTTCAATTTAGGCCATTTGGGGACTGGAACAGAATGCACAGACAATATGAGTTGCAAAGGGTAGAGAAAGCACTTCAGAAAAGATGTTGCTGAACTATTCCCTGCAGGGAACACATGTCCATGACAAAGAGTGACAAGTGTCCCTACCAGACCCTACTGGATCTGATTCACAGGCAAGGGACCTAACACAGCAAATGCAAGTGACTTTCAATCATCAGCCTCTTGGGCAAACTCAGAACTCAGCAGAGCTGTGCTGTGGCCTGGGTGACATCGAAGACCAGCAAGGAGAAAATATAAAAGGTCATATGGTGAAATCATGAGAAGGAACTGAGAGAGGCAGGATGACATCTGAACACAGAGAGGGGGTCGGCAGCGTGACAGGATTCCCTGCAGGAGTTGAGAAGCTACTGGATGCAGGCGAGCTGGGTTTCTTGAGAGCAAAGGAGCTCAAGATGGACAATGTTGGCCACCACAGATTTATTTATAGATTTTATTACTCCTTCCTTGCAACAGTCCTCTATCAGACTTGTCACTGTCACTTCACAAATCACGCAAACACAGTTATAAAATGAGCTGAAGTCCATGTGCTCCTTTTTAATGGTGGAACACCCTGTTTCCAACTTCCCGCCTTCAAGAGTGTGGATCACTGGAGGTGGTGATAGGCAAGTGATGACAAACCACCTATAAAACAGAGTCACAGGGGCTAGAGTTGAGGGGACCCCAAAGTGTGAGGGATTGCAGAGGACGGGACAATTAAGTCTGCCTGATAAATGGGGAAGATTTCTTGAAGAGGCAAGAATTAAGCTGGCCCGTTTTTTATTTTTTTGTGAGGTGAGGGGGTCTTGCTAGCCTGGAACTCCTGGGCTCAAGTGATGCTCTTGCCTCAGTCTCCCAAGTAGCCACCAGCCTAGGACGGTCTCCAACTTATGATGGTTTGATGTTTTTTCAACTCAATGATGGTACCATTGAATATTATTCAGCAGAAACCATATATCGAGTTTTGAATTTCTTTTCCTGCCCTAGTGATATGGAAAGTCCAATCTGCCCTTGGTGCTGGGCAGTGGCAGGGAGCCTCAGTTCCCAGTGAGTCCGGTGACTGCAAGGGAAAACAACCAACACTTTGCAGTACACTGTGTTGCTAAGCTACGATGCTCTGTAGGTTAGGGGCATCTAACACATTTTCAGCTCACAATATTTTCAGTTTATGATGTGTTCATAGGGATGTAAACCATTGTAAGTTGAGGATTATCTATCTGTCTGTCTGTCTGCCTATCTATCCACCCACCCACCCGACCACTCATCAACCTTGCTACACTTCCTATTGGTTTGTTTCTCTAAAGAGCCCTGTTCTTTTGTAAGGAACAAAGAGGCCCACCAGGCTCCAGGCTAAGGAAGGAAGCAAACCCCAGCTTTTGCCATCTCCATGACCCCTGCCACCAATACCTTATGCATGTGGAATCAGCACGAGGTGAAGAACTGTGGGCCAGCCCTGAGCCATCGTCTCCACTTTTGTGTGCCATTTAATCCAAGGACTGACTGCATATCTCCTCTTGGATATTCCATATCATGTCAAAATGAGCAAACTCAAGCCTCCCTCTCCCATCCTTCCCCCATGATAGCAAATGGTGCCATCCAGTTACCAAGTCAAAATTCTCATTGGTGCCAAAAACTCTAAATCACCCTGTCTTCTCTGTCCCTCATCCCTCCTTACTCAGTTTACCTCTGTGGTCATGCTAATGTGGTCTCTAAAACACATGTTGAATCCATCTGTGCCTCCCTATTCCTCCAGCATCAGGCCCTCAGTCCAAGCCCCCATTACACCAACCTGAGCAACTGCAATCACCTCCCACCCCAACCAGTTTCCTACTTACTCTTCTGCCCGACTCTGCTCTCAGGCATTCCTCCAAGGCCATTTTCCATCCTGCATCCATCTGAGCTTTTTCACACATAAACTGGGCAATGATGTTTCTCTGTTTGCAACCCAGAAATATTTCCACTGTTCCTTATATAAGACACACACTCTCTGTGTCCATGAGGGCCATGGCCCACCTCTCCTTCATCATCCAGCTTTTCCCATGTCCTCCCTGCTTGCTTCAGTTCCCTTAGAGGACAGCCTGGCCTCCTGGCTGCCTAAGACCCTATTGTTCTTGGGGTCTTGGAACTTCTTGGATGGCTGGCTTCTCATGATGCAGATCTTGATCTCAAAGGCCATCCTTGCCTTCCCTTTCCAAAGCAGATTCCAACCCCAGCACCTGCATTTGCCCTCTACCAAACCACCCTATTTGTGTCCTCATGGTGCTCAGCATAATTTATAATTATCTCATTTGTTTGCTGGCTTACCTATTTCACTTTGACTCCTCTGTTCTACCCCTGACAACCTGGAATGTCAATTCTATGAAAGCACAAACTGTCTGGTTCACCCCTTTGTCCTCCAAAATCTAACATCATGAATAGCATTGAATAAAAAATAAATAACAAATAGCTGTCTTCTAAACTTGAAATTATCATGCCATTATTAAATTGGTATTCATTAACTAACACTCAGAAAAGTTAAATAACATGTCCAGAGTTGCTCAGCTCTAACTGGCAGATGTGGGATGCAAATGTAGGTCTGTCTTAAGGCCAGAAAAATGTGCTTCCCATCACTCCCCACAAGCTGTCTACAGACTACATATTAACAAATATCCACAGTGCATTTTCGGCTTAAAAGATCTTTAAGAAACACATTTTTAAATTAAATGCAAATATATTTGGAGCACCTTTGATGTGTCAGATATCATGCTTTGTGAAGAGTGGTCCTTCAGTCAGTCAGGGGCTGTCTTCCTAGGAGACCAGCACAATAGCCCTGTGAGGTCAAAAAAACAGGCAAGCTATCTGGAAACACACTCAGAGCCCTACATTTTATTTCTTTGGTTGGATATTTTTTAGCTGTTCTGCTTTCCGTTCCTGATTTTACTGTTAATAAATGCTCAATATAAACAAACAAAAAAAATGCAAAAGGCGGGAGGACTGTGTCAGTCAGCATCATATCACTGTAAGAACTTCCTGAGATAATCAACGTATAAAGGGGAAAGGTTTATTCTGGCTCGAGGCTGCAGGGGTTTCAGTGCATGGTCACTTGGCCCCACTGTATTTGGACCAGTGGCAGCACGCACATCACACAGGAGTGAGTGGGTGGAGGAGTCCTGATTAACTCATAGCTGGGTATGGAAAAGGGAGAGGAAAAAGACTGGCACCACTTTAAGAACACACCCCCATGATGAACTTCTTCCCACTAGGCCCCACCTCTTAAAGGTTCTATCCCCTCCCAATCATGCCAAGCTAAGGACCAAATCTCTTAACACTTAGGTCTCTGGGGAACATTTCAGATTCAAATTATAGCATGTACTAATAATCTAATCACCCAAAGATAATCACTGTTCACAGTGTGATATTATTTTGTCTTATAGTCAGTTTTCTACCTACTTTTGAAATAGTGTGATATTTTTCCACTGTAAATAACTATGGGTATTATTTCCAGTGTTTACGCTACTAAAATGATGCTCTGATAAATATCCTGGTGGGGTCACCTTTGCACAGTGTCAAATTATATTCTGAACCTACGGGTGGAAATGCTAAGGAGATAAAAATTTATACTTTTAAAATTTTATTTATGGGCCACACTGCCCTTCAGAAAGATTGAAGTAATGATATTTTATCAATATGAGAGTTAATAACTGACCTCATTTTATGATGTATTTTCTCTATTATTTGCAAAGTGGGCCAGTTTTCAAGTGCCCAGACCAGTGGCTAGCACAGAATGAATGCTTTGTAAATATGTTCATTGAAGGAAAGTACATCATTCCTATTTTTCCTATGGGGGCTCCCCAAACCCTTTACTCATCCCTTTTCTAGACTATTTCTTATTCTTCTGTAAGAGCATTTTACATTTCATGAATATTAATCATATGCTTCTTATATGTTTGTTATTTGTCTTTTTTTGTTGTTGTTTTGGGAATCAAACCTGGGGACTTAAGCCTGCTAGGCAATCACTAAACATTTGTTAAGGTGACATTTTTCTTTTTCTACAGAAATTTAATCTTTGAAACTTAAAATGTTTAAAAAAAATGTTTATTTGTTTTTGTGGCACCAGGAATTGAACCCAGGGCCTCATCTATGCTAAATGAGTGCTCTGTTACTGAGTTATACCTCCAGCTCAAGAAAACGTTTCTCTCTGTGACATGGTCACTACCTCAGCACTACTAGAAATTTGGGCTGGATAATTCTCTGTGGTGGGGGCTCCTTTGCCTTAGCTTACAAGATACCAGTAGCCTTCCCCAAACTATCACCCCAAAATGTCCCTGGACATTGCCCAATGGTGCCCTAGGGAAAAATCTTCCCTGGTTGAGGAGAACTTCTGCTTACAAAGTCCAATTCTAACTCAGAATTCTAGAAAGTGACCCTACTGGATTTGTGTCCATGTTTTTAGTTTTACACACTGAAATCTTCAATCCACATGGAATATACTTTGGCAGAAGAAGTCAAGTTAAAAACCAGATATCATGATGATACCAAACTTAGCCCCTGGAAAAGGCAATTCCGCTCCCAGTAAGCTCCTGAAATGTGCAACACATCATAATCCCATTGTACAAAGTTATACGACACCTCACAGAGAGGAAAGTTGCACCTGTCTCCAAATAGTTGGCACAGAGTTCACCAAGCAGACGTCAAGATGTTTCTGGCCTTATTTTCTCACAGTTAAAGGAATTCTCTGCTACAAGTAAAGCAGATGGTACTCAATAAATGCTGGACAAGTGAGGCAATGTATTCCTAGGAATGTGTTTTCTAAGGGATATTTTACCCATCACATAATCATCATCATCCAGAAACTGTCAGCAAACCACAAGATTCTGGAATCATCTGGAAATTTCTAAGTGGTCTTTCATTTTAGCCTAGGGGAAAAAAATTACCAGACTGAGTGGTTTACTTTGTGAATAAATGCCTTTGACTTGAACTTTTGTGTGCTTTCTAATAATTTTTAAATATAAATATTAATTATCCTTTTAAATTCCTGTTATATTTCTATAGAATTTAATAAACATATTGGGCTCCCTCTGGTGGTCAAAAGTAAATCTCTAATTCCCAATGGTGAGAACACAGCTAAATTTGAAAATCTTTATTTATGGGACACGAGACGTTTGATAATTAATAGATTCAGAGTGGCTAGACTATGCTTGAAGAGAAGACTTCTAATTATTTTTTTCCATTCATCAGTGGTTCTACAAGTTGGTTTGTAAGGCCACTGACCAAAACCCTGCCTACCCTGTTCCCTTCCAAAACACTTCCTTTTTGGGGATTTCCTGTTTCTGGCCAAAGTATCACTCTTCCCCCAGGCTTGCAACTTCAGTCATCTCTGTCCCCTCCCATGCCTATTCATCCTGTTTGTGAGTTTTGTCTACCACATGGCCTGGGCCTGTCACAGCTGTTCCCTGCTATCAGTTCTCGGGGCCGTCATTCAGGTTCTCATGACCTCTTCTCCAGGCTGGCCATTGAGCAGATATTTAACAACCCTCATTCCATGTGCCTGGCACCATTCTAGGCTCAGGGGATGCAATGGTGAACAAGTCAAGACCCCGTATGCAGTGAGCACACCCCTCTGTGAGCCTTTTGGAGCCATAGCTGTAATCCAGTCAGTCTCCATCCTCCCTACTAATTCTAGAGTCCTCCTCTAAAGCTGAACTCTACTCAGCCACCTGCAACTGTGTCCTGTGCATACAGCCCCAATGCCTCTGAGTCCTGCCCTCACCTTCACACTGCTGCCATCTTCCAGCCACACAGAGGCCTGGCTGCTCCTTGGAGCTCCCCTTTGCCCCTGCTCAGGATGGCAGGCCTTATGGAGAGGTATCCCTATCGCGGCTGGCTAACATGTCAACCAGTCTTGAAAACCTTGTCAACTATCACCCTTTCAGAGAAGGACCCTCCTCTCCCCTCTTCCAGATCCTTCTGACCTGGAGCAATTCCCCCTCCTTTTAATTTTATCGGACATTTGATCTTAGGACTTGTCCCATTCTTAGCTATCGTGATTTTCATATCTGTACCAGTGAATTTGGAATTGTCTCTAACAACCTTCATTAGGGACATGTGAGTTGACATCCTGAACAAAGAGGGGCACTAAAGGAAGGTCCAGGCTGTGTGGCTAGAGGATGGCAGGGGAGGTGAAGGTGAGGGCAGGGCTTGGAGGGATGGGGGTTGTAGTCCCTAGGTCACATGGAATGTCTCCCATAGAAAGACTATCACAAAATAAGGTATATTGAGATGAATGAATGAGCAAATGAACAAATATCTATGTACAGTGGAGTGGGGAAACTGAGATCATCCTCCAGAAGATTCTGGAGAAGCAAGCAAACAAAATAATCAGATATAAATTATCTCCTTCAACTTGGTCCATAATTAAATACCTGCCTTGTAGACCATTGATTTGCCCTAAGCTCAAGTCAAGTGGGATTTTTAACCCTTGTTTTTGAAAAGTATCATTTAAAAAAATTCTCCATGTAAACAATTCAAAAAAGGATAGTTTCTTGCTTCAAAATACTAAGAGAGCCGTCCCCTTCCCCAAGCTCATTCTTAACAATAACAAATACAGTAAAGAGGCTGAATACCAGTAATCTGTGCTACTTCTGTTCCACTCTGTAACATTTTCCATAAACTATCAACGAAACGTATCAGGTTGTATATCATTTCCACATCGAGCTGTATGTTCTGTGAAGTCGAGTCTACTCAGCCGCTCAAACAACCAAATGTTTTCACAGAGCAGGGAATTTCTAACTCTGATGAATCTGTTTATTCGTTTCTGGAAAATCACCCTGTCCTGCAAGCATAGTGCACATCACTTGGAAGCTTCACATGTCTCTGGAATATTATGCAAGGATACAAAAAGGAAATGAGTACTACCACTTTTCCGGAAAGTTCCCAATAATTTCCAGGGAAGATTGACCAGATTAGAAACAAGAATGAAGGGGCAGAGGCCTGGGGGCTGTGCTGCTGTTGTGGTCTGACAAGAGTCTATGGGCTACACAATTTCTTTTCTTCAGTTTCTCTCACTCTGGTGTCACCGCATTTTCTCACCCATCTCCCAGCAGAACATGCCAATAAAGTCGGCCAAGCCTTTGTTCTTTCCCAATAGACTATTCCCAGCCAACCTCTAACTCTGTACCTCCTCCTCTCCTTCCTCTCTGGCAGCCCCTGGCAGATGATAATGGAGCTGAGTTAATGGGAACCACAACACACTGGTTTTCAGGAGGCAGTGCAGAGCTGGCCTAAGCTTCCTACACGGCTTAACTCATTCCATCCATGCAAAAGTCCTATGAGGTAGGTACTATTAGGAAGCCCATTTTACAGATGAAAAACTGAGGCCTGGAGTTGGTAAGTGGCAGAACTTAAGCCAGGCAGGCTGAATCTAGCTTCCGTGTCCTTGACACAACTGCCTTAGGGACAATTTGACAGAGGGCTAAGACAGCTTTAGTATGCTTAGAGGAAAATCTCTGGTCAAAACCAGAATCTGTCTACCATGCCCAGTAAGGACATAATGGCCAGCTGTCCCTGGAGCAGAACTAAAGTGATCATCTACTATTTGTATTTGCCTAGCTGAATCTGTTTCCTACTCTTTTGGGGATAGCACCCCTATTTTCCTTGGGGTTGCTACCATTCCCACACCACATGGTTCTGGTAGTCCCAACCATCTCCCATAGCTGCCTCTCCCAGCTCCAAGAATGGTCACATGACCCAGACCTTGCCAATCAATGCATCACATCCTCCAGGCTATGGAGATTATTCAGAGGTAGGCACCTGCCCCAAGCCAGGCTCATCAGGGCCAATTCTTGGATTTTTTTTTTAAATTCTGGTAAAATACATATAATACAAAACTTTTAACTATTTCAAAGTACAGACAGTTCATGACTTATAATGGTTCAATTTGTTGTTCGAAGTTACAAGGATGTGAAAGCATGACACATGCAAAGAATCCCTACTTTGAATATTGAGTTGGGATCTTCTCCTGGGAGAGTGATCTGAGGTACAGCCTCTCCCATGACCCTGGGCAGCAGCAGCAAGCATGTCTCCCAGTCAGCCAGGTAGCCATTAGCAGCAATGGCTGAGTCTCCATGTGCTGTGTGATAGTGAGGGTGTTCTGTAGATGCAGTTTATTAAATGCACTTCTGACTTACGATATCCTCCACTTACAATGTGACCCTGTTGTACATCAAGGAGCATCTGAACACAATTCCATAGCATTTAGGATATTTACTCTACTATGAAAACATAGCGGATCCATTTCTAGAAATTTTTCATCTTTCCTACTAGAAAGTCATTCACCTTTAAATATGTCCCAGCACTTGTATGCCATAACAAATGACTAGGTGAGCTAAATAACAGAAATGTATTTTCTCAATTCTGGAGGCTTGAAATTGAAGGTCAAGTTTTCCAGGTTGGTTTCTTTGAAGGCCTTTCTCCTTGGCTTGTAGATGGCCATCTTCTCTATATCTCCACATGGCCCTCCCTCTGTGTGTGTGTGTATTTCTCTGTGTCCAAATCTCTTCTTCTTGTGCAGATACCCTACTGGCCTCATTCTACCTTAGTTACTGTCTCCAAATACAGATGCATTCTGAAGTACAGGGGTTTAGGACTTCAAAATATGTATTTTGGGGGGACACAGCTCAACCCAAAATACCCCCAACTCTCCAATTTTGGTAAGAAAGAAGAGTGCTTTATCTTCTGGGGATGCTGAGCAGGTGTGACATACCTGGAGCTACTGGTGGCCACCTTCCCAAGGAAAGATGATCTGGAAGTGATGCAAAGAATTGGGAGATGGAGAAAGGCCCTGAGCCCAGACATACCTGAAGTTGGTTCTACCTCTGATCTTTCCATTTCCCATTGTATGATCTGATAAATTTTCTTTTTTACTTTCTTCATGTAGGACGGTTAGAGCATTAATTAATATTCTGATGCTTATAGTTTAAAGAGTGAGTGAATACAAGGATATTTTATATCAAAGTGGGTTATATCTCCAGGACATGCAACATGGGACCACATAATGGCTGCTTAAGTGGAAGAGTCAGGATTCAAATCCAGGCCTCTTGGGCTCCAAGGTGCTGACCCTAAGCTGCCTCTTGGAAGGAACGCTCCCATGCACAGCATGGTGCAGCCTGCTCCCATGGTATGGACTTCAGGATCAACCTGGTTGGCTTCCTCCTCAAACTGAGGACTACTATTCTAGTCCAGACCTCCTCCCAGATCCCACAGCAGAGCCTGGCTTATGACAGGCTTCAGAGAAAAGCAGGATGAAGTCAGACAACAAGAGGACATGGCAGGTCATCCTTCCCTCCATTGCAGGTTGGATGCAGGATAAGAACCCAAGATAGGCCAGGCTCAGTAGCACATGCCTGTAATTTCTGTCATTCTAGCAGCTCGGGAGGCTGAAGTAGGAGGATTGCAAGTTCAAAGGCAGTCTCAGAAACTTATTGAGGCCCTAAGTAACTCAGTGAGACTCTATCTCTAAATGAAATACGAAAAAAGGGCTGGGGATGTGGCTCAGTGGTTAAGTGCCCCTGAATTCATTCCACAGTGCAAAAAAAAAG
The DNA here is from genome assembly GCF_001458135.2 of Marmota marmota marmota. Taxonomy (NCBI): domain Eukaryota; kingdom Metazoa; phylum Chordata; class Mammalia; order Rodentia; family Sciuridae; genus Marmota; species Marmota marmota. The sequence goes on from NW_025999869.1 coordinate 26,030,362, forward strand.
AACCCAGGATGGCAAAGAACCCAACTGTCCTTGGGGGGTGGAATTGGGCAAGTTACATCTCAGGATATCCCAACAGCATGACAGGATCCCATGAACCAAATCAGACAGCACCTGCTGTCTATCATACAGACCATCCCAAGGAGAAATTGCAAACTGAAAGAAAGAAACATGCTAACAATTCATGAGCTAATTGTGCACAAAAAGGTGAGGACTGACTTGCTATATACAAATGGTCCCTGACTTCTGATGGCTTGACTTACCTTTTTCTTTTTTAATTTTTTTAACTGCATGATAATGCAGAACCATTCTGTTTTTCACTTTCAGCACAGTATCTAAAAAATGACTTGAATTATTCCTCAATTTATTATAAAATAGGTTTTGTGTTCAATTATTTTGCCCAACCCTAAGCTTATGTATGTATTCTGAGCATGTTTAAAGTAGGCAAGGTCAACTTATGATATTCAGAAGTTAAAGTAAATTAAATGTACTTCCAACATTATATTTTTAACTTATATTGGTTTATTGTGATGTGACCCCAATGTAAGTCAATGAAAATCTTTATACATAAACTACTGCTGACACCGGGCTATCCAATATCATAGCTACCAGCCATATACAGCAATTTAAACTGTTAAAAAGAAATAAAATTTTAAAATCCACACACGTCATATCTCAAGGGCTCAACAGTTATTATCAGCTACAGTGTTGCACAATGCAGGTGCAGAACATCATCACAGGTTGTTCTACTGGGCAGTGCTGCTCTGGGAGGACATATGAGTAACTGATAAATGGTCTCCGAAAGGGGAGTAGGAAAGCTGGGGAGGAGCATGGGAGGAGAATGTGTTTTTTATGTATAATATTTTGTAGTACTTTAACTTTCTGGTCACATATTTTGCTTCATATTTAAAAAGAAAAAAATTTAAATTTTAAACATGTTTTAAACACATAAATGATAAACCCAAGGGACACAGGTGAATCCCAGGTATCTCTAGCCTGGGGATCACCTGCTGAAGGATGGGTGTGGCCCTCTTTCTGGGCAGGAGCATAGGAAAGAACAGTGACAGGATAGCCCACAGGTACCGCCCCACATGTGACTCACACTCCCCAGTGCTGGAAGCTCCTTCTGTCCCCCACATTTCCATCCTCTCAACAATCTTAGGAGGCCCTCAGGGTGATTATTGTTCCCATTTGTTTTCATTTCCTAGGGCTGCTGCAGCAACACATTACCACATATTAGATACCAAAAAAATACAGAAATTTTTGTCTCATGATTCTGGAGGCCAGAAGTTCAGGGTGTTGACAGAATTGGTTCTGTCTTCCATACCTGTCTCATTACTGGTGGCTACTGGCAATCCCATGTCCCGTGGCTTGTAGGACATAGTTATATGGCTTCTACTGTGTGGCTGTGTCTCAAATCTCCCCCTCTCTTCTCTCCTGAGGGCATCAGTCATTGGATTCAAGGCCCACCCTAAATCCTGAATGATCTTGAGATTATAGGGCCCTGAATTATAGTTGTCCCCCTTATCCACAATTTCACTTTTAGATTTCAGCTGCCTACTATCAACTAAGGCCCAAAGACATTAAATGAAAAAAAAAAAAAAAAACTACAGAAGTAAACGATTCATAAGTTTAAAATTGCACACCACTCTGAGTTGGATGATGAAGTCTCCTGCCACCTGCTCCTTCCCAAATGGATATGAATCGCCCCTTACCCAGCATATCCAGGCTGTATATGCTACCTGCCCTTTGGTCATTAAGTGGCTGTCCAGGTTATCACATCAACTTCGTGAACTTGAAGTTAAAGTGCTTGTGTTCAAGTAACCCTTATTCTATTAATAATGGCCCTAAAGCACAAGAATAGAAATGTTGGAAATTCAGATCTGCTCAAAAAAAAAAAAAAGCTAAACAGTGCTTCCTTTAAATAAAAGATAAAAGAAAATAAGATATTCTGAGAGACACATCCACATAACTTCTATTGTAGTATATTGTTATACTGTGAATTTTATTATTAGTTATTGTTAATCTCTCACTGTGCCTAATTTATAAATTAAACTTTATCATAGCTATATATGTATAGGAAAAAACATAGTATATTGAGGGCTCAGTACTATCCCTGGTTTTGGGCATCTTGATTCCCATCTTGGGAATCTTGAAGTGGATCCTCTATGGATAAGGTGGGACTACTGTACATCTGCAAAGACCCTATTTCCAAATAAGGTCACATTCACATGTATTGGGGGCTAGGACTTGGATAAATCATTTAGATGGAAATGACTCAACCCACCATTTTACAGACAAAGGGTGCAAGGCTCAAAGGGCCCTTCACTGAACTGAGGTCACAGAGTTGGTTCAGGGCAGAAGCCTGCCAATCCTTCCATCATGGACTTGGGCAAGAGGGACGCACATCTTCCTGCTTGAAGCCCGCCACTCCTTCAGCCTTGTACAGCTGGCTTCACAATGGGCGACATACACAAAGGAACTGGCCTCTTCTCTGGCCTCCTTATCTGCCTGCCGCCTGCTAGGATCTAACAAAAGATTACACTGTCTCCTTGGACCGTGGGAAGGAACTGGGCCAGGGGATCTGTGGGTATCTCAGATCAGACAGGGATCGGAACTACAGAGGGTGGTCTGCATCTCCAGACTCTGAAGACTATGGGGCTTTTTGATCAAAGCCAGAAAGAAAGGGAGAGAGTTCAGAATTCTGGTGTTATAGAGAAAGGCCTCTGTCCTTTTCCTGATCAGGGGAGCCTGTGGCAGCCTCCTGGGGTTTGTGTTGATGAAGAACTCTGGTCCCCAAGCCAGAGGTGGCAGGAGAGACAGAATGTACATGGGAAGATGAGGACCCTGCTGAGATCACTGTGCTGCATCCCCAGGGCCACCCTGACCACACAGGCCAGGACAGCTGAATTGCAGCCAGGAGACCCTGGGACAACGACAGCACAAGCTCACCACAGGTAGGGCCTCCCTGGAAGGCAGGGAGAACATGTGCCCCACTCTCCGCTGGCCTAGAGGTTTTGCCCTAGTGCCGATCATTATCCCCAAAGATACAACCCTGGAATGCCTTCATTCCAAATGCTGAAATTCTCAAAGAACAAAATCCTAAAAGTCTAAAAATCCTTAAAGCTCAAAATACCTGAAGATCATAATCCCAAAAGATTGAAATCCCAAATGTTGAAATCCTAGAAGCCACAATTCTGAAAACCACAATTCCCAGGGATGAGCGTAGGGGCTCTATGAGGGGTAAGAAGACAAATTTAGTAGAATTAGTGGTTTTGGGTTGTATGCAGGTTAGCGGCCAAAGTTTTCATTCATGTCTTACTTCTGCCCCTTCACATACAGTGCCATGCTGTATGCCCTCTGTGGGAGAATATAAACAATTTGACAAACTCAGCCACCTTCTGATATAGTCTCTCTAGTGTTAGAAAACACATTAAATGGTGAACTCCTCTTGGTTAGGAATCTGACTATACAAGAAGAAAGTCTTGGGGCTGTGGTTGTGGCTCAGCACTTGCCTAGCATTTGTGAGATACTGGGTTCGATTCTCAGCACCACATATAAGCAAATAAATAAATAAATGTCCATCAATAACTAATAAAAATATTTTTTTTAAAGAAAGAAGAAAGTCTTCTCCTATTTACCACTAAATCCATAAAGTATTCTCCTATTTACCACTGAATCCATAGAAGAATTAATGCATGTTTCACTTTGGCTAGTGGACGGTGCTTTCAAAACTGTTCAAACATCTCACTAGTTCTTCACCCCCATGAGCTTCCCATTTTATATATTTTGCAGACTACCCAAAACTTCATTTGTGGATTTGAATGTGTTTCCTCATTTAATTGTGATTTGTGACTTCTTAATGTTCTAATGTGTCTTTGTGATGTCTTTTTTCCCCTCCTATTAAAATCTCAGATTCCCCAGTCACTGAGCTGCCACTGGGGGACTCAGTAGCCTCTCCCTTCTAGAAGCTCCAATCTTTGACCCCTTTGCTGATGCATGTAAGGGTGATGAATGGCTTCCTGCTGGCTCTGAGGATTACATCCATATAAGAATTCAATGGAGAAATGGCAGGAAGACCCTTACTACTGCCCAAGGAATTCCTGATGATTATGATAAAAAAAAAAACTAGTGAAGCCTTTAAAAAAAAATTTATAGCTGTAGATGGACAGAATTTTTTTTTTTTTTTTTTTTTTTTTTTTTCCAGAGGTCCTAGGGTAGCTTTGGTTTAATCATAAAATCTCTTTCTGGGCCCTCAGAGACTGAATTTTCCCACCATGAGATTCATCTTTGCAGAGGGGCCTCCCAACCTTGAGTTATTAGTTATCAGTTTGGTTTGAGTTTAGTTTCTGGAGCAGCTAAAGTAGAGTAGAAAATGCTGGACAACTTTGCTAGTAGGAGTGACAGTGACAGTGAGGACAACCCTGAGATACATTACAAGGTTCCACTCTTTCCCAGGTATTATATATCCTCCTGTGCAAGGATTATTCTAACCCTGAAAACACCAGGGTTAGAGACTACACACCAAAATTCTCCATCATGATCTGTACAAAGCTCCCCTGAAGACCACCAGAAGGCCTGATGGTAGGAATCTGAATTTGAGCTAGGTGGATTGGGAATCAGCAAATCTGGCTTTATTCCTGGCCCTCCTGATCTACAACAGCAAAACCGAAGACTGACATGATAATTTGAATAACCCAGTCAAAGCTTCCTATTCCCCTCCTCTGCCTCCACCAAAAGAAAAAAAAAAAATCTGTTTTCACAAGATTATTTACTCCTCACTTCTGAAACAGAGCTCTGGCAACAGGGTTAATACCAAGAGGATGGTGTCTCCCATTGGTTCATTTCTGTTTCTCCATCTTTAAAATGGGACTTTTGACCATTTATGCCTTTATTTTTAAGTTATCTCTAACACTTTCTTAGTTTCTCTGCCAATGCCTCTAATCAAACCAAGTTAGCTCATCTTGCTGGAATCGTTGACCAATGAACCTGACAGAGAAGACATAGGCAGGAAGATCCCAGGACCATCCACAGGGTACAACATCCCCAAACCCCAGATGACCCTCTTGGCCATGGATGTCTTGAGCAGTTACGACCAGGGAGATGAGATCAGGGTCAGGCTTACAGAAGCCGGGAACTGGCGAGGAGTGAATGTCCACTTACCTGGGGGGCAGATGCACTCAGATGGAGCCTCCCGCACAGTCCGGAGCTTGACAAGTCCATCCAACTTCTGAACCGAGAAGGAAAGGGGAGAAAAAATGAGGATGAGTTTCAGAACAGAGACAGATAAAAGAGGAAAAATTATCAAAAGAAAAGTATCCAGATGATCTATAGTGGCCATGGCATTTTCCAGAGCATTTCTTGAAAGGTCATTAAATTCTAAACACAATTTTCAAATGAGAAGAAAAGCAAAAACAAACATTGAACAATTACTGAGTCCTTGAAAAGAAGGTTTCTGCTTTGTTACAAGTTCAAATACAATACCAAGAGCTAAAAGCAATAGAAATGGCTTCTCCAAAGTCAAGGAAAGTCAAGGTGACTGTCAGTCACACTAAGAAGGGAGAGAGGAACAGAGAGAGGCTTGGGTGGGTAAATCAACACTGGCCCTTGTAGCAGCTCTCTGGATGCCCAAGATCACCCCATCCTCACCCAGAAAGCCCCCAGGCCCCCAGCTGCAGCCCCTCTCAGTCCACAGCCTTGACCTTGATGGCCCTGGTCTAATTTACCCTGAAGTTCCTTTCTTCTTTCCACTGGGGATCCTTGACCTGAATAATTTGGCTCAGTACAACTTAACAAAAGTCTCTGCACATGCCCAGCCCTGTGCTAGACATGAGGAAGAGGGAAAGAATTACCACATAGAGTCAAAGGCCACAACTATGCTACAATATCACACAGGGACAGCTCCAGCATATTCAAGTCTGACTTGACCCTGAGGGTGACTTTTCAGACCAAAATTAAAGTCCCTGCCTCATAAGGAGGGGATGCAACCTGAAAAAGAGGAATTTATCCCAAATCCCCAAATCTGGGTTTAGCCAGGAGTCTGAGGCTAAAACTAGGTGGGATCTGAGTTCTGACAAGGATACACCAAGTACTAACCTTTTTTTCCTAGGAGGGAATATAAAACCCTAAAAGCTAAACAAAGTAACAAGTCTGTTCATTTGAGTGTAGAGGGTACTTACTACTATCAGGATCTGTACTTCCGGTTAAACATACAGAAACATTTTTTTTTCCTTTTTTTGCAGTGCTAGGAATCAAACCCAGGGCCTTATGCATTCTAAGTGCACATTGTATCACTGAGCTACATCCCAGCCCCAAGAAGTAGTCAGGCTCCTGAAGCTTCCCCTAGGCTCATCTGTTTGCATGTATTTGTAAAATCCAATTTTAGCAAAGAACCCTGCTAAGTCAGTTTGGCAAGAATCTCTTACCCTTGATATCTTATCACCTTGGGTACCTGATGAGGCTAATCACCCTCCGCCATCCTCCAGGTGATATCTGGTCATCCTGGCCTGTTTTCAGCAAAGATCCTATTAGGTCAGTTTAACTAGCATTTCCCTTATCCCTGAGATTTCCCCTTAAGTAACATTCTATCCACTGACTCCACCTTGCTCCCTAGCTAGAAATTCCCATTTGCCCATGCCATATTTAGAATTGAGCTTAATCTCTTTCCCACTGCAAAATTCCATTGCCATGGTCCCTGTACCTATCGCAATGGTCTTTGAATACAGTCTGCCTTACTGTGCTTTAAGTGGGATCATGAAATAATTTTTCCTTTTAACGTCATGCCTTGAATTCTCACAGAAGACAGGATACCAGTCAATTCCCAGGTGCCTGTGGCTAGAACAGCCCAGGACCAGGCTAAAATGAGGCTAAAAATGCAACCCAGGTAGTTCTAGATGCCTGAGCAAAGCACTTTGGAGATCCACATCCAGCACAACCCTCTAGCCTCCCTCTCATTGTACAGAGGTGGACAGGGCTGAGCTGAAACAGGAGGTTAAGGCTGACAAGCAGTAAAGGAACGCTGGTTATTGACACTGCACGGCAGTCAGAAGATGCAACTGTAAGCACACTGTCACTGTGCTAACTTCATCCTTGCTACACTTCCTGGCCCTCCAAAACCCCCAACTTGCCCAGGAATTGGATCTCACTAGGCCTCCAGACACCAGCCTCTCATCTCCCACCTGGAACCTCCACTTGCCACTCACTCCTGCTCCTACCTGGAGCCACCATTTAGCCCAGAGTGACCCTGTGAGCAGCTGGGGCTGGTTCTCGATCTCCAGAAGTCCTCCACAGTTATCATGACTCCCCTGGGACAGGTCACCTGTTCCACCACAGGGAGCAGCAGACATTCCTGGTTCCTCTCTCCACCAGGCTCAAAGCCCTGTGGGGGGCTGAGGTTTATGAATGAGGGTCTGGAAGCAGGATGGCCATTCCTGCCCTTGGAAGCCTCTGCAAAAAATGGCAGGCTTGAGCAGGACCTTGGAACTCACTCTCCATCACATTTGCGGATGCTATAGCAGATTCCAAAATGTACTTAGGAGAAGAAACCAGCCTTCTAGTTCAAACTAGACAATTTGTTCAAGAAGTTCTCATCTGTCTAGCAATGCTAGACAGAAATGACTGCCTCCTTAATTTCCTGTTTCTAACAAAAGCACTTAATACTAAAAGCAATTAGCTTTAAACAAATGCTATCACAAGTGGGCCTCTCTCCTAAAGGGTAGGGGCTTAGTCACATACTGATAAGAAACACATGACTTTAGATTTACTTTCATCTTAAAATAAGGTGAGATGTGGAACCATAGATGGGAGAAGAAAAAATTACTGTGGAACTACTAGGTGGGACCAGAAATGGCTGGGATTGAGTTTTTGTTTTGTCATTTTTCTAAACTCTGCTAATATGTTTCTTTTCTAGATCAAAAGATGAAACTGCAAAGTTTTTTTTTTCTTCTAGTCCCCTCCCCTCCCCCCACCTCCAGGCCCCTCCCTTTCTGCGGTTTGAAATGTTGCTACTATGAACTCAAGTGAAATGTTTGAATTAGAAACCCAAGCCCACAATCTTTACTTCATGCTCTTTTCTTTTTAATTCTAAGAAAATACTCTTGTGTGTCCAGGTTTGTAAAAATGATTTAAAAGCCTCAACTTTTTACATTCAATTATCTGGCAGCACCCCTGGCATCTGCAAACAATATGGTCCTGTTTTTACATATGCAAACAAGTCCTTCCTCTCAAAGTAAATAAAGGATGAGTTTCTGAGAAAAGACTTGAGAGGCACCGCTTCCAAAAGCCCTGAGAAGGAGAACTGGAAGTTGGGGAGGAAGGGGCGGTAGGCATTCAAAAAACTGAATCAAGGGAAAATCATGGTTTTTCAAAACATGATCAGATGATAAATTTACTAATGATCTGCTGGGCCATTAAACTGGGACACTTTGCCACGTTTGATCACATCCTCCAATAGTTTTGACTGGGTGAGATACAGACTGACAGTGAAAAAAATAAGGGTTGAGCTGGAGATGGTGGTATGGGTCTATAGTATTAGCCACTAAAAACCTAGTGCTTGAGTCCCAGAAGCCCTGGGCCATTCTGGGCAACATAGTGAGACCGGTTCAAAAACAAACAATGCTGGGCATGGTGGTGCACCCCTGTAATCCCAGCAGCTTGAGAGGCTGAGGCAGGAGGATCACAAATTCAAAGCCAGCCTCAGCAACTTAGTGAGGCCCTAAGCAACTTAGCAAGATCCTGTCTTTAAATGAAATATAAAAAAGAATTGGGGGGGCTGGGGTTGTGGCTCAGTGGTAGAATGCTTACCTAGCATGTGTGCGGCACTGGGTTCGATTCTCAGCACTGCATATAAATAAATAAAAAAGGTTTATCAACAACTAAAAATTTTTTTAAAAATTCCTACTCTGGGGAATATATTTCAAGGAAATAAAGCAAAAAAATGATATTTATGAAGAAACTGCACACAAAACAAATGGTCTAGAGAAGGTCAGGGAATCTGCTTGATGGAACTGTCATGAAATAGCATTATAAAGACTATGTAAAAAACATGTCTGTGATACGGTAAATAACACATCTACATCTATGGAAAAAGACAGGCATTAAGGAGACAGCAATTACCAAAATGAAACCCAGTTGGATGTGCAATCATGGTGATATTCTTCTTTAAAAAGTTTATTCTAGCTGGGTGGGGTGCCCATGCCTTCAATCCCAGTGGCTCAGGGAGGCTGGGGCAGAAGAATCCCAAGTTCAAAGCCAGCCTCAGCAACTTAGTGAGGCCCAAAGCAACTTAGCAAGACTCTGTCTCAAAATAAAAAATATAAAAAGGGCTGAAGGTGTGGCTCGGTGGTTAAGTGTCCCTGGGTTCAATCACCAGTACCCACCCTCACCCAAAAAAGTTCATAGTAAAAAAAAAAAAAATTAAATCTTGGAAACACAAGGGCTGGGGTTGTGTCTCAATGGTAGAGGCCTGCCTCACATGTGTGAGGCATTGGGTTTGATCCTCAGCACCACATAAAAAAAATAAATAAATAAAATAAAGGTATGTGTCAATCTATAATTAAAAGACAAATTTAAAAAAAAAATCTTAGAAACACAGAAGACCCAAGTTGAACTGTTGAAATCTCCTGGTCAAGGGCAATATTAGAAATGAAGACAGACGATTCTGTCTCCTAAGGGACAGTCAACGCCAGTATTGGTCCTTTTAATACATACATGTCACAAATACCAGAGGACAAATCAAACCCAAAGTCACATGTCCTCTGCCCTCCTTCCACCCCATAAGGAAAGACCCATACATGCATCCTCACTGCCACCAGAAACCTAAGAGGGCAGGATTTCCTGACCTCTTTAAACATTCTTTTTTTATACCTCACCATGATAACAACAATAATGGTCATAATAATAATAACAAGTATAACCAAAGCTGTATTATTAAGATTATTACTTATTATGTGGCAGTGGCATGTACCACACCAACAGCTGTTATCTCTTCTAAAATCATTCTCATAAAATTGGAACTATTATTATACCTATTTACAGATGGGAAAATTGAGACGTAGGGAAGTGTCAGGGCTGGACTTAATCCTGCTATTGATTGATTCCAATCACAAAGCAAGACAACTGGTTTGCTTACAAACAACTTTCATGTCTGCAAAGAACGTTTTAAAAGTTGATATCAAAAGCCAGGCTATCAAAGTTGTATAAGCAGAAATACGGTTGGTGTTTTCAAAAAGTTGGGAGGGAGGAATTAAGTATAAGGGGTCACATGGAGGAGATTTGAGGGTGCTGGATCTGTTATTTGTGGTGTTGCGTGGTGGGTACAGAAGTATACATCGTCAAAACCCACAGACTGCACATGGTAAAGCATGAATGTCAATGGATTCCAGATAAAAACAAAAGTCAATCAGGATGCTGAAGAATCCCAAGATGGAATACAGGCTATGACAAATGACTCTAACTCTGATAAATTGTTCAGTAGTTCTACTCATCTGCCAGGGAAATGTGCCAAGATCCTCAGTGGATGCCTGAAACTGCAGATAGCATTGAACCTTTTATGTAGACTATGTTCATCCTACATATACATACGTACGGCAAAGTTTAATTTATAACTTAGGTGTAGGAAGCATGAAATTGACCAATTTATGTTATGTGCATCTATGACTATGTGCAATGAATCTCATTTTTATGTATAACGATGTACCAAAAACAAAAATTAGGCACAGAAGGAGATTAATAACCAATAATAAAACAGAAAAATTCTTGGGGCTGGGATTGTGGCTCAGTGGTAGAGCGCTCGCCTAGCATGGGCAGGACCCAGGTTCGATCCTCAGCACCACATAAAAATAAAGGCATCGTGTTGTGTCCACCTACACCTAAAAAATAAATATTAAAAAAAGAAAAATTCTAACAATATACTGTAATAAAACTTATGCTAATGTGATCATTTTTGCTCTCAAAATATCTAGTTGCATTGTACATATCCTTCTTGTGATATGAGATGATATGATGTCTATGTGGTGGGATAAAGAAAAGAGTTGTAAGCATTGTAACATTGCATTAGGCTACTACTGACCTTTTGATAATACTTCATAAAGAGGATCATCTGCTTCAGGTGATACTGGATCATTGAGTCATGATAATGTCAGGTGAGTAGTGTATACAGTGTAGATACACCAATGTCCGACAAAGGGATGATTCACATCTCAGGACAGACCAACAGGGTGATGTGAGATTTTGTCACACTGCTCATAACAGTGTGCAATTTAAAACCAGATCATGGTTGGCCACAGATATCTCAAACCATAGTGAGAGAAAAAACTTCAGATAAGGGGAAACTATTTTTGTGATATAACCTCATTAAAGGTTATATGGGAGAAATGCAGTTGACCTAAAGTAACGTTGCAAATCTTGGGGTTCTTTTGGGGGCAATACTAGGGATTGAACTCAGAGGCACTCGGCCATTGAGCCACATCCCCAGCCCTATTTTGTATTTTATTTAGAGACAGGGTCTCACTGGGTTGCTAAGCGCCTCACTTTTGCTGAGGCTAGTTTTGAACTCAGCGATCCTCCTGCCTCAGCCTCCCTGAGCCACTGGGATTACAGGTGTGCACCACAGCACCCAGCACAAATTATGGTTTGATTGAAAGCTGTAAGGCTGGAGACAAAAGAATCATACATAAACACTATACTATTAGGCACAGTTGTTTCTTATAAGTGTACAGCTTAGAAATTTTGAAGGCATTTGGCATACACATTAGGGTCGAACAAGTAAGTACATAAACTAGGAATAGTAAAATCCAAGTTTATCACTGTCCAAGAAGGATGTTATAAACAAGCAAAGAAAGAAAGCTAAAATGTACCCTGAAGTGCTGAATCAGAGCCAGAGACTTCACCATTAGGTCATGTGTATGTAAGGTGCACAGAAATATACAGAAGTGATTACAGCTACTTGCTTACAGAGGAGTTAATGCAAATGCATATCTACCCTACCTGTGCCTACAGAGGGTTTGTGAATAGAGACACCCTGGTAGTAATGACATACCCTACACCCAGATCTTGGTTTCTAAGTACTCTTCTCCAATAAATGGGATCAGGGCTTCTTAGAGAAAAGCCTTATTCTAGGGCCAGTGCAGGAAAAACACAAGATGAGCCTGGAATATCTTACAGTGCCAGGAAATATGGAAGTGCTTTGTTAAAAAATAACAAAATTTTAAAATTTTAAAAAAGGAGGGCAGTATGTTAAAGAAATACAAGTACCAACCTGAAAGAGCTCAGAATGGTGAGCACTGGAAAAACATAAACAAAATAAATAAATAATATAGTGCTGGATTATAACCCAAAGAACAAATTAAATATCCATGAGTCTACACTGATATAAATGATTAAATAAATGAGGAGAAGAGACAAAGCTTCTTATAGAAGCCCTCCAAATAACATAAGTAGATGCTTCCCCCTATAGGGAGATGCAGTTAGATTCTCCTCTCTTTGAATACAGGCTGGATTTAAAATGTGACTCATTTCCAGAGTGTAGAGAAAGGAAAATAATTAATGTATAATGGAGAAATCTGGCGGTACTATGTGCTATGGTTTGGATTTGGACTGTCTCCCAGAGGCCCATGTGGTAAGGGGGATTGGTTGCCAGCTTGTATTGCTTTTGAGAAGTGGTGGAACCTTTGAGAGGTGGGGCCCGTGGGAAGAAATTAGGTCATTGAGCTGGATGTTGTGGCGCATGCCTACCATCCCAGCAGCTCAGGAGGCTGAGGCAGGAGGATGGAAAGATCAAGTTATCCTCAGCAACTTAGCAAGGCCTTAAGCGATTTAGCAAAACACTGTCTCAAAATAAAAAATAAAAAAGCCTGGGGATGTGGCTCACAGTTAAGTGCCCCTGGGCTCAATCCCTGGTACCAAAACAAAAAAGAAAAAAAAGGGAAGAGAGCAAAACGGAATTAAGTCACTAGGGCATGCCCTTGAAGGGGATTGGGGGCCCCTGGTTTCTTCTTCTCCCTTTTCCTCCCTGTGGCCATGAGGTGAGCAGCTTCCTCTGCCACATACTCCTGCCATGATATGCTGACTCCTCACAGGCCCAAAAGCAAAAGTGTGGGCCAGCATAAACCTTTCCTCTTATTAAGTTGATTATTTTGTTACAGTCACAGAAAAAGCTACCACACTACCTTAACCAAGTGATCAAGGTCATCAGGGATATGTTGACATCGATATGATGTCATACAAATGACAATCCACCTTGGTGATGTTCTTCCCCAATACTTACAACACGGTCTGTCTAATCATAAGAACACGAGACAACCCACACGGAGGGACATTCTACAAAATACCTGGCCAATAGGTCTCAGAACTGTCAAAGTCATGAGAAACAGGGAAACACCGAGAAAAATGTCGTAGATTGGACAATGTTGAGGGGACATGACAACCAAACACTACATGGGATCCTGGATGGAATCCTGGAATGAAAAAAGAGCATTAGAGGAAAGAATTGGTGAAGTCTGATTAAAGTCTGTTAAAAAATGTTAGCAGAACCCTAGTCACCTCAACTATGACACAACTTTGTTCTTTTTTTTCTTACTGACATGACATTCATAAAATTAATCACCTTAAAGGGAATAATTCAGTACCATTAAGCAGACTCATATTCATACGTAACCCCCCATTTTGAGTTCCCTCTAACTACTTCCAGAACAGTGTCATTACCCTAAAAGGAAGTCCTTCACCTAGATAGTACTCCTCTCAGCAGTCATCAATCTGTTTGCTTTCTCTATGGATTTATCTATTCTGGATAGGTCACATAAAAGAATCACACAATTTGTTCTATTTTTTTTGTCTGGCTTCTTCCACTCAGCGAAATGTTTTTGAGATTCACCCACATCACAGCATGTGTCCTTTGCATGTGTGAATAATATTCGTGTCTATACCCCCATTTGCTATCCCTTCATCCATCGATCAATATTTGGGCTCTTTCTACCTTTTGGTTATTGTGAATATGGCTGCTATGAACACGAGGATACTTTGAGTACCTGTTTGAGTACCTGTTTTCAATTCTTCTGAGTATAAAACTAGGAGTAGAATTGCTATGTCATGTGGTAATTTCATATTTAATTTTTGATGGCCTGCCAACCTGGCTGACCCACTCTTCCTACTAGCAATAAATGGAAGTTCCAATTCTGCCACATCCTTGACAAGACATCTTAGAGGATGTGAAGTATTGTGAAGTCTCACTGTGGTTCTGATTTGCATTGCCCTGAAGACTGATGGTGTGGAGCATCTTTTCATGTGTTTGCTGGCCATTTGTTTATCCTATTTGGAGAAACATCTGTTCGAGTCCTTTGCCCATTTTAAAATTGGGTTGTGTATCATTTTTTTTGTTGTTGTTAAGTTGTAGGTGTTCTTCATGGATTCTGCATAATAGACTCTCCTCAGATATGTGATTTGCAAATATCTTCTCATATATTCCTTCACTCATCCTGAATATCATAGGGCATCATTCCTATGACTGACATGCTTGCCCTAGGCAAGCACTCTACCACTGCATTATACTCCAGGCCTTAGATCTTTATGATCAGAATTCTATCCACCTCCAACCAAGGTACAATATGAATGTGTAAAAACCATCTTGGAAATTGGTGGAAGTAATCTCATGGCTTCATGCTGATCCTCACATTAGTCTTTATGGAGATCATTTTGGATAAATACTTGTATATTGTTACTGATTAATTTGATCAGGTCCTCTTTAGTACCTGTATTAGTTTTCTATATAACAAATGGCCAGAAAACACCTTAAAAACAACACACAAAGGCTGGGGTTGAGGCTCAGTGGTAGAGTGCTCGCCTAGCACATGAGAGGCCCTGGGTTTGATCCTTAGCACCACATAAAAATAAATAAATAGGGGCTGGGGTTGTGGCGCAGAGGTAGAGTGCTCGCCTAGCACGCATGAGGCATTGGGTTCGATCCTCAGCACCACATAAAAAAATAAAATAAGGATATGTGTCCACCTATAACTAATAAATAAATAAATAAATAAAGGTATTGAGTCCAATTACAAATAAAAAATGACAACACACTTTCTCTCTTACAGTTTCTACGGTCAGAGATAGCTGAGCTTGGACTCTGCTTGGGGTCTCCAAGGCTAAAATCCATGGGTCACTAGGGGTTTCTTTCTAGAGCTCTGGAGTCCTCTTTCTTGCTCATGATGTTCCTTGTGGTTGCAGAACAGAGACCCCATTCTTGTTTGTTGCTGGCTAGTAGCTGTTCTTTGCTCCCACAGGCAGCTCACAGTTCTGGGCCATCGGCTCCCTCTACACACCCTTTCATACTTCGAGTCTGTCTTACATCAGAGAGGCCCCCGTCCTTTTTTAAGGACTCAATTGATTAAGTCAGGACCACTGTATAATCTCTTTTTTTATTAATGCAACTGATTAGTAACTCAGTCTTAGGAGTGATGCCGCATGATATTCAGATTTTGCCTAGAGGGGACTCTGAAGTGATGCCGCATGATATTCAGATTTTGCCTGAGAGGGTGAGACTCTTGGTAGGGGAGGATATCTTAGAATTTGGCCTATCACAGTCATGTATCACAGTTAATTCCTCACCTTTGACAAATGTACTGGGTTTATGTCCATATGTATATACGTTCATTTTTCCTTAAATCAAAAATGACTCTGAAAATGTAGAATGGCCACATCATGAATTTCCACTTCTAGGCAAAATGAGGTGACAATGACAGATTTATTATCTTGTCTAAAACAACACTGGAGCTCCCCACAAGCAAGAAAACTCACAAGCAACATATAGGAAACTATATTTTTGAAGACACTAGCACCAAGCATGGAAGGACAGTGGTCTCCCAAATACGGACAACAATTGCTCTGGTGTCCTGCCTGGGGAGTGTCCAGGTTGTGGGCACAGAGAGGACACTGGAGCCTCACAAATGGAAGAGTGGGCCTGAGATTAATCCAGGGCTGCTGAGGCAGTTAGAGTTTGCAGGACTAAAGACTTGAGAGCAGCACAGAGATCTTCAGAGAGTCCCCCTCAGGTATTAAGTGAAGCCCTGAACAGCAGGATGGTTAGGAAACTACACCAGGCCAAGGAAAGAACCACCCAGAAGGATCAGAGGGAAACATGGCCAGCACTCTACAGGATGGGAAGAACGCTGCCTGTTCCCACCAGACTCGTAGATCCCATAATGCGCTCTCATAAAATGCTGAGTGGAGTCCCTTTGAGGGTTCTGCCTCAGTGGTGAGGAGTAATCACACCTAGACTAAACACTGTTCTGAACCCTCCCAACAGATCTTGAATACAAGACCCCAAAGGATCAAACCATAGTTGAGCACCCATGGCGTTTTGGTCAACCATGGTCCACATATACCATGGCAGTCACATAAGATTATAACAGCTGGAAAGTCCTCTCATGCCATCACCAGTGCAACAACACAGAATAACACTTCACTCACTCATTTGGGGTGGTGCTGGTGTGAATAAACCTACACTGTCGGTTGTATAAAATCATATACATACACTTACACACACACACACCGTGTATACATTGTGCGCTTATAACTAGGTATCACCCATAATACTCCATAATACATGATTATTACTGGTTTATGTATCTACTACATGATACTTTTATCACTACTATACAGTATATCCCTTCTACTTAGAAAAAAGTTGACTGTAACAGAATATGTTATGTTATGTCTGCCACAGTCTCATCCATCTCATGTTCACTTGTCTCATGATCCTGTGGAGGGGCCACAGCAACGGACTGACCTAGACCATCTAGGCTTGTGCAAGTACACGCTACAATGTTCACACAATGACAAATTTCACCTAATGACTCGTTTCTTGGACCATAATCCTGACCGTATTTCGAAGTAACTTGACCTGTGACATAACAAAGCTCATGAATATTTATAGAGATAAAAAACATCCAGCACCTGATACAAATTATCAGTAGGGAAATAAGACCCACAGCCTAATGTGGTGCTGTAATCCCAACAACTCAGGAGGCTGAGGCAGGAGGATAACAAGTTTGAAGCCAGCCTTGGCAACTTAATGAGACCCTGTCTCATAAAAAAATAAAGTTAAAAAGGGGGTCGGGGATGCAGAGAACTTCTGAGTTCAGTCTCCAGTACCACACACAGGAACACACACAAAATAGGCCCCATAATGAGAGAAAAATCAATTGATTGAAAAACATCACTGCTAACAATGTTAGAATTAGCACTTGGAGACCTTAAAACAATGATAACTGCACTAAATATGTTGAAGAGTTAAGTAGAGATGCCAAAGATATTACAAAGATCTAAACTGAAATTCAAGAGGTGAAAAGTATCATTTCTGATATGAAAAATATGGTAGAGGGGATTAATGGTCAATTAATTGCCGAAGAAAGATTAATGAACTTGAAGACAATAATTCAAAGTATCTAAAGTGGCTACTTTTTTAAAAAAAAAATATTTGTTTTAATTAGTTATACATAACAGTAGAATGCATTTATGTACTTTGATATACATAGATGGGATATAATTTCTCATTTTTCTGAGTGTACATGTTGCAGAATCATATTGGTCAGGCAGTCACATATACACATACAGTAATAATGTCTGTTCATTCTACTATCTTTCCTATCCCCACATCCCCTCCCCTCCCCTCCCATCACTTTCCTCTACCTAATCTAAGGTAATGTTATTCTTCCCTAGTGTTCCCCCATCTTATTGTGAATTGGCATCTGCATATTAGAGAAAACATTTGGCCTTTGGTTTTGTGAGATTGGCTTATTTCGCTGAGCATGATATTCGCCAACTCCAACCATTTACTGGCAAATGCCATAATTTCACTCTTCTTTAAAGCTGAATAATATTCCACTGAGTATAATCACATTTTCTTTATCCATTCATCTATTGAGGGACCCCTAGGTTGGTGCCATAGTCTAGTTATTATGAATTGAGCTGCTATAAACATTGATGTGGTTGTGTAACTATAGTATACTGATTTTAAGTCCTTTGGATATAAACCAAGGAGTGGGATAGCTGGGTCAAATGGTGGTTCCATTCCAAGTTTTCTGAGGAATCTCCACACTGCTTTCCATAGTGGTTGCACTAATTTGCAGTCCCACCACCAATGTATGATTGTACCTTTTTCACCACATCCTTGCCAACATATATTGTTGCTTGTATTCTTGATGATCGCCATTCTGACAGGAGTGAGATGAAATTTTAAATAGTTTTGATTTGCATTTCTCTAATTGCTAGAGATGTTGAACATTTTTTCATTTATTTGTTGATCAGTTGTATTTCTTCTTCTGTGAAGTGTCTGTTTAGTTCCTTAGCCCATTTATTGATTTGGGTTATTTGGTTTGTTTTTTTTGTTGTTGTTGTTTTTTTTTTTGGTGTTAACTTTTTTGAGTTCTTTATATATCCTAGAGATTAATGCTTTATCAGAAGTGAATAAGTGGTAAAGATTTTCTCCCAATCTGGGGGCTCTCTCCTGACATTATTGTTTCCTTTGCTGAGAAGAAGCTTTTTAATTTGAATCCATCCCATTATTGATTCTTGATTTTACTTCTTGTGCTTTAGGAGTCTTGTTAAGGAAGTCAGATTCTATGCTGACATGGTGAAGATTTGGGCCTATTTTTTCTTCTATTAGGTACAGGGTCTCTGTTCTAGTGCCTAAGTGTTTGATCCACTTTGAGTTGATTTTTGTTCAGGGTGAGGGATAGAGGTTTAATTTCATTTTGCTACATATGAATTTCCAGTTTTGCCAGCATCATTTGTTGAATAGGCTATCTTTTCTCCAGTGAATGTTTTTGGCACCCTTGTCTGATATGAGATAACTGCATTTATGTGGGTTTGTTTCTGTGTCCTCTATTTTGTACCATTGGTCTACAAGTCTAT
The DNA here is from genome assembly GCF_001458135.2 of Marmota marmota marmota. Classification (NCBI taxonomy): domain Eukaryota; kingdom Metazoa; phylum Chordata; class Mammalia; order Rodentia; family Sciuridae; genus Marmota; species Marmota marmota. The sequence goes on from NW_025999869.1 coordinate 26,049,262, forward strand.
TTTGGTGCCAATACCATGTCGTTTTTGTTACTATAGCTCTGTAGTATAGTTTAAGGTCTGGTATTGTGATGCCTCCTGCTTCACTTTTCTTGCTAAGGATTGCTTTAGCTATTCTGGGTTTCTTATTTTTCCAAATAAATCTCATGATTGCTTTTTCTATTTCTATGAAGAATGTCATTGGGATTTTAATAGGAATTGCATTAAATCTGTATAACGCTTTTGGTAGTATGCCCATTTTGACAATATTAATTCTGCCTATCCAGAAACGTGGGAGATCTTTCCATTTTCTGAGGTTTTCTTCAATTTCTTTCTTTAGTGTTCTGTAGTTTTCATCATAGAGGCATTTTACCTCTTTTGTCAGATTGATTCCCAGGTATTTTATTTTATTTTTTTAGGCTATTTTGAATGGAGTAATTTGCCTAATTTATCTTTCAGTGGATTCATCACTGATGTATAGAAATGCATTTGATTTATGGGTGTTGATTTTATATCCTGCTACTTTGCTGAATTCAGTTATTAGTTCTAGAAGTTTTCTTGTGGAACTTTTTGGATCTTCTAGGTACAGAATCATGTCATCAGTGAATAGTGATAGTTTGAGTTCTTCTTTACCGATTGTACCCCTTGAATTTCTTTCTTTTTTCTAATTGCTCTGGCTAGAGTTTCAAGGATGATGTTGAATAAAAGTGGTGAAAGAGGACATCCTTGTCTTGTTCCAGTTTTTAGCAGGAATGCTTTCAATATTTCTCCATTTAGAATGATGTTGGCCTTGGGTTTAGCATAATATAGCTTTTACTATGTTGACTTTCCTACTATTCCTAGTTTTTCTACTGTTTGAAAGAGAGAAGAAAATCAGTGAACTGCGGGCATCACTACAAGTAATTGGAGTCACAAGTAATTGGAGAATAGAAAAAAAATTTGAAAAAATAGAAAAAAAATATTTGAAGAAATAATGGTCAAAAATGTTTTCAGATTTGATGAAAACTATAAATCCACAGGTCCAAGAAAACCCAAGCAAAATAAGCAATAAGGAAACTACACCAAGGCATATCATAATCATATTGCTTAAAACTAAGATCAAGAAAAGCTCTTTAAAGCAGTTAGAGAAAGGAGACAGGATGATTGGGATGCTCATATACTGCTGGTGAGAATGTAAAATTATTTGATGACTTCAAACAAAAATTTAGCAGTTTCTTAAAAGTTAATCATGCAAAAAAGTTAATCATGAAACCATTAAATGATCAACTGAATGGTATTTATCCCCAAGAGAAATGAAAGCATATGTCCATATAAAAACTGGCATATAAATGTTCATACTTGCTTCATTTGTAATAACCACAAACTGGAAATAATCCACATGTCCATCAGCAGGTGAATGGGTAAACAAATGATGGTATATTCATTCATATAATGACATACTAGTGGGTAATAAAAAATAGTGAATTGAATACTGTGTAGAATTAGTTGTTTGCATAACGATTAAAGCAAAAATACTTTTAAAACTCTCAATAATTATACTGATTAAAAAAAAGAAAGGAAAAAGAAAAGGAAAGAAAGTACATAATTCCATATGTATAAAAATCCTGAATGATAAAAATGGATCAGCAGTAACAGAAATTGGTGGTACCTGACAGGCAGGGAGGGATGGAAGAAAGAGAATTCAAGGAAACAGAAAGAAACTTCGAGGGTGGTAAGCATGTTCACTCTCTTGGCTTTGCAAAAGGTTTCATGTATGTGCACATCCATCATACTGAGCTTTGGATGCCATTGAGGAGGCATCCAAAGCTCAGTATGATGGCTTCTCATATAATTTGTCAAAATTTATCAAGTTATATGATTAAGGTAGGTTAATTATACCTAAAAATAAGTAAATAAATAATTAGAAAATTCCAGGCTAGAGATGGTGCAGTAGGTGTTCTGGGGTCAGAAGCCATCATACTGAGCTTTGGATGCCTCCTCAATGCCAGGTAAAATCTCCCCCACAGAGTGGTGGCCAAGACAAAGTATGAGAGCACCGGGCCAGCCCAGGCGTTTGGCAGGAGCTGCAGAACTTTTCTCAAAGGAATGTGGATTTAATCAGTGACTCCCATCGGCACGCTGAGTGACTCTCTTCCAAACCACATCAGCAAACATATTTCCTGAAGGTTCCCTGCTCAGTCTCGAAATACATTAGCATGTTTTGAAAGGGCTGGTCTACAAACAAAACACAATTCTTCAGTAATCCTTCGTTCATGTTCCTATTCATTATTTTTCAAAGGCGCACATTGCTTCTCCTCAGAACCCGCCTTCAGGGGCTCACCACATCAGGCTGACAGAAAGAAATCCCATCAACAGACCTACTGGGGGGAATAGACAGTTTCCATGCTAGCTTTTGGCACGTTAAGGGGAGCCCTCAGGCTGCTCAAGATACGGGCACCAAACCTCCTTCACTCACAGCCAGCACCTTCTGAAATGGCATCCCCCCACCAAATTTGTAAATTGAAGTCCTAACCTGACTACCTCAGGATGTGACTGGATTCGGAGACGAGACCATCAAAGAGATAATAAAGGTAAAATGAGGTCATGAAAGTACGCCTTAATCCACTAGGACTGGTGTCCCAAGAAGGGAAGATTGGGACACAGACACACATGGAGGGAAGATGACGGGCAAATACAGCAAGAAGGCAGCCATCTGAAAGCCAAGAGGCTTCAGGAGAAACCAACCCTGTCAACACCTTGATGTCAGACTTCCAGCCTCCAGAACTACGGGAAAACAAATTTCTGTCACTTAAGCCACCCAGACTGTGATACTTCCCTATGGCAGCCCTAGCACACTAATGCAGATGGGGTCTTGCAGGCATCCTCATCATCACAACTCCATTTGCCTTCCTCAGATTACTCACCAGACGCTATGGAGACTGAAGTGAAGGGCACAGAGAGGAGGATGCAAGGACGCTGGGAGCCTGGCTGACTTCCTCAGCCCATGGGTGTTGGAGGCACTAATGGTTGAGTTAGTCAGCTTTACATCACTGTGACAAAACACCTGAGAAAAATCAACTGTAAAGGAGGAAAGATTTGTTTTAGCTCATGATTTCAGAGGTTTCTGTCCAAGATTGGCTGACTCCATTGCTTTGGGCCTGAGGCAAGGCAGAATAATATCATGGCCATGGGAGAATGTAGTGGAGAAGACTGCTCACCCCATGGATTCTAGGAAGCAGGGGAGGGAGAGGAAGGGCCTAGGGACAAGAGATGCCCTTCCAGGGCAGAACCCAGTGACCTATTTCCTCCAACTATGCCATACCTTCTGCAGTTTTCAACACCATTTGATTATGAACCCATCAATGGATGGATCCATTGATGAGATCAGAGTCTTCATGATCCAATCACTTCCCCAAAGCCCCACTTCTGAAAATTGCTACACTGGGGACCAAGCCTTAACACGTGAGCCTTGGGAGAACCTTCAAGATCCAAATGGTAACAATGGTTGATGAGGCAGATACCACAGAGAAATATGTAGGAAAATGAGCAAGGCAGCAATGACCAGACTGGCCTAGGTGTGAAATGGCAGGACTGAGAGAAGCAGATATGTAACTACAGTCAGCCCTCTGGATCAATGGGTTCCATATCTGTGGATTCAACCAACAGTGTATGAAGAATATATTTTTCTAATTGAGTCTGTATTGAACACATACAGATTCTTTCTTGCCATCCCTTAAACAATACAGTACAACAACTATTTACTCAGCATTAATATTGTATTAGGGACACTAAATCATCTAGAGATAATCTAAAGCATAGAGAGGACATGCATAGGTTCAGTGCATTTCTTTGCCTTTTATATAAGGGACTTGAGCAACTGCAGATTTTGCTGTCAACAGGGAGTCCTAGAACTGATCCTCCATGAATACCAAGGGATGACTGTATTTTAAGAAGTCCATGTTAATGGGATTGAAAAGAAGGGAACAGAATAAAGTCCAGTGAAGAAATCATCTGCAGGATTTCCTTAGCTGGTACCTCCCATAAATTCGGTACCTCTTCCCAGCCCACGTCACTAAAAGCCAAGCCTGAGTTTGGAGCCTCAGAACAGGAATGGGAAGGACTTGGAGGATCTTCCCCAAGACATTCCCTCTGCACTGGATGTTAACAGTTCTGGAAGCCACCCAGCTGCCAGGATTAGCAGGGCAAGGAATGGTAGGTGGGGGACTGATGGCTCTGCTATGCCCTGCCAGGGCTGTCCTGGGGAGGGTGCACCACTTCATCTTCACAGAAACAGAGTGAAGCAGATACTGACACCCTTGGAAAAGCTAAGGAATTTGGAAAAGCCAAGGAATTTGTCCCAGAATATTTGTGGGTTCAGAGGCAGCCCCAGACTCAAATCCCAGGTGTCCCCACTCTAAAGCCCACAGCAGGAGCCATGCAGTCAATGAAAGGGGATGTGGGTGGAAAGACTTCTATGGAGAGACAGTAAAGTCAGACTGGTCCCATCTAGGAATCCCACAAAGTCTCTCACCCATGTGTATGCACAATATGCACGCAGACTCTCATATGCACTAATGTATACCCACACATTCGCACACACATACACACACTCGCCCTCTTATACTAGCTCACACTCACATTCTCTAGTCCCATTGCCATCAATGGGAACTTGTCCTTCGTTTGACCACTCCACAGCATGGGTCTGAAAACAAGATGCCGTGGATGATAACCACCCAAACGTCACACAAAAAGGCACAGTTTAAATAAATGAACAGACCCCGCTTTCTTTGTATGATGTTACTTACTGAAGGATGCAAGTTGAACTGCCTTTTTAAAAATGCCAGAATGCATTCTAATTGCTTTATGATTTGTTTCACAACTCAAATTTGGAAGCACATTCTATTTTAGAAGCTCGCTTTACCCATTTGAAAGCACACACATTCCTCCTACCCCCCGACCTGGCATCCTCCAATTTCATGGCTACATCAGGAAAATAAATGTTTCACTTGCCAATGTGAATTGAAGCAGATGTGTGAAACCTCTAATTCACCAGGTTAATCACGAGTATTTAGGGGTGTTTGTGCCTTATTGCATAATCACAAAACCAGACTATCCTGTTAATTAAAGCAAATTGATTAGGTGTTGGTGTGCCCTTTCACAATGGCAAATCCATATAATTATTTTCATGAACAATATGACTTATTTGTCATAAATATAAAAATTTTAATGGGAAATCTTATTGTTCTCAAAAGAGACTAAAAATTAAAATATGGGGGCTATGAAGCCAATTCAGTGTTTGCCTTCCTTCAACAACCAGGTCACATTCTTCTGCCCATTGACTCAGACTGGATGTGTGTTAATATATATATATATATATATATTTTTTTTTTTGCATCCGTACAGCTTTAATAGGATGGCAGTACCCCAGTGTTAAGGGAGCTTAAGGTCAGCCCTCTATCCAGGGGACCTCCTCTTCAAATAGCCCACAGAATAGACATTCCTTCTAGATTCCGGAAAGAATGTTCTGAAAAGTACAGCCATGTTCAGAGTATGCATGGTGCACTGAGTGCTTTGCACAGGGCACCTTATTAAGTCCTATGGAAACCTTGTGAGGCACGTACTATATAATCCCTTGATCAGAGGATCAAACTGAGGCTCAGAAAAACTCAGTGTTCTGAAGTCATACAGCTGGGAAATGGCAGAGCTGGGATGTGAACCTGGGTCTGCTTAGAGCTGATGTCTCTCTTGCCACCCTACACGTCCATCATTTACAGATGTCGTCAAGGACGTCCACACTTGTAAGAAAAAAAAAAAAACAACAAAAACTGCTGCTTCTGACACTCAAAGCTAAATTTGCTCCTTCTAGTGGGTCTGCCATGAGGACGTGGAATTGGGATACCTGATTATCCAAATTTATATGTATACGGTCACCAGGAGCCTGTGGCTGCCCTTCTCAGAAAAGCACTTAGGGCTGGAGGTATAGCTCAGTGGAAGAGCATTTGCCTAGCATGTGTGAGGACCTGGGTTCCATCCCCAGCACCACACAAAAGAAAGTCTCTCAATTGTTTTCCCCTATAGCCTCCAGGAGTATAGTGACATGACTTTCTTTAAAGCTCCATCTGCAGACCTAATTTTTTCTCCCAATGGTTCATGCCATTGGTACATGAAATATGTTTCTGGACACCATGAAGGGATGTTTTCTGGGTGTTTGTGTCAACAATTGAAGATTAATCCTGATTCTACACATGGAGAAAATCGAAGGGGCAAGAGCTGCAGGTCGTGTGTGGCCTCTGGAGAACTTTCTCAAATTGATTTACATTTGTTCACATAATTAGAAGTCACAGTGCAGACCAGGCCTGGTGGCTGGCACCGCTAAATGCTATTCAGCAAAGATCTGTGCACCAAACCGACAAAGGAGCCTGATTCTGAGATGAGATCTTCAGACTGACTTTTTCCATGGGTTATGGTAAAGCTTTCTTTTTTGCTTTCAACAATGACAAATTCAGCTTACAAGACAGACTGAATCCACTTTGCCCATCATAAAACTTGAAACAAGATTTCAGAATGGTGCCATAGCTTCAGAATATCACAACAGGGAAAAATGTTCTGCAAGGGCAACCCAGACACTCTCAAATTGAAACAAAAAAACAAAGCCCTAAGGACATTCTTCTTTATCCAGTTATTCTACATCCCAAAGAAAACCAAAGTAAGAAATTTTCCTCATGAAGCCTCGGATGGCATCACATTTTGGGCTAATAAATATTTAGAGGAGGCCTAAATGATATGTTGATAGTTGGATATAGATTTCCTGGATGGAATAATATGTAGTCATTAAACATGACCAGAAAGATCATGTATCACCTTGAAAAAGTTTTATGAGGTAAAGTTTAAAAACACATGCAAGATGCAAATGGTATGTACTCTGTGGTTAAAATTGGCTGCGTGCAAATCTGTCCATGAACAAGGATTGGGAGGGATTATGCAAAAAGTTAAATAGCCCTTTTTTTTTTAGCTGGTAGGATTATCAGTAACACTGATTCTGTGAAATCAAGATACATTTTGGTTATTCTACCAAAAGAAAAAAGAGGGATGGAAGATAGCCAAGCTGGCATGCTATTTCCTGAGATAGTCGACCCTTCACATCTGATGCACTGATTTAACTAGCCATGGTTCAAAAGTATTTGGGGGGATGGAATATAGCTCAGTGGTACAGTGCTTGCCTCACATGCATGAAGCCCTGGGTTTAATTCCCAGTTCCAAATCAGGAAAAAAAATAAAAAAGACAAAAGTATTTGGGGAAGAAGAGCTGTATCTGTGCTGAAAACCTAAAGGCTTTTCCTCTTGTCATTATCTCCTAAACAATAAAATATATCAATTATTTTCACACCATTTACATTGTATAAGGAATTACAAGTCATCTACAGATGATTTGAAGGATGTGTGAAAGTTCTATGCAAATTCTGTGCCATTCTATATAAGGGTCTTGAGCATCCGTGGGTTTTGGTATCTAGGGGGGGTCCTGAAACGAATCCCCCCAGTGGCTACTGAGGGGCAACAGCTGCCCAACAAAGAGCAAATTTGATAGAACCCAATCTCTTACCAACAACCTGTTAGTGCTTCACAGAGAGGGTTAGAGTTATTGAGCAACAAGGGAAAGACACGTAAGACATCTGTGTTGAGGGAGAGGCTTCTCTGAAGGTGTGGGATTATACCAATGCTCTGTGAGGCCCTGCAAGCAAAGTATACTGGAATCCACTGCTCAAAGCTGATAAAGATTCCTGCTCCACTAAACAGTGGTCAGGTTCATGATCCTTCTTCTAGGCCCATCATGCCCATCCTTCTAAAATCCAGTTTTAGCAAAGAACCTTGCCAGGTCAGTTTAGCAAGAAGTCCCATGTTTGATTTCATATCAGGTTCCTCATCCACCACTATGTTAGCTTTCTGTTGCTGTGACAAATACCCGAGATAATCAACTTTATTAGGAAGAAAGGTTTATTTTGGCTCATGGTTTTGGAAGTTTCAGTCAATGGTCACTTGGCCCTATTGCTTTTGGGCCTGTGGCAGTAGAGTATGTCATGGTGGGGACACATAGTGGAGGTCTATTAACCTTGTGGCAGCCAAGAAGCAAAGAGAAAGAGACAAGAAGGGGCTGGGGGCCCATATCCCCTTCAAGGGCATGCCCCCAATGACCTAACTTCCTTCCACTAGGCCCCACCTCCTAAAGGTTCCACCACCTTCCAATAGCACTGCAGACTGGCAACCAAGGTCTCAACACATGGGCCTTTGGGGGACACTCAAGATCCAAACTAAAACACCCCCCACACCCAGCTGAGGTCCACCCTGATCTGTCTTCAGCAAGAATCCTGTTAGCAGGCAGGGTAGTGACTCAGTGGTAGAGCCTTTTGTCTAGTGTGCATGAGGCCCTGGGTTCCATTCCCAGCATCACACGCATGCACATACGTGCACGCACACGCGCGCACACACACAGCCTGTTAGGTCGGTTTAGCCAGAATCCCCCTGACCCCTGAGGTTCCTCTTAGTCATTCTCCATCTACTAAGCTACCCCCTGCTCTTTTGCTTTAAATCCCCACTGCCCATGCTGGATTTGGAGTTGTACTGTACCCAGTCTCTCTCCCACTGCAAAACCCCACTACCTATTAGGCCGGCCCTAAATAAAGCTGGCCTTGCTGAGCTTTAACTGGTATCATTAAATCATTCTTTTCTGTTTAACAAGTGTCATGGAGTCATTTCTTTTTTTGCAACAGAGCTCATCCTCTGCTGCAGTGACTATTTCCACTAAGCCCTTCCTTTTTTACTCTGTATCTCGGCTTCTCTGGACGAGTCTGAGTATGAGCCCTTCCTCCCAACCAGAGAACTGCGGGGTGGGACAACCTGCCTGGGCCACACAGCCCATGGGCAGTGGTGGCCTCTGACTCCTCACCCTGAACTTTCCTCCTCCACCCTGAAGCATTTTCCTATTCCAAACTCAGGTCCCCAAAAGTCACGAAAGCAGATGGTGCCAGGCAAGGCTGTGGCGGCCTCCCAGCCACATGCATCTCATTGTTCCCTGGGATTTGAGATTCCCCCCAAGATTCCTCAATTATCCAGAGGACTAGAGTCTGCTCCTCTGGAGAATACTGCCTGAGAGGCCAATGGCAATGGGTCAAGGAATAGGGATCTCCAGAGCAGGTGGCCCTAATGTGAGCCCAGGCACACTGCCCTAGGCTGGACACAGAACTCACACAAAGGGACAGTGGATGCAAATGTCCTTCTTATGCTCTCTTGCAAGGCACCCTGCAAGCCCCAAGGGAGCCCATGCCTGGTCCTGTGTGCCCTGAATGTCCACCTCTGTGACATTTCTGTGAAACAGCCATAACCGGTCTTGTCTCATAAGGTTGTTGCAGGCAATTTTTAAGATTTTGAATGATCCTGTAACACGGAAAGCTCACATTTTGTAAGCTCACTAATCCAGCAGGAAGTACAGATTTTGGTATTGCCACAGATAAACCCAAATTCACCCACATACATGAACCTTTATGGAACAAGAGCTCTATTGCATATCCTAGTAGATAAAAAGTCCTTTTGCTGGATTTTGAGCCATGGAGGTGGGTTTTTCCGGAGCATGGTTCTAACCTCTCTCTTATTATTTCTTGGATGGTTACCTATTGGTTTTTCTGGCCTCATGTCCTCTCTCCCTTCTTCTAATAACAGCACTTGGAATTGTCCTTTGAGGGCTGGGATGGAGCTCCGTGGTAGAGCACTTGCATAACATGTGTGAGTCCTGGGTTTGGTCCTCAGCAATGCACAAAACAAAACTGAATTGTCCTTTGGGCACATCCTCTACTTCTCAGTCCCTTCAGTGCACACACACACACACACACACACACCCCTGAACCTGGCTGGTCAGAGAGGCTGTCTGGCTGGTCTTAGTGATGCACACAGGTAATTCATATTGGACCAACAGAGAGAATTAGGTGACTTCTGTCAGGACTGTTGGAAAAGAGAAACTCTAAAGCTATGAATATGAATTTGGAGACTCTGGGAGCTTCTCAGGCACCTCATGGGAAGAACGAGGACATCCTTGAGAAATATGGAGCCAATACAAAGAAACCCCAAACAAGATGTCTCTAGAGGGTCCAGAAAACATTCACATAGGCTTCCTGGTTACTCAAGCCATCAATTCCCTTTGAAATCCAAGGCCCTGGAGGTGGGGGGGGGGCTGCCACATTGTTGTATGAAGGTACAAGGGCCCAAAAGCATCTAGAAAGGCTGAATCCAATGAGAAGGACATCCTCCCTGCTCTGGGGACCATGATCTTAACTGCACACGCTCTGGAAGGGGATCTGAAGTCTGAGTGACATCAGCTACAGAGACAGCCAAGGAGACCCATGACTGGGAGGGGCAGGGCTGAGGCGGAAGCAGTGCTGTCCAGGCACAGGTGCTCCATACATGAGTTCTGGGTCAACTGATCTCCTCGGTGCTTGGAGGGGCTGCATCAGTTTTCTCCATCTGAGTAGCCTCTTCTACTTCCGGCAGAGTGATGTGAAATATTATTATTCCCTGCATATGCCAGAAAAAAGTTAGCCTTCAGAGCCCTGGAGTTTCACTCTCAGTGTGGGGCCACTCTAGCCAGTCACTTTGAGGTCAGAACAGCATCCACCCAAGGGTTAAAGGTCATATGACTCTGATGTAGTTTGTCCCCCAAGTGTTGGAAGCTTGGTCTGTGCTAAATTAGGAGGAGATAGGACCTTTAAAGGGTAGAATCTGGTGGGAAGTCTTTAAGTTATTGGAGGCCGTAAACCTGGGAGGAATTAGAGTATTTCATGGGACCCCTGAGTTGGTTCTTATGTCAAGAACCCCTGCCTGCTCTGATTTCTGGTCTCATTAAATAATCTCCCCCACTTGTATGCATTCTTAACTTTGTAATGCCATCCATCATTATGTGACATAGTCAGGAGGGTCCTCACCAGAGCCTGCACCATGCTGTTTAGACTTTACCTCTCAAAACTGTGAGCTAATTAAACCTCTTTTCTTGATAAATGTCCCAGCCCCAAGTATCTCATTATAGTAACAGAGAATGGACAAATACAACTATAAAGACTAGGATTGTGTCAGAGAGAATCTCAAACTTCAACTATGTCTGGAAGCAGAGCTGGATGTAGATAGCAGAATCTTGAAAGAGACATCAATTTTGTGGTTGGAGAGTGTTCCCAAAGTGTGGAGTTTGGTGAAAGGAATACGTATTTGTTAAAGTTGACAGGACAAAAAAATGACTGCCTCCCCGTCATTGACTCGTTTCTCCTTGGAGGACATCTTGTCCTCCCCTGGAGTGACAGTAGTGACAGCATTCTGTAGGACCTGGCTGACACTCTTGATTGCTCCCCAATAGCCATTCCCAGTCTTCTTTCCTAACAAAGCCTCAATTCTATTCCAGTGGCAATGTGCCCAGCCTCAGGCGATGAATCAAGATTGGCCAAAGCCTCTTTATTGGCAACCCCATTACCCTTGCCAGTGAAAGGGTGGTGACCATGTGACCTAGTTTGGGCTGATGGCTATAAGAGAATTCTACAGGAAGATGATGGGAAAGATTTCCCCCCTGATTTAAATAAAAGAAAAAGTTTCACAAAAAGCTTTTTCCTTTTTCCGTTCCCAACCTTGGCTATTCTGGTTTAAAGACACATGTGTGGAGCTACAGCAGCCATCTTGCATTCATGAGGAAAGGACAAGAGAATGGCAGATGCAATCTGGCACCTGGGTGTGACCAAGACATTGAACTAACACAAGATATCTTGACTTTCTTCCAGGCTTTTCTTATACGATTCAGTGACTGTCATGTTTAAGCAACCACACTCAGATATTCCATTACCTGCCATCACAAGTATATACATTGATTGTACTAGTTCATTTCCCATTACTATAATGAAATACCAGTGACTACTGGTAACCACCTTATAGAGGAGGAAGCTGAGGCTCAGGAAGCTGAAGAGGCTGGATGACAGCTCTAACTAGTGGGACAGATCTGAAACTCTCCCCAGCTGATGAGAAGCTGCATCTGCTCTGCCCTGCTCTGCCTCCTGGTGAGGAATTCACTCAGCTCACCGTGTCCCCTGGTTCAGGAGCTGTGCCTTGAATCTTCAGAGCCAATGTGGAAACATCCAACTCAAAAATTCCAAAAACTGACTTTGAAAAGAACACACCAACAGTTGGCCTGTTCTAAACATGCTGCTATTATTATAAAGCTCTTCCAAACTGTGGCCTTTAAAATAAATTTTTTTTTAAGGCAAGAAAAGAGTGGAGAGAGAAAGTAAGCATGCCAGAAAGTAATTGGAAGGAAACTTTTTTTTTCTTTTTTTTCTTTTGGTTTGGGAGCCAAGAAATGCCAAAGAAACAAAAGTAGTTATGATTTACACTCTATCTCTAGTTGTGCAGGGATTAAAAAATAGGCATCTTTATTAGAATGGACACCACAGAGCTGTTCTGACAAGTAGATACACTGCTACAAAGGCTGGAAACGCTACAGTTGATTTTGAGTTTGATAGAAACTTCACTAATATACATAGTTGATGGTAGGGAAGGAAAGCACTTTAATTTTATTCCCAGTCTCTGGGCTTTTCTTGTTTTCAAACTGATTGGTCTGGACAATGGAAGGCCAACAGCCAACAATAAATCCATTGTAAGCTGGAAATGGTCTCCTCTGAATACAACTAAATATTTCTTTAATCCTTGCATTAAATTTTTTACTGTAATATAAAAGCTATGCACTTTAAAGCCTAAGCTTTTGTAACACTTTTTGTGTTAGTTTTGTAACACAGTAACTAGAAGACTGATTAATTAGGCAACCTACTTAACAGTACTTTCATAGTGAAATATCAAATGTTTGTTTTGTGTCCATATTTTCAAATTACACTGAAGACACTATCAGGAATGGGTCTTGCTCAGAAATTTTGTGTTTATATCCTAAAAACCATTTATTCCCTTTTGTTCCATGGGAAGGGTCTTTAATAATCAAGCAATAACAAGAATATTCCTTTTCTGTAGCTTCTGTATCTACATTATCAGGCACATCAGCCAGTCCCAGAAAAATTTATGTCACAGTTCTGTTCCCAAGGGAACAAGGATAGTGTTCCTCCTAACAGTGGCTTTTGTTGGCTTTCTTTTCTTTTTCCTGACATTAAAGTTGTGTGTGGTTGGCAAGGATTTTTTTTTTTTTTTTTTAATTTGGGCAGGGTTTCTGCCTTTGATACTCTGAAAATGAGTTTGTTGGTAAAAGACAAGCCACAGGCACCTTCACACATAATCGCTTCGGCACTGACTTAGAAGAGGCTCCACTGAGAACAAATCTGAGTTTAGGAAAAAAAAAAGTTCAAGTACAAACATTCTTTCCTTAACAGATTTTTAGTTCGATACTTAATTATCCTTTGTATCTAGTGGTTCAAAAAAGTAACTACACATCTATTTAAAGCCAATTACAGGTTCCCCATAATGGGCCTCTCACTGTACCCTCATCTCAGCCAGGGAACTCACTGTCACGAAGCTGTGTACATTTCCCATCCAGCAACATTTACAAGAAGCATAGCTAGTAGCAAGAATTGATTGATGTCCAGAAAGAGAGATGCCCACTCATGGGGGACACCTCAACAACCAGAAGCTCAACACCAACTGGCATCCACATGGAGCCATCTCTGACTCTCCACTGGCAAGGCAAGGTGGGCAAGCACAATACAAGTACCCCAGATACTGAACTCTGCATAGTTAGTAGTATGATGTGTCCAAGGGTATAGCAAAATCTTGAGTAGGAATCTCAGGATTCTAAAATTTCCCTTTGCCTTTCTAATCAAGAGTGGTAGAGAGAGAGGGGGAAAAGAAAGAAAGGAAGAAAGGGAGGAGAGAAGGGGAGGGGATAGTAGGTGGAGAAAGAAGTGGGAGGGAGAGGAGGAGGAGGAGGAGGGGAGGGCAGCTGAGCTCTGACCACTAAACCATCTCTGTCCTCTAAATCATTATTCAATCACCACAGTCCACCCAAGTGACATTCTGACAGAAGTGTGATGAAGTAGTCTTTCCCCACTGAAGTTCAGGACTAAAAGAATCAACATTTCTGAGCAGTGGCTACTTTCCCAAGACCCCCCATCCCTATTAGTACAGACATAATTTGTTAAGTTCCTTATTAAAAGGTTTTACCAGGCCTTCTGATTTACTCAATAAGGGCTTGTGGTTTATTTTTACTAAGTCCGCAGGGCCTCATGGTAGAAAGAACAGCTGCAGTTATAGCATTCACAGGTAGAAACTTTACGGGCCCTCCATAAATCAATTCAACACCCTGGTCTCTAGGGATTTGCCAAAAGATAATAGACAGCAATTATAAAACCATTGCCAGGAGTTGCCAGCAGGGTTCGGGGAAATTTTTGAAGTCTGTAGACACTTTCAAGGGGGAAAAGAGGATATCATTTTAGGAAACAGCAATTTTGCCCAGAATCAAGTAAAAGAGATGTAAAACTGGCTTAAACTGACTAAGAAATAGGTGTGGTGAACAAGGAGGTATGATATGTGTTCTTCCATTCTCCCTAAGATGCCAGATTAACTTGACAATGGATACAGAGTGCAATATATGTTTGATGGTGTGAATGGAACCCAGGGCCTTGCTCATGCTAAAGAAGCACTCTACCACCAAGCTACACCTCCAGCTCTACACAGCGTGACATATTAGTAAGGATCACAGTAGGCTATGGTTTAGGGAATTGGTGGTAACAGGCCTGCCCTCCCTTCCTCTACCATGAAACACTTGCCTCATTTCCTACAGCACTTGAGGATGTCCTTTGGGATCTTGGGTAGCCACCCTTCCCAAGAGGAAGAGACCACTCAGGCAGGGGAGATGGCAAGGCCAAAAGCAGCTCTGGCCAGTGCATTGGTGCCTGTTCCTGTTCTATGGGGAGAACTAATGCACCAAACTCGGAAACTAAAACCAACTTTGAGGTCCCAAATGTGGCTCCTGCTCTGAAGACAGCAATCCTAACTCTTTAGACGAATCTCAGAGACTCACAGAACATTACCAACCTGGGTTTGGGGGATGGATCAAATTCGTATTGCAGGTGTGCCAACTCAGGATGTGATGCGTCCCCACTGCTCAGGTGGCATCACTCGAAACCAGAATGCAGATGTCAGGCCTTGTTTTTACTTCCCCTCAACCTACCCAGCTAATGTGGACACCGCACTCAGTCACGGCAGCCTGGGGGCACAGCATATCCAGGATGGAGCTGCTTCCAAACTTTAGTTTCCAAACTTTAGTTAGCACCTAGGACTAATGCGACCCCTCCAAGACCCTGAAGTTTGTCTGAAGTTTCCCTCTACTGCGGCCACCGGCTGCTTCAGGTAGACCAGAGATGGGAACTAGAGTCTGCGGACACTTCCAGCGTGAGCCTTGTCATTATCTGGGGCTCTCCACCGCAGGCGGGAAGTCCTGTGTCCGAGTGCACACAACTGAGAAGACCAGCTCCCAGGACAGTTACTCCAAGTCTGTGGTCTTAATTTTCCCTTCCCCTGCTGTACCCCTAAATGGTTCTTTTGGCTCTCTTTCCCCCTATCCGCAAACCCTGGCAGAAGATTCTGAGGAGGGAGCAAAGACAGCAGGACCACTCTGGGCCGGCAGCCCCAGTCTCCATCTCGGTGTGGGCCTCCTAGATGTCCTCTACAGCGCCCAGCCCCAGGGCGACCCCTCCTCAGGGCAACAGACACGCCGCCCCTGGCTCTCGGAGCACTGACCTTCCCCCAGCTCCCCCGTCCCCGGATTCTGGTGGGACCACCCCTGCCCCGCTCCCGAGCGCCTCACCTCGCGCAGCAGGCGCTCCAGGTGCGGCTCGGCCCAGGCGTCCAGAGTGCC